>NC_081343.1:48002393-48175940 GCF_029784015.1 Lycium ferocissimum | reverse complement strand
GTCTAAACCCCCTGTTTTTATTTATTAAATATTTTTATTCATTTCTATTGGTTCAATCGGTTTGGTCGAGTATTGAATAGTTGTCAAAATAATATCTTTTACATTTCGTGACTTAATTTGCTAAATTTTTTACTTTTCTCAGTTATAAATATTGTCCTATCTTTACCTGTGGTATATGCTTGTCTTTCAATTTTATTTTATCCGTCTAATATCTTTCATCTATTGTTTTCTCTTTATCTGTTTCATATCCTTCAACTTTTATTTTTTTCTCTCATATATTTCATAAAAGATGACGAAACTCATGTTAAAGTGTATTTATTTTGGGGTGGTGAAGTTGTGTATGAAACGAGGTTAGGTTGATACAATAGTGGTCTGAGAAAATAGGGCAAAGGTTTTCGATTTACCTAAAATATGATGAAACCAGCCAACGTCTTAAGAGGTAAAATGTTCGTAAATGATCTTTGAATTGTCGGTGAGGACTTATAAACGGACGATGTCCAGAAGTTCATTTACGGCGGGTGGTTCACCAATTTATGGTGAGATGCCAATTACGGACGATGAGTCTTTATCGTCATTTCTTCGTTGTCTGAGATTTTTAAAAATCACATATGCGTAGGCGCTTGTTTGTATGCTACGATTCGGCCTTTCTTACCCAGTCGAAATGTAGGAGCAATGAGTTCGATTTTGGAGGTACTACCTATCTCCCAGTTTGAATATTGGTTTTCAAGAGGTGTAATTCAACAACAAACAATTGTAGGATTTGGTAGTCGATTGAAAGATACGATCTAATTGTAAGTGACAGTATGATGGTATAGGCAAACTGAGCACGTCATCGCTTTGATTGGGTGGGCAAAAAATTGAAGACGGGTGGACCAATATGCTACCTAAGTTCATAATTTGAATTGTAATATGCTTTCATACTTCATCTGGCCCAGCGAATTGGTGGTGATAGGTAAATATAATCATATTTTATTCACTTTATTCATGGATTGTATAATTGTATTGACTTGCATAAATTCTATGAATTTTTCTTATTTATAAGCGTAACAATTTTGAAGATAACCCCTTATTTCATTCGCACACAAATTGTGAGCAATAACGATTTAGCTAATGATATAATAAATGAGTCGATAGTGATAGTCCATTAGATCATGAAGGAATGGACGATGATCAATGTCGTCGAGCGGCGATGACGATTACGATGAAGATGTTGCGGCCCCAGAGTAATGTTGTAAATTATCATTCAAATGTGATCCCATATTTGGATAATACGAATGATAGAGCAGGAAGATTTTGCATACATGAGAGATAACGAATATGCATTAGAAATTTCGCACTTTGGAATTCCGGTAATCCTAAAGTTATCAAATCGGGTTAGTTTTACTAATTTTTTTAATAATATATTATTTTTGAATTTTTGTGATTTTAATTGGTGTAATTAAGAATTGATATTTTTGTTGTACATGCAAATAGGTATGTTATTTCACAACAAGAAGCAAATGAAAGGTGCGGTGGGAAATACATAATATAGCCCACAAAAAAAGAATATATAAACGAATCAAGCCAAACCTTGCAAAACTTGACTTTGCAATTACTTAACGACGTGGTAAAAAATCAGTCGTTAAAAAGTACACTAACTGACATTGGATTTTCTATCGTTGAAATTCAATTTTATTTTAAAAATGAAACAATAATATTGCTGTAAAAATATGACAGCCGGTCATTAGAACCAAATAAAAAAAGAGCGCCACTTTTTTCCCAATATTTTTCAAAACTCCCTCGATCCTAAAGTAAGTAAAACCCTAACATACAAACACAACATTTATTTTTCTTGGTGGTAACTCTGGTGCCCACTCTCTCTATCCGTTTGGTCAACAATAGGCTTGTAGTTGACAATGGCCACTAAATCTCGAGTAAGTCAAATGCAGGAGATAACAATGTTCCAAATGAATTATTTTCTCAATAATATTAATGAATTATGAATAATCCGGACGTTTTTTTTCAACTTTAGTTCTGTCGGTGATTTTCCTCTATTCTTTCAGAGGGTGGCAATGGGAAGGTATATGAGGAGGAAATTATTGTAGTATAGAGTGAAAAAAGATTGGAATTTGTGAGAAGAAAGCTAATTTTGATTTCTTTTCTTGTGGGTTCTATGATTTGACCTTTTCTTGGTCATATTGATGTTTGAATTCTTGGTATTAGTATCCATAGGAACTGCGCATGTGAATATCTAATCACTGATGTTTGGATTTTGTTATGATTTTAGCCTTCATATATTGTGAAAAGATAGAAAGCATTCTGGGAAAATATTATGTGTTTTGGTTTAATTTTTGAGAAAATACTTTCATCTTATCAAGCTAACATGCGTGGAGGAGGAAAATGCCTCATTAAATATTATTGTTCAGTTGGTTGTCCGTCTTATCATTACATTGCAGAAACATATTCCCTTTATGTGGGAATTATGGGTTCATCTTGTTAATGTCAATTAAGATTTTCTATTAGGAAATAACAAGAGAAAGTAAAAAAAAAAAAAAATCTTCAGAATTCCAAATTTTACAATAACAAGAGTCTAGTATAATTCTTTTACTATGGACCTTTGATTTTTTTTTTTTTTTCTGAAAATTTATTTATGTATGTGCTCCATCTGTAGTATTATCTATCTTCATAAAGTTCTCCAAAGCAAATGGACTGGAGTGATAGATTGATATATTTACTTATAATCTTTTATGAAGGAAGACTTTGCGGTATTGAAGAAGCTTCCATAATTCTATAGTTCTTGACTTGGTGATTTTGAATAAGATGGTTGTCTAGCTTTTGTGGATAATCTCCTTCCCTATCATAGAGATCCATGCTTTTTCTAAAATCTACTTGTAGAAGAAAAAAATAGAAGGTATGTCTCTTTGTACTTTTCTATTTCCTGATATTCTCGCTTATTTACAGTAAGCATTTGAGTTTTGGCGTGAATTATCGATTATCCCAGACGAATGGAGAATTATGGAATTGTAGGAAAATGTTTATAGTGGTGTTACTATAAGTTGATTATTGAGACTTTAGGCATTTTTGTATAATCAATTGTACTCTTGCTTTTGCATCCATCACCACTATAAAGTTGAATCTTAGTTTTTTGGCCATTTGTTTGTTGTTACTACTAATTTAACACTCCATCCATTCTACAGCTTATAATTTAAGAAGCCGCAATACTTCTATGTTGGATGACAATTTCTTTTGACGATATTTTGTTGATGTTAACTTGATCAGATTGTGACCGTGAAGGAAGAAAAGTAAATCAACAGTTAAACACGTCCAACCAAGCTAACCAAAAGGTATGACCTGCAAACTGTCAGCACACCTGAATTTCTTCATCTAGGTTGTTTCCGTATCCATATGTTAAGCATAAGTAATTTATAGATGTTCTTATATTCTGCAACAAAAATTTTCTTTCCTTCAATATCAACTTGCATTATGGGAAACCAACCTGCATAGTTTTTACTAGATCTTTAAAAACTGATGAACTACTAAAACTATTTTCTTCTGTTACTTTGTGGATACTGCCTACAATATTTTAGATGTTGAATCTACAATATTAGGAATCAAGATTCTAGCCAACGAAAAAAGATTACTTAAGGCACCAGGAAAAATCTACTTGCCTGGGATGTCAAGGATTTTACACTTTCTTCCCATTATGTTCCTCCTCTTGAAGAAGATTGTACTTCATGTCCTAATTACTTTAAGCTATCACATTCACACAAGAGTTCTTTAAACAATTCTCCCAAATTGCCATTCTAGTTTGATAATTTAGCCATAAAATAGTTATCACATTTTCATAAAGTAAATTTCCCATTTTCTCTGGAAATAATTTTAGCCAAAATAAGGTATACCGTCGATTTGCAATGCGTAATACATGGATCATAATTAGCTCCAGTGGCTCTTTTATTGAAACGTCACTATAACTTGAATCTTATAAAAGCAAAATGAAGATCAAGCATAAAAAGGAGATAGGAGTTGGATCACCGTTTCCTACAGTTTGTGGTTGTGTCTCTGGTTCTTTCTTCCAACATGTTCTAAACTTGGGTGGCACATCCTATATGCCAGCTCAAACCATTATTCAATTTATTTTAATCCATATACAAACTAGATGAAGTAGATGAATTACATTTTATGTCTGTTGATTGGAGAGACTGAATGAATTATTGAAGTTGTGAGTTTTTACTCTTTTCCCTATATTAAATTTGTCCTAGATTTTTAGATCTTCTCCATGGTACTTAAAACATATTGGATGTGCATGTAGTTGCAGATTTTATTGTGTGCCATTTCTCAACTGAACTAGTTTATGCTTTTTGATTAAAAAGACTCAACTAGTGCAGCTAAGTACTTCACAAAGTTATATAAGCTTGTTGAAAAAGAAAGCGTGTAATAATTATGAACTTGGTGATTATCCTTCCTTATGGGAAGTTTCAAGCTATTCTTGTTAACAAAATTATTGAAGCTGCACAGAAAGTTACAATAATCTTGTACAAGCTTCTATAAAGCTTTGCTTACTGCTTAGTTCTACATTTTGATTTTAGGTTGTTGGTTCTGTATCCACATTAAGAACAGACTCCCATTGGCAAAATTTAGTTGAGAGTGCAAAGCAGAAAAAGCTTCTTACAAGGTATAAATTCTTGACATATTTTAGTATTCTATATTTCTTGTGGCAATTGTATCTTCATTTATGGAGAGCAAATATGGTGTAACAGATATATTTTGGGCAGTTTGGAAGTTGAAATACTTTTGAAAAACTGGAGGCTCCTTAAATCCGATGAAGAAGATGTGTTTTTCTCATTTTTTAATTGTCATACTAATGTTTCTTTTCATGGCATCTATTCGTGAATGATGGTGATTATGTCCATACTTAAAATTGCAGTAATCACTATCTGGTCTTTACAAATACTGTAAAATATGTTCTTGTCCCATTTGGATTGTGAAGATCTTATAAAAAACTTAATGACTAGAATGATTCTACAGATAATGACTTGGTAGTTAGAAAATTTAGCCCTTTTTTTGGTATTCTAGTCACGACTATTTGCATTTTAGGAAGTTTGGGTCTTATGATAAAATGGCTGAGCATGATCTATTTGCTCCAGTTGTTTATTTAATAAGATTGTTAAAAGAATCTTTTTCCACATGCTTTTTTTATTAACCTAACAATGTGAGTAGCACCATCATTTAGTATAAATTTGCCCATTCTCTTAATTAGAGCACACAATTTCATTTGATCACATAGAGGGATATGGGTTCATTCAGAAGCACATCTTTTTCATGCTGATCCTTTTTATTTTTGCTTCTGGTAGGATATTTTTAAATAGAAATTCATCCTTCTTTGAAAGATGTTTACACTTCTTGTGTAAGATTTATTCGTCATAACTCATCTTGGATCATAAAACTTTATACTGTTAGTGTGCTTTAGTATCTTGTAGAGACTTACATATCTTATTGGTAAGCTATTAATCCCACTTGTTCCATGTGATGGGTACTTGTTATTTGCTAGTAAGAGTTTTGTTATTAAATTGACATGAAATTGTTCTTTTGACAGATCATGAATATGAAGTGTAAACAACCTATCCTCGAAAGTGCAAAGCAAGTTGAAGTGGAAGTTGATTAAGGATTCTGTGAGGGTGGTCTAAAGATGTCTTATGTACATATACCGCAATTCTATTATCTTTTTTAGGAGTTGATAAAATAGCGACATATAATTTGGATTGATACGTTTTTTGACAATGGACGTAATGCTTTAGTTATTTGTATTAATAGTGAAATTTGATATTATTATTGATTATTTGGTATATTTGGATGTGTGAAAGCATATGAAGTAACGATTACTTTTACGAAATTTAAATTTTTGTAGTTATATTTAATAAAATTTAACATAGCAACGGACAATTAACGAAAAGGAATTTCGGTCGTTGAAAGCACTTATAACAACCACATCAGTTGTTGTCTTTAAAGGTTCTAGTGACCGGATGATAGTTTTAGCGAAAGGAAAATCTGGTCGTTAAAGTAGGTTACGACAGGATTTTTTTGCCGTCGCTGAAGAATCTTTAACGACAGGATTTAAGATCCGGTCGTCAACTTTTAACGACAAGGCTTTTAATGACCATGACAATCAAGTTTTTTCCGGTCGTATTGATTTATAGCGATCGGATTTGGACTTTTAACGGCGGATTTCCTTTCGCTTAAAGACCTTTTTTGCTGTAGTGAAAGGTACATTTTGGAAGGTTATTTGCAAGCGGCATGAGGGTTGTAGTTGGATGATCCGTTTTTTCGTTGATCGGAAGTGGTATGTAAGAAAAATGATTGAGCCACATAATTGTGATACGGATGATTATACGGAGGGATCATTTCAATTTGAATAGCAACATCATTGCTACTTCGTTGATACCATATGTTATGATCAATGCACAAATCGATTAAGTTTGTTCAGGAAACTATAAAAGGCATTCATCACTATACTCCTAGTTATAGAAAAGCGCAAAAAGGGCGTAAGAAAGCTTTTGAGATGGTGTATGGTGATTTCGAAGGTTCTTTTAGGGCATTGCCTCGATACATAGGCACTAGAACATTTCAATCCGGCACTATTGTTGAGTGGACACACGAGTCAACTACAATGCAAGGCGAACACATCTTCTTAGTATCTTTTCCGGGCCTTTAAACCAAGTATCGATGGATTCAAAAGTTACAGAGCCGGTCATCTCAATAGATGGCACCCATGTCTATGGTAAGTATGAGATGAAATTGTTGATTCTTGTTGGCATTGATGCAAACGGAAATATTTTTCCACTTCGCATATGCTATAGTTGCACGTGAGAGCTATGAGTCATGGACTTGGTTTCTCGGTTTATTATGGAGACATGTTGTTTGTGATAGAAAAGGCATTGGACTAATTTCTCGGACCGTCACCAAGGGATCTTGCAATGTGTAATGACACATGAATGGTTACAATGACCACCCACCACACATCATAGATTTTGTGTTCGACATTTAAAAAGCAACTTTAACAAAAAGTTTCTTAACTCTGATCTTGAGAAGCTAATGTGGTTGGCTGCTACAGAGCACCAAAAGAAGAAATACCAAATGAGGATGCAACAAATCAAAACCTTGTCACCTGCAGCGCATATGTGGTTAAGCGAGCTTCCGAAGGAAAAATGGACATTGTATAAGGACGGTGGTTATAGGTGGGGGGCTATGACGACAAATGTCTCTGAGTCTTACAATGGTTTATTGAAGAAAGCATCCGTGATTGCCTTACTGCCATGGTTAAACTTGACCTTTAAAAATCTTGTTGATCATTTTGTTAAAAGAAGCGCCTTCTCGCTACGCTAATGGTAAATAAGAAGACTTGGCCGCCCGGTGTTGATAAGAAGTTCCATGAATATTGGGATAGGGCCGCCATGCACACTGATATGATGAACTACAACATTGTGATCGGGTCTTCGAGATTCTGACATTTGCACACGAAGGTAAGGGTGGAAATGTCCATAAAGTCTCTGAGAATGGAAAAAAGTGTTCGTGTGGGAAGTGGAAAAACTACCACATGCCATGTTCCTATGCAATTAAATTTGCCGGATCCGTAATATTCATCCTAAGGACTATGTTAGCAAGTACTACAGTTATAGGTATAACAAGCTAACATACAATGGAAAATTTTCTCCCTTGGGTGATGAGGCATATTGCCTGCAAGTCCATTCCGTTTCATTACAAACACTGCATACAAGCGAACTTCTGGAGCCCAAAGAACAACTACAAGGAGGAATAAAATGGATATTGCTCCCCGCTCGCGTGGCGAGGAGGTGTGGAACTTGCGGGTGCAAAACCGGTCATAACAAAAATCGTTGCCCAATCGTACTCGTAGTTGTTGTTGCTTGTTTCATCGTTAAGTTTTTTCATGAGTTCTATGTTATTGTTATTTTATGTAATCTTTGTTATCTTATGTAATCTTCAATAATATGTTGTCGTCCTTCAATAATATGTTGTCGTCCTTACTTTAAAATATAAACGGTTCGTATTGTATAGTTTAATTTTGTCTTTAATTTAACGCTTATTGTTGGATAGAACTTACACAACACTTTATTGAATGAACATAAAATTACATTATAATTGAAAATTAAAAAACATAACACATAGTTGGTCTAAGGGAGTTCGTTAGGCATGTCATCATCCGATTTGTAAAGTTCGTGTGCTAAAACACTTGCTCTTTCATGTTCGTTAGCGTGCGATTTGTTGTCTATACCTTGTTCTTCAAATGAGCTTAAGGATATAGTACCTACAACGTCTCACCAACATCCTATTATTCTCCTTTCGAATTTGTTTCACAAATATCTCATATTCTACCATATCCCCGCGTTCCATCCACACAGAATCGACGTGGCTTCGGTGCCCCCGCTGCTCAAGCTCATTCATGAGCATATTTGACTCATGGTACCTATGCTCCCATTCACGGCGTAATCCGCGATAGTACTCACATGGATCTGATTTTTTCAAAGATCCGAAAATCATCCTCTCGTTCGTCAAGCATGTGCGGGTTGTACATGTCCATCTCAAAATCATATGGATCCCATGTTCCCCAGTCGCTGTTGGGTGACTCTGAACTTGAGCTATCATTTCTGTTTTCCGGGAATGCCCAAGCAAAAGGTGAGGAAGAGCTTCCAGGAGTGTTCTCTTTTTTGTTCGACATTTTTTGGATAGTAAATAGATTTTTTAAGTCTCAGTCGAAGATTTTGGATAATTTGCGAAATGCAAAATAAAAAATTAGAGTACTCCAAGTTTATAAATAACTTTTCGTCATGTTGTTATATATCTTGTCCAAGCATTATTGCATACGTTAAAAAGAAGCTAAAAAGGAAGCTAGTTAGTAGGTTTCAATTCATTTTAAGAATCTTGGCGTAAGCATTGTACACTTATTTAATTTTCTCCAAGCATTATTGCATACGTTAAGAAGAAGCTAAAAAGGAAGCTAATTAGTAGGTTTCAATTCATTTTAAGAATCTTGGCGAAGCATTGTACACTTATCTTTTCCAAGCATTGTTGCATACTTTAAGAATCATTGTTGTTATATATCTTTTATATTTCGTTGCATACTTTGCGAAATGCAGGCACAATTTTTTTAGCATGGACAAGTCAAATCCCAATTTTTTTTTCCACGGATTCCTTGGTCTTGGCTGTTGAAAGAGCTAACATTTTCTTACAATTGCATTCAATAGCTTGTACAAGTCAAAAGCTAAAAAAAAAAGCTAGTTAGTAGGTTTCAATTCATTTTAAGATTCTTGGCAGAAAGCATTGTACACTTATTTAATCTTCTTCAAGCATTATTGCATACGTTAAAATGTAAAATAAAAAGGAAACTAGTTAGTAGGTTGCATTATTGCATAAGTTAAGAAGAAGCTAAAAAGGAAAAAGCATTGTTGCAGAAGCTAAAAAGGAAAAAGCATTGTTGCATACTTTAAGAATCATTGTTGTGCTTCAGAAGCATTGTCAATAGTTTTCCTTCTCTTTTTTTTTTTTTTTTTTTTTTTTACTTGGAATTGTATTCCTTTTATTTTTACCTGGACAAATCAAATCCAATTTTTTTAAGAATCTTGTCAGAATTTATATTTCGTTGCATACTTTGCGAAATGCAAAGCTAAAAAATTTGACAAGTTAGAAGTAAAAAAAAAAGCTTATCTTTTGCAAGCATTCTTGCATATTTTACAATTCATTGTTAAAGTTTTTACATGTACAAGTCAAAAGCTAACAAAGAAGCTACTCAATTATTTTAACAATCTTCTCCAAGCATTGTTAACATTTTCTTACAATTGTATTTATCCAATTTATAAAAATCGGAAACTACTTCAACAAAAAAATCGTATTCGATTATCTATATCTCAATCTAACTAACTTCATTAATGTCTAAAAACCTTTTTTCCGCGGATGGTTTTAAAAAAAAATATAAAGGAGATAGTTTAATTATCATTGAACCATGGGGCTTGGACTACGATAGTTTTCCTTCTCTCTTTTTTAATTCATATTGACGAAATACACCATAATTCATATTTTATATGTCGCTATAATAAGTCATATATAAGTCTAAATAATTTTTAGATACAGAATAAATTTTCAAAATAAGTTGTTAAAGCTTTGCATCCCTACTTGTGCATCTTTTCCTCCCACAAAGCTAAAAAATTTGACAAGATTAGAGATCGCGCGGACGAGCACCTATCTTCCCTTCCGCACCCTATAAATATCATACAACATAAAAGTTACTTTTTAATGCGACACTTAAATTATATATATAAAAATTTAAATTCAAAATGTAACAAGCCTCTAAGTCTAACGTCGAAGGTATATATATATATCATAGGGAAAATTAGTTGGAGGTCGAGATCTAGTTTCGAACTTGGAAAAGGAGGTTGTCCAAAGCATTGGCTCCAATTTAGGAAAAATTGGAAACCTTGTAATGTCAACCAAAAAAAGTGACCATATTAGATTAGTTATATGGAGTCTCCGAATCATAGATGGGCTAGAAATTCCATCGATGGATAATAAGGGCTAGGTAAATTCGTTTTTCGTTATATGGGTGATATTTGGGTAAAAAAAATATATAAAGGAGAGGGGTAGATGGGCCGACAAACATAATGAATGAGCCGGTCCGGTGTGGCGCTAGATCGTCAACTTGATCGTCATCAATAAGGGGGTTCGCCACCCGACTCGATAATTTACAAATTGTACATTTGCACGATCCCGACGACTAGTTGGCAAACTTAGGCGGTGCCACATATATGTCGGTGGTATGTAAGTCGGGATCAAATGTCAACCTCGTCCCCATTGATACACAATAGCATTCGACACTTCAACATGTTAATAAACCTTTGCATCAATGCATTCATACCCCGAGAATCAAGGCCACTCGACGGAGCTTCCGAACACCGTAAGCCAAATGTCTAACTTTATGAATTCCACGCGCCTACAAAAAAATATATAACAAAAAGTTACCATTTATTGGCAAAAAGAAATTAATATGTATCAAGATATATTAATTATATATATAAAAATTTGTTTCTACTCAAATGTTAGAAAACTATATAGTACATCATTAATCTTATCTATTTAACTTGATATGCACCAAAAGTTACATACCAAGTTGCTTCATGCCTCCCCGCGAGGTGTTGGTATCCCCTATCCACGGTATGTTCCTCCTTTCCTATTAGAGTGCGAGAGTACCTCCGTTATTAAATATTCGGAATTCGGTCCGGAGCTACAGAGAGCATACTGGTGCTTCAACTATTAGTTCCCGACGGCGTTCCCACCAATATTCATTTGATGTCTCAAAACTTTCCCTTATCTCCCGACTTACCGTAAATCGCTTATCCAAAGGAAAAGTGAAATGGTCTATGTGGGGGAGTGGTCCAACGATCGCTCCTACCAAATTGTCGGTGACCCGACCCACCATGTGCCACTCTCGGTAAATTCCACAAATGAGTGCCAACCGCGCCATCCAAATGTCTTGACCACGTGGGCACACCCTCCGAAGTCCATCATCGATGGCCTCTCCGTATAAGGCTCCCACACAAACTATGATAGCAAAAATATTATACAAAATATTTATAATTTATAAGACAAATTATACATTTTGTCATTACAACAAACATCCATTATGCATTTTCGATAAGTAAAGATTAGAACATTCAAGCAATTTCCTTCCTTCCAAATACACAAAATTTCATCATTTCCAAATCGTGCAAATGACGAATCAAAAATACTCAATAGTAGAAAGCGTATCATGACCAAATCCTTGCTAGAAGCACTTTCTTTTTTATTCAGTTCCAAAGCATAACAAGAACATGCTACAATGGATTTTGATGGAAATAAAAATAAAATAAAATAGTTTAGTAACCTTCTAGCCATTAAAACAAACCTAGACAAAATACTAATTATGCTAAAAGAAGAAAAGCTAATAAAAAATATCACAACCACGTAGTAGCAAGTTGTAGCAAATTAGTTATAACAAATTAAAACAAAATCAACCCATTATCACAAGACACAAATAGCAAAAAATGAACAAATCTATAAAAACTCTATTGTTGTTATATTTTTCACATTTCTTAAAAAACCCCCCCCCCCGAAAATGCATTTATATAGTGCACAAAAAGGATTAAAAACCCCCCCGACTTGAACTTTATGCGTCGCGTCCCCCTTAAGTGTCCACATGGCGACCAAATGTTCATGGAATTCCACGCGCCTACAAAAAAATAAAATAACCATTTTCCTTTAAATTTTCCTTCCCATTCTATTCTCTTCAAACACCACATTACCATATATTATTTCAAGATATATTAAATTTCTTCTCTTTGCCATCAAATTTTCTTCCTTTCCATTAATCTTTGAAATGATTTATATATAGACATCATTAAATCTTTAAATTGCACCAAAAGTTAACATACCATAGGTTCATTTAAAATTTTAAAAAAAAATTGAAGTAAATTTCGCCCCCGGCATACTTATGAATTTGTCATTATATATAACAAAGATGCAAGAAACTTTGATTTCCTTCAAAAAGTTAAATTAATATGTATCAAGATATATTAAATTTGTTAACGAATTATCAAACTTATATTACTTAAATGTTTGAAAATATATATGTATTTGTCATCCAAACTAAAACTTGATATGTATACCAATATTAATTGTTAAACACCAAAAACGAACCCATTGTCATTAACGTGAGATACTTACTATTCGCTTATTCGAACAATTTATTGTTAGGTTTTGGTATATATATACGAAGATCCACACGAATGAATATTGATTTGTTAATTTCTTTGGGATATAACTTAATTACCACAAATCACCGCATGGACGCAAAGTTTTATGGTTACTTTAAATTTAATAGCTCGACGAAAAAATCTAGTACCAATATTTCCAAATGTCTTGACTTTCTCAAAGCATTCATACTTATGTTAATTGTTGTTAATTTGTAAAAGTTGGAACAATCCGATAAGATTAAAATGCAAGCTCCCACCAAACTATGAAATGCAAAATATGTGCCACTCTCTTTTAGTAATTTATAGTTATGACAAATTCCAAATTTTTATGTTTAAACATTTGAAATGAAACGTTTCATCATGATAGTTATTTCTGTAAATGATTAAAACATTAATGTACTTTATATCCTAATGAAAATGTGTACATGAAATTTCAATCATTTCCATTTAATTGTGCTTAAGTTTGAAATTGTGTGTATATGAAATTGTGCTTAAGTTTATATTAATTGATAATGTACAAATTTCATCTATTTCTAAGTATGTCGGATGGGGGCACATTTGACCAAATTTTGGTTAAGTTAGACGACTTATCATGACCATGTTTTTGCTTAAAGCAATATATGTTTATTTAAAAGGTTCCAAAGCATAAAAGAACAATCCTACAATGGATTTTGTTGGAAATAAAATAAAATAAAATAGTTTAGTAATTATCTAGCCATTAAAACAAACCTAGACAAAATACTAATTATTAAAAGAAGAAAAGCTAATAAAAAATATCACAACATTATTGTAGCAAATTAGCTATAACAAATTAAAACAAAATCAACCCATTATCACAATCCTTAGCAAAAATGAACAAATCTATAAAAACTCTATTGTTGTTATATTTTTCACATTTCTTATCAAAAAAATTTAAAAGGAAAAATACCGATCATCGCTTAGGTTGTCTAAAACATCTCTACAAATTACTAGCACACTCGTGCCTCGCTTTCACGAGCTCCACGCCGAGTCCACTTCGCGCAAATACAATATCTCGTTCGTTTACTCTTGGAGGACGAAGTAATGGCCGCATCGGGATTATTCGCTCCCAAGCCCAAACCTGTATAAGTAAATTTAAATATATAAATATTTTTTGAATTAAATAAAATAACCCAAAAATACACATGAAAATTGTGTTGTTATGGTTGGGTTCCGATAATGCTCTAATATTGTCGTGCAAGTCATTCGACAATATTATAATTTTTAATGATTTATTATACAAATTATAACACTAGGAAATCTAAAATATTATTTAAAAGATAGCAGAGAAGTTGACTATATAAACGTGTATCAAGCAATACTTTTAAATTGTTAGCGTGATAACTCAAGGAAATATGGTTAGCTGACATTTATATATGTACACAAATATTAATAATCCAGATTGCATTATATATAGTGGTACATTTAGTGTTTCTAATAAAGCTCAACTTTCGGTTCCTAATTTCATTTTTCAAAATTTGGTTAATGGTGGGTATAAGAATGTCGCTTGATCTCTTATTTCTATCAAGTAGAGCAATATAATATTGCAATTCACGTACCGTAACAAAGCAATAAATCCACAAACATCACGGCTATTAGACATCGAAGCACGGCATAGACAATCGTACAAGTATGATAATGCAAATTGCTCCCAAGCTTTACCGCCTATTGTATCAAGGTCTGCTATGTCAAGCAAAAAGTGTAAACTAAGCCTTGAACCAGAATTATCAGGGAATATACAGCCACCAATCAACCAAAGCAGGTACAACCTGACCCTCTTTTGTACCTCAGCCTCATCAGTGTGTTCATCAATAATATCATTCCCGACAATCAAGGTTTCCAAATGATTAGATAATTGTGTTATTACCAACAAGCTATTACCTATAATTGCTTCTTCTCCGGCAACCAACCAAGAAGGTCGTACATCAATTCCCGCCACGCCGATTTAGTTATATTTTTAACATTATTCTCGCACCAATGGTTGGCCATCCACGGAATGCCATATAACACCTCGACATCCCGCAGCAGATGGTACATTCGCCAATCCGCATATGAAATGTATGCGTCTCTGGACGCCATCTCTCAATAAGTGCAGTGATGATTCCTTCATCATACTGCACATTACCTACTGCCAAAACTCCCCCAAATCCACACCTCTCAAAGTAATTGAGGATGCGATTATGTAAAGGGTATTGCCTTACGTGATTCCGTAATTCATGATCCGCACGACGTATAAATAAACACGCGTTCGTCCAAATAATGTTCCATCCCACACACTCGGGATCGATGTTGTTGCTGGAGTGTTAATAAATCATAGTTTTCTGGACCTGGATGTACAGTGACTCTGGGGCGATCCATATCTATAACATTGCAACACCAAGCCACTGCTGTTAGAATAATTGACAACACCTTACACAATTGTTTACTATATATTCAATAGGAAAGTCAACAAAGGTCAAACTATAAGATATATTATCACGTGAGAAAAGAAAAAAAAATTAATAAGAGTACAACCGTCAAAAAATAATTGCGCTTCCCTATGGGGTCAACGAAATGTAATTAAACTTTTGGTTAAGCTCATAATTAATTGCCATAATAGTATTCATCTTACATATAACTACTTCTTTTCTATTTAAAACAAACCATATGACCGGAGAGGGGATGCAAGGTCAACCAATTTTTTTTACCGTATCGTAACAAGATTTCGTTAGTTATCCAACGAAATACCCATTTTGATTTTTTAAAAAAAAGATCATGCTATTTTTCTCTATTATCTTCATAAACAAGTCCAACTTCCTCACAGTTTCTTGATCTTATACTTTTAATTTGAAAAGTAAAAATTCTTCATGCTTATCAACAAGAAATAATCTCCAACGACTAGTCACAATTTGAACATAGAAAATGACCCAACAAATGATACAAATATCTTTATGTTATGTTTAACAATCTTACTTTCCTCACAATTTCTTCATCTTTTTTTTAAATGTTGTTCTATGAAAATGACTAACTAAAAGAACATTTTATAATATAAATTTATACCTTTTTAATCAGTAACTTCGACGATCTTTTTAGTATTTTAATTGTAGTTCGTTGACCAATAAACTCTACTAACATTTTTTAAAGCTTTTTTTAATTGAAGCAACGACTGAAATTACCAATTATTGATTAACTAAACTTGTAACTTTTGTTTTCTTTATTATAGTCTACTACACTAAGTACTAAATCAATAAATATATGTAAAAACTTATAAAATTAAGAAATTACCTCAATTTGAAGAAGATTATAGAGCAAAAGTTGAGGAATCCTTGTGATAGGATTAGTAGAAAAAGAAGAAAAGAATGAAGAACGGAAGAAGAGAAAGAATGGAGGAAGAGGAAGAAGGGAGAATGGAGAATGGAGAATGGAGAAGGTCAAACAAAATATAAAAAACCTTAGCTTCCGTATGCAATGTATACAAAAGTGCAAAGTATGCAACGAAATATATGCAACGAAATATAAAAGAAAAAAAAATCAATTTTTTAGCTTTGCATTTCGCAAAGTATGCAACGAAATATTAAAGTGCAACAATGCTTCTTCCAAGTCAAAAAAAAAAAAATTGAAAGCTATTCACTAGCTTCTTTTTTTAGCTTCGACTTGGAAGCAATTCTTCCGACAAGATTCTTAAAAATAATTGAAAGCTATTGTCCCTATAAAAAACAAAGAACAATGGAATCCGTTTCCACCAATTTTTTTTTTAACTTTGCATTTCGCAAAGTATGCAATAAATATCAAAGTACAACAATGCTTCTTCTAAGTTAAAAAAAAAATTGAAAGTTAGTTAGTTTGAGATTTAGATAATCGAATACGATGAATATAAACGAAATGCAAAAAAAAAAAAAATTATTTTCCTATTTCCTTTTTATATAAACGAAATACAAAAATAAATAAATTATATTTTCCTATTTCATAATAAAAAATTTAATGCTATTCCGTTAGTAGTATCACGAAATACAAAAAAAAAAAAATATATTATTATATTTTCCTATTTCGTTTTTGTGTCAACGAAATAAAAAAAAAAAGAATTTTTCGTTTTTTATATTAAAAACGAAATTAAAAAAAAAAACAAAATTTGTTGCATTTCGTGCACTGTCCAACGAAATGCAACAAATTTTTTTTTTTTTTTTTATTTCGTTTTTAATATAAAAAACGAAATTAAAAAAAAAAAAAAAAATTTGTTGCATTTCGTGCAACATTGCACGAAATGCAACAAAATTTCGGGTTTTTTTTTTTTTTGGTTAATTTCGAAATTTTAAAAAACCCCTAAATTTCTTTTAACAAAAAACTTTTTAATTAATTAAATATGTGACATTAATTTATTGCCACATTAATTAAACTCAACACAATACCCATTTGGGTCAATTTGTAGCTACCTTTTATATATTTACATTTGATAGCTAGTTTTAGGAGCAGACACGTGTATTTGGATGTATTTGAATACATTGTTCAGTCATATACATATGTATATAAATACACTTACATATGTATTCAGCCATTGCAAGTACGTTGCCCAAAACAATGATTCAAATACAACTGCAAAACAATGATTCAAATACAACTGCATATAACTCAAAGAAAATATACATTCATATACATATATTTTTTGATGTATGTATACAAGAAGTCAAGGAGTTGCTTCAAAGTTCAAATTGTTAACAAGAATGGATAAAAATCCTCTCAATTTCTCTTTACTCCTGATGTCTAAATAAAACTACGTAGCACTGTATTCATGACCTCAAAATTGCATAACAAGTTTCAAGTACACATCTGATCCTTCCAAAATAATATACTTCATATATGATTCACTTACTTGAAAGGAATAAACACATGATTTTATGCACGTAACATATACTATGTATGTATGCGAACTAATTTGCATTTTGGCAAAAAATAACAAGTTTATATAATATTAAATAAAGGACTTGGGTTGGACTGGCACTCCAAATTTTATCAAGAGATTGCAAAGATTATTTAGTAAAATAAAGAGATCACAAGAAAAGTGAAGGGTTGTGTTACGTTTTTCCATTTGCAGTGTACTAATCTTTCTGTTTGCTATATCACCCTTGATGTGAAAATAGATGTACGTACGATCACAAAATGTTGTCCATGTATACTGTAGAGAATCAATCTTGATTACCCAGGTATCAAGGACTACCACATGTTATCACACAAACATCACCAGACAAAGTCACGTTGATTCAGGTAAATAATGAGAGAAGGGTGACAGGTCATATCATCACTACAAAAAATACCATGTGGCCTCATGTTTTTCACGATTATCTAAAAGTTTGGATTTTAGCTAGTCTGAAATTATCACATGGATATTTTATGCTTAATTTTTTCTTAATATTAGCGATAAATTCAATTTTCTTTAAAAGACATCCTATATTTATCATTTTTTTTTAATAAACATGAATTACATATATCTTAATTAATCAATGTTTAAATTGAGAGATATCATCTTAATAATTAGATGTGCATCCAAAGTAAGGTATCTTAGTCTTTAAAAAAATTAAGGCTTTACAGATGCTTAAATCCACAGCGTACAAATTATCCATTTTTCATTTTCGTTCAACAACATATCTTTGAACAATCACTTGGGTTTAATGGGATACCCACGATTTTAGGCTTTTTTTAAGGAAGAAAATTTTTATTTAAATGTGGAGTTAATTCTAGGATAGTTACCATAAAATTTCTTCTTCTTTTTAAAAATATTTCTCTCTCTCTCTCTCTCTCTCTCTCCGTCCCTCCCTTTACGATAGACATCATTTTCATACCTATAATCCATCTTCTCTCCTAGTATAAATTTAAAACCAATATTACAAAGTATTTTTGATTACTAACTTGTGTATTAATTGTATATAAAAATTGATTTGTATCGTTTTGAGATATATATGATCATTGTGTGTTTTGAAAATATGTATAAATTATATAAACTGTAGTTTTAAAAAATGTGAAAAACTAATATATGTATGAAATGTGTATGGAGTCTGCTATATGTCATTTTTTAGATTTATGAGGCACAATGTGTATGAAATGCGAACAAATTCGATATCAATTAGTCTTAAAAATGTTAAAAGCTGATATGTGTATGAAATGTGGATGGAATTTGGTTTGTATCAATCAGAAAACTTATTATACATATATACTTTCTCATAATCTATACATACTTTGATCAGATTTTATACAATTTATATGTACTTTATCATAATCACAATATATATACAACTTTTATACATATTTCATACGTAGAAATTATAACAAATTTATACATTTATACATATTGCATACAAAAATTTATATATATCTATTTTTTGGTGTATGAACTTTGTATGGAATCTGGTTTGTATCAATTACAAGTTTATTATACATATTTTTCTCAAAATTTATACATACTTTGATTAGATTTTATATAATTTATATTTACTTTATAATAATCAAAATACACATACAATTTTTATACATATTTCATATATAAAAATTATAAGAATCTATACAGTTATACATATTGCATACGAAGATTATACATTTATGTTTTTTGGTGTATGAACTTTGTACATAAAAATTACCGATTATAATGGACTTTTTGAGTAAAAGTTGGAGAAAATTAGGTAACAATATCTCTTAATTTTGAATGGGGAGACAATAGTGGATGAAATAAGGAAGCAAAAGTTGGAGAAAATCAGGAAACTATATCTCTAAATTTTGAATGGAGAGAGAAAAGTGGATAAAATAAGTAAAACGATTTTTTTACCTTATTTAATGTGTTTTATTTGCTTCTTTTTAATTACCTAATTCGTATAGATTTTGTAGCAAGTCTATTGATATATTTTATAAACTGAAAAATATGGTCATATTCTGTAAATATACCCTCTTAGCATGCACATTTATGTTTTTTGCCCTATTTTTTAATTAAAAGCCGTAAAAGTGACTTTTATCAAAATCATCCACTCTCCTTAACCTTGATAAATGTACATTCTAACAAAAAAAAAAAAAAAAAAAAAAAAAAAAATAAACAAAACCAAAAACACCTTTCACTAACAATTTCATAAAGACGATTGCACTTGCCCTTTTGTAGATTTTTTATATGAATTAATTAGAGTATTTTAAATTTTGTAACATGTTGTTTATTAGAAAAATTAGAGAAAAATCTTAGTAATTTATATAATATTATAAAAATTGTCTTAGTGAAAGTGGTAATTGGTGGTGATTTATTTAGTGGAGATGGGTGGGATTTATCAAATGATAGCAGGTGGTTTTGTGTTTGTGTGATGGTGGCCAAAGATGATGCATATATAGTTGCACGATAATGGCTTATTGATGATTGATAGTGGAGGCTTTATAGGGTGGTTACAGTAGCGGATTCAGGATTTTTACTAAGAGGGTTTAAAAATATAAAGAAGTAAACATATGAACAAGCCAAGAAAATTTCAATTACTATATATTACTACTATATATAAGCAAGAATGTGGAGTTTTTGTAGTCCTCACATGAATTTTTTTATCCTTTTTAACCCTACTTGAAATTTTTATGACTTTATAAATTGTCACACATTTTAGTAAATTTTAAGAACTTTTAGGGATTTTTTCATGCCACTTAAAAAGATGATGTCATGGAAAATGTTATAGTGGCCCCCACAAAACATACTCACACATATTTGAGTTTTTTTTATGTGAAAATATTATTAAACTGGTTAAAATATATCATTGTTAAATACTTCTAAAATTTATCACAAATGTAAATAATAGCCCTTCCGTCTCAATCGAAAAATGAATTCCGAAGTATGGTAGTTAATTAATCAAATTTTACGTGCGCGCTTTTTAACATAAAATTATCTAATAAATTACTATACTAAATATATATATATATATATATATATATATATATATATATATATATATATATATATATATATATATATATATATATTCTCTAAAAATGTTTGAAAAATATTCTATTTATAAAATATAATTTGATCCCAATACAAGAATAATACCGACAATTGCAAAAAGTATATTTTTTTTACTTTTTTTACTATTAAAATATTTTGTACAAAACGGAATAATATATTTTATATAATTTAGGTTTTCATATTAAACCTACCAGTTTTTTCCTAAATTATATAACATATTAATTATTTGTTGTTTGCAAAATACTTTTTGGTAAAAAATAAGTTAGCCAATATGAGTTCAATTCAAAGAACTCAAACGAAATTAATTTAACATATGAAAATCTCAATTTGGATCATCTGGGACTTAATCTCAAAAAAATAAATTAGAAGAGCTTTCAATTATTGATTTTTTCCTAAAAAATCTAATATATAAACTAAGAAAAATGTTTTCTTTTAACATACGTTTTTATATTCTAATATTTTAGAAGTCTTTCGAAAATATCAAACTGATGTTACAAGAATAAAGAACCAAGAACAGAAAAAATTTATAAAATATCTACAAATTGAATTTTTATTGTCGATTTGGGTCCCATTTTTTTACGGGGCCGTGATATATATATATATATATATATATATATATATATATATATATATATATATATATATATATATAATTTTTCACCGAAGGAAGTTTGGATGAATCCTTGCCCCTTGCTGGCTCTGCCTCCGGATGGTGGTGAGGTTGTGTTAGCGGTTAGCGGCGTAGGTAGTTGATTGCTATGGCTGGTTGTGAAGCATTGTTAAAGGTGGTGGTGGCTAGAATTTAAAGTCCTTGGTAGTGAATCACTTCAAATTTTAGCCACCACCAAACGCTTCATTCTAGTAATGATTGATGGTGAAATGATTAATGCATACGGTGGAAGGGCCTTGTACTAACAGTGATAGTAGTAGTGAGGTGGTTCAGTGTGGAGACTGACAATAATTGTGATCGTCGGTAATGGCTGTACAATAAAAGTTGGAGTTAATGCAATGGCACTGTCGGTGATGATATTTGTCCAAAATCTGTTTTTTAGTGCTACAAGTCAAATTTCATAATACATCAAAGCAAAGAAACAATAATTTAGACAAAAATAATGCAGGACCTCTATGATGGCAACGGGGCGGGTCGGGTTGGAATTTTCTTAAGACCTAATACGGTGCGGTGCGGGTTGCGGGTTTTGTGCGGGTTTAAATGTAATTTTTAACTTTTTTTATTCGAATCAGTTACTATGAAATGCGTGAAACGAAAACTAACAGATCTACCATTTTTCTACGGATACTGAAGAAAACCAAACTTAGAAATATGATAATGAAAAAACCCAAGAAATTAGGAATTGAACAGCAAGAAGCATTACAAGATAAACTCTTGTTTCACTGCAAGTTAATATGAGTCACCCATTACAGGTGGTACGTGGATGCTGTAATGTTGTTCTTTGAAATATATAATCCTTTGACAATGAATACCAGTCCTAATATGCAGATTTCAATGAAACCCAAAATAGTTGTTTGGGTCACCAAAAGCAAAATAAATTATGTCAGATTCTTTCTCTTTAAAGTTACGATTGTTCGAAGTTCAATTTGATCAGGGTAACAAGGCTTAAAGGCAGCCGAACAAGATCTATACATCTCGATCGGAAAAGAATCAAGAGAAAAAGAAAGAATAGGAATTGATCGATAGATTCTCAAAAAAAAAAAAAACGAATATGAAACGAAAGATCTATATATTTATGCGCTCATTTTTTTGGTTAGCACGCACAAGTCATCTGACAAAAATAATATGTCGACACATTTTGTGAAGCGTTTGATGTGTAAAATGATTCGGTATTAAACATAAAACCTTTAAAGTTATAAAAGTAAATTTGATTGGGATGAGAGCCGTATAAGAAAGGCAATGAGCAGACCTAACAGAGCCCCACCAACCAGCGACCCACCGTGCCGTCCCCTAATTATGTTCCAGTTAATTCCTTTTTCATGCCCACACATCTTTCCGGCTAAGGAATGGAAAATCTTTCTCCTGTTACGTGAATCCAATTTTCATTTCATCCACCCACATTTTTCTCTCTTTTCATTTGATTTTTATTACTCCCTTCGTTCATCTTTTGAAAAATAGATTTTTCACTTTTACCTGTCCACTTTATCATATTAAGGGAAAAATAATTTTTTCCTGCTTTTACCCATAACATTAAGTACTCATCTCAAATCATTTTTCAAGTCCACTAAAACTAGAACGTTCAACACATACCTGGAATAGGGAATAAGTGAGGGTATTATCACCTAAGTGTCATTAACGGCAACTAGATGGTAACTACACCCCTTTGAGTTTATTTTATGAGTCTTATGATACGAAATAAGTCTACCTCGAGTTTTAATAATATCACCCTTCCACTCTATAAGGTTCACTAGGAAATTCAAGCCTTAATATTTTTTTATTGACAATCCAGAGTTTCACAACACTTGGAAAGCTAGTCTATCCCCAATCACATCAAAGTTCACCATATCTAATTCAAACAAATCATTAGTAGTCTCACGACCCTTAACTACAACTACACAGTCTCTATATATTCTAGAAGCAACAACGATGATACTAGCAGGGGTATTCATAGAAAAAGGTTTCTAACAATTGTTTGGGTTCCACACCAAAATCAAGGGCAAGATATTAAGTCACGTATGAAAGATTAAAACATCGATTTACGAATACGCATCAAGAGAACAAGTAGTTAGTATACCTGTGACCACAGCGTCTAAGGTTTCAACTGCCTCCCTACGAGCCAAACCACAAAACGCCTACTACAGAATTCCAAGCGACTTTATATCATCCATCAAATTATACATCATAACCAATGTGCACCTCATAGCACCATTATTCACTAGGTTAGAACTACAACACGAGTTAAATCCATGACACGAATTAATGAACACTTCAGAATGATCCTACAGGAAGTATAAGCTCTATAGCACAATCCAGAATAATGAAGAATGAGAAACACCTATAAATGTCCTGGTAGTCTTTCGATCATGCAGGTGATCAAGATGCACAAGGAAGACTCCACTAGACACAGCTCCACAGAAACAGATACATCCTAGGACACATCTAAACCGATGCTCTGATAACAAGATTGTCACGCCCCAAAACTCACCCTAGGCATCCGATGCTATGAACAACACCGGAAGCACCTTATAAAATCAATAAACGTCTAATCTCTTTCGATAATCTTTCAACAATTATATCAATACGGTATAAATAGCAAACTAACTCATAATCACCATCAAATAACAAAATCAGCAGAAGTCTGTCATAAATATATTGACATAAAACGTAACAACACCCAAAGAGTCAAGCAATGACTTCAATAACTACCCACAGAATTAACGTCTACCTATGGAGCCTTTAAGATGAAAAATAAAGCATAATCTAACTTCCGGACGCGGCTCGGAAGCTAAAACAATAACTAAGATATGATGGTGCCCCATGAACAAGCATGTGGGCTCACCAAATAGTCTAGAAAGTAGCAAGCTCTCCTAATCCGCGCGAGTATCGCGAACTTGCTCCTCAACATTACCTAACACACCATCAAAAACAACAATGTTATGCCTGAGTACTGGGTACTCAATGAGTGCCTCCGGGACAATAGTTAACAAAATAATATACTCCCTCTGTCCCAAAAAGATTGTCCTCCTTTCCTCTTTAGTCTGTCCCAAAAAGATTGTCACATTTCTATATTTAGAAATAATTTAACTTTATGAGATAATTTACAGCCACACAAATATCTAAGGCTTGTTTTGGACCACACATGTTAAAAGTCTTCCTTTATTTCTTAAACTTTGTGCCAAGTTAAACTAGGACAATCTTTTTGGGATGGAGGGAGTAATAAGGATCAGTAAAACAGTGTCAATAAAAGCAGTTTGAAATTCAGAGATAGAATAAATCATCAAACTTAGTAACACCATTAATGAAAATCGTTAAAGAAGAAATAAATCAATTTCAAATCATTATGTCGTTTATCACATTTAAGTCTTTCAATCATGAATTCAAGATCATCAACAAGCCACTCACAGGCAACCAAAGTATAGCACATGCCAATACAGGTTCAAGTTAATATAACGAATGGATGACCATTTAAGGTTCCTTAAACTGCATAGAAGCACCACATCGGGGTTTGTCACCCTCGATGGCTATCCTTCCTCCCAAATAGCTAGGCAAAAACACATCGGTATTATGAACCCTCGACGGCTATCCTTCCTCCTGAATAGCTAGACATGAACCACACCGGGGCTATCGACCCTCGATGGCCACTCTCCTTCCCGAATAGCCAGGAAACCCCACTAGGATCCATAGTGACTACCCTTCCTCCCGAGTAGCTAGGCCAAACACAGACAATAGAATCATAGCATAAAAGCCAAATCACAATCAAAGCATGGAATCCGATTCACTCATTATGAATTATGTTCCTCATCCCATTAATAAGGGTATACCACTATCATTAACTGATTTAGAAATCAAGTTCAAATCATTATTCAATTTCAATTCATCGAAACCCGTTCATAGGGAAAACCATATGAAATATCCAAGGTTTCCAATATCAAGTTTAAGCATCCCTTATGGGGTAATCCATGTTCAAATATTAAAGCTTTATATTCCAATTCCAATCATCCTTTAATAAAGGAAAATCACGTATACATATATATAATATAATACACATAAAGGTTTAATGCGGTCTTATCCCTCACGGACACAAATCTTACCAAACAACACCTTAAATGTTTGAAAAAATATGTTAGAAAAAGAGACATACTTCAAAAGAAGGTTTTCAAAAGTAGACATAGAAATCACCTTTATAGCCAAAAAAGATTTTTAAAAGAGACATACCTCTAATCCCGCTAGAATGTTACCAACTGGAATTCTCAAGGTTCAACAATCGTTCTACAATGGTTATTAATAACAAATTTTAGGACTTTAAACAATTCTAGGGATTTTTACACTTAATCGAAAAACTAGGACTTTTCTAAGCCTTAAAAACTTGTTATTGAACCTCATATGAATCATTGATGGATTCTACTCTTGAATTTTCAAGAATCTAGGGTTTGTAGAGATGAACTAAGGTTAATTTGATGCTAGATTGACGTGGTAATGATAGGAATTGATTAAGAACTTACCTTAGAGTTTTTGGGAGGCCTTAGGGTTGATTTTTCCTGATTAGGGATGTTTAGGAACTAACCCCAAGCTTAAACAGGAATTAAAATGCCAAAATCTGACTTTTGACCCGAAACCTCAACTTTCTCACATTGGGCCCGCGACGCATGGCCAACGCGCGACCCGCTGCAGGTGCCTGGTTAGAGAGGGTGTTTTCTCGTAATGGGCCCATTATGCGGGGCCAACGCAAGCGCCCCCATGCTCGATGCGAAGCTCATGCGGGTGGCCTAGGACGACTTCTATCCAGTGTTTTTGTGAGGCGCATAACTTCTTGTAAAGAGCTCTGTTCGGCCTCCATAATATAATGTTAGAATGGTATTTCAAAGATATACCACTTTCATGTTTTAAGTTTTCTCAAATTCTCAACGGAATTTAACAAAATCGAGCTAGAAGGCATACCTATCATAAACTTTGCCAATTCTATCGAAACTTACGCACCACACAATTCGGGTTGATCTTAAAACAACTATTTTCACCCAAACTCATCTCGATCGGATTTCATATGTCTAAAATGTCACATTAACACTCATTTAACACATACACACCTAACCCAAATTTAAGGAGTATTACATCATTCCTTAGATAGAGTTGCATCATCGCCATATAATATTATTGCAATCCCGGCAAGTACAGTCTTGACTTGCTTCATAATTTGTTGTGTCTTTCTATGATTTGATTGTCATGTAAAGAAACATGGTATGACGTTAGTCCTTCATGAAAATAGATACCATATCTGGATTGAACTCTTATGTCGATCAGATGAATGACCTGTATATTCAAAACACTTGACAATATTTGTTAGGACAAATATATTCATGTCAGGACTTTCATTTGCAACATGCAATTGATCTATTTCAATATCTCTATGTCGAAGTAAAACTATATCATGCTTGTTGTTACAGCAAGATAAATAAATGCATCAATTGCACAAATATATGGTACTTCAGGACCAATATAATTTTCTCATTTCAACTTCTTCTAGCAGATAATCTACTGCTTTTGGGAACTCTCCAAGAGCTTCAATAATATTCAAGTCATCAACTTGCATAATAATATGAAAGGTTTTGATTATCAAAAAGAGATAAAGGGTAAACGAGATCAAGTTTCCTTCGTCAATGAATATTCACTAAGGTGATTAAGTCACATTCAACTAACTTGATTTAATCCATATAAGGATTATGACCAACTTTCCCAAGAACTTGTATATGCTTCAGGAGTTTTCAATCCTTCAAAAATTTTCACATAAATTATATCAAGTAAGCCATATAGGCTGTGACAACATCCATTTTGTAGTTAAATGGCGTGACATCTCCTGATGTCTGGACTGCAGGTCCAATAAGCTTTACACTTACCAAGATGCATTATATCACTTGGTAATAATTTATACATCAACATGCTTTAAGAGACGTAGAATTCAGATCCTCACAATCTTATACAATATTGCGTGTCATATTGTATCAAAGATATCGTCGATGAGATATCATTTTGTATCGGTTCGTAATTCAACATAACTTCCTGAGATCTCATCACTTCATTATTTCCAGGTACCTGAACCTTCTATAAGGGTTCATGAAGTGGTGTCATAGGCTCTTCAAGAGCACATTGCCTCCTTATGATGATTTGCTCCTCCCCTTTTTCAAGGATTATTACATTTAGAACCAATTGGTCAACCATGCTCCATGCATGCTGTAGACTCTGTCCTTTAGGGATATCAGGAGCATTTTGTAGATGAAATATGAAATAGTTGGGTTAGCAAATGCTTTCAGCATTTGACTTAAATTATCTGGGGATCATACTGATGATAATTCACAACATATGTCCCAGCTGCTTATTCTCCCCCTTATGTTGGAAAAACTAACATATATCCCCATTTTCTTTGGGAAATCCATCTGCGTGCATTGTGGTATATCCATTAATCATATACCGCACATCGAAATCTATAAGACGAAAATATTTAGTTCTTGATCCTGAACCAATTATGAGGAGATATTTTATCATAATTTATTGGTCTGAAGCACACAAGTGTCGTTGTATGCAACATATCATATCTTAGACCAAAAATTGAAGTTATATTCTCATAAGCAATGATTTAGCTATATTATGGAGGCATTTAATGCCAAACCAGCTTAGATATAAACCAGCATTATTAAAATAAATTGTCTTGATTAGATATTCTGAAAATTGTGCTTCTAACTCAATTATTTTGAGCAAGCAACTTCGTAAATGTCAAACTGCCAATTGACAATAAACGTACATGTGACCGTCTCATGGATGCATCTATTTAAGACATCACATTGTAGATGAAGGGCCCACATGCACCTTTTATATTTTCCAGAATTTAGGGTATTCAGTCCCAATATTAGCTAGTGTAATCAACTTATCATGAGAGCAAGCAACACAAACAAATTCTTAAAGAATCTTCTAATTCTTCAATATATTTTGAATACTCAATTAGCACATCAGATTTAAATCAAGACAACCAAAATGGTCTTATCAATTGATAAAATTATTTGTACCCGTAAACTTCAAGTTTACCATGGCGAGTGCCATTTATTTTAGTAAACTTCTGGTTTACTGTTGCATGAGATTTTATGTCATAAACTTTTAGTTTACTGTGACATGTGATCCCATCATGCTCAGGTAACGTACCACATACGTATTTTCGTACCCGTAGTAACTTAAAGATATTCAATCTTCCAATCATTTGTAGTCTCAATATGATAACCATCTTTATTGCTAGTAAACTTCAGGTTTACTACAATTTATATTCTGATCTTAATAGTTATGATCTAGGATGAATGGTGCTATCATATGTAACCTCTTCGAGAGACAATCTTAGAAATCTACTACGCCAAGAGTAGATTTCAAGAGTTCTACCACTTCGGAATAGAATTCAGAGTCTTACTACTTCGAGAGTAAGTTGCAGCGTTTTCCTACTTCTGGAGTAAAATGCAGAGTATTTACTACTTCAGGAGTAAATTTCGCAACCTCACCACTTCAGAAGTAAAGCATAAAATGTTCAGAATTTTCTTCTCAAATATTCTACCTCTTCGGGAGGTGGGTCATGATATCTTCACAACCAAGTGCACGTCTGTACAGATAAGCTTTACTAAATCTTATCACACTAACTTCAGGTAATGAATCTATATTTATAGCTTTTATCAAAAGTTCTCATTCTTCAAGAATGGAACATAAGCATCTAAACGTACCTTAAGCATATAAAATTGTGATAGCTTAGAACCTCTTTTAAGTTATTGCTACTTCAGGAGCAAATCGAGGCATATGTATGATGTAGAGAATTTTCCTCTAACACATCATCAGTTGTAATCACAACAAGCCTATGTAAATCTTACCACTCCAGGTAATTATTGGAATATTAGCCACAACAAAGCATAGGATATATTGATTTCTTGCAAACTCTCATTAGACATTAAGGGATATGAAATTAACATCATAATCCCTCTTAACAGTATTGTTCTTCAGGAACAATTTTGAGGCATAAATGGTCCTAAACGAAATAGTTTCCCTCAGATCCAATCAAAACGTTCTTGTGGAAGACTGACCATCTTCAGGTAGTCATATCTATCTTTCAAATTATTCCACAGCATGGGAGGATCTTTAGCAGTGAGATATTCCAATTTCAAGATCATTGCTTTGGCATAGTCTTGATTTGATGCCTGATTTTTATCTTTGATGGAGTCTGCCAGACCCATTACATCAAGATAAATTTTAGCATCAAGCCCTCAAGATGAGCTTTTTCCCGATATAACCCGAGCAGCAAATTCATATTTAGAAAGATTTTCCATAGTTAAGAAAATAGAAAGTCATACCTCAAAATGAATTGTCAAAAAGGTACAAGCCAATGAAGTTATTACTGGGCATATACAATTTTAGAAATATTTCTATCCAATCCCACAATATTGCATCCAAATAAAACGGCACCTGCATCACTAGTTGACTAAAATACGTGATGATAATTATAGATGATGGACACATTCAATCAAGCTCAAAGGATCCAAAGAACATAAGTAGTAATACTTATCTTATGCATAGTAGAAGAATTTCATCATTAGTTGAATTCTGATAGTTGGATTTGTATAAAACTCACCAACTGTTGCTAGTAAAGAAACACATCATCTCCAAAATTTATTTTTGCCGAGTTTCCCTATAATACTTCCAATGAACCTGACTAATTAAATCCCGCATGTTGGGCACTGTATCATCTTAAATTGAGAGCAATCTTGTAACTTCAAGAATTGCACTTGAAATAGAAAATCAAACTCAAAATAGCAGAGTCTCGTACTGATAACGTGTTATGAATAATATTAAAAGTACACGACAACAAGAGATATAGCCAAAGAAACTGGAGGAGAGATAGTGAGATCTTATGTCTTTTAATTGGCTATAGCTTGGATATAGCCACATGCTTGGAGCTTGAACTCTAAACTCTTGTGTCTTTTAATTGGCTATAGCTTTTGGGTAGAAAGAGAATAGTTGGAAATTGAACTTAGAAATACCTACTGCCTGGAAGTGAGCTTAGATTGACTAAAGAGAATGTTGGTAAAAATAGAGAACAATATAGATCAGTTACAAGAAAACAAGAAAATAAATTATGAAACCACAGTTGTGTCGTGGCAAGCCACTGCCTTGAAAGTGATTTTCGGACCGATTACGGTGCAAATCGTTTAGCCGGGTACGCTCCCCAAAATTCCACAACAACTCACAAACACCTGCACTAGTGGTTGAAAGTATAGAGCTTGCATAAAACTGTTGCCCAGAAAGCAGAAGAATATTAGCTTTTGTATAACAGAGAAGTATTGTATTTTTCGGTGTATTGAGAAGAGATATCTCTACCGGTATATATGGGTAGTAAACAATATCTCAGTAGTAAAGGATGACATAAGAAACGTCCTCTAACGTTTGGAAAAATAAATATCACGATTAAGTCGGCATAATGGACGGAATAAAAATGCCCATTTAATTATGGATAGTGGACGAAAATAACGTTGCCAATTGATATGCCGTGAAATTACGGGATATTCGAGGCTAATTCCTTAAGCTTTTGTGACTCTTCAAGCACTTTTGGTGTTACTTTTTGTGTATTATGTCGTTTTGTAGGATAAGATGTCCGGAGAGCATAATGGAGCAAAATGGAGCAAAAATGGCTAAAATGCGGCACATGCTAGCAGCACATGCGAGTAGCATGTTATGCATGCGAGCAACACTTGCTGCAGCATGTGCTGACAGAGATGTTTGCACAACATGCTATAGTTTGGTGCAACATGCGACTGGCATGTTGCACATGCGACACCAGATGCGAGTAGCATGTTGTGCACGCAGGGTATTTTTGTCCACAATTTGTTTCCGTTTTGGAATGTTATAAATACTATTTTAGGGTTTTGTAAAACTCATCTTTGGCATAAACACACAAGTTTTGGAGGCTAGGGTTACACCACACTTTGAAATTGAAGATTTGAAGATTTGGTTGAGCACTTTCTTGAACCTTTACTTCATTTCTTTAATTTCTTGCTTTGTAATGAATATCTAAGTGTGTAGTATTTCATTTCTATACTTGAACCTTCTTTATGGAAGTATACATTGTTAAAGTTTAGATTGAAACTCTTGTTTTTCTTATGTATTGAATGATTTTTATTTCTAATGAAGTGGGTCTTAGTTTCTTTTCTTGTTCTTTAATGTTTCTTAAGGGATTAGCTAACCCTAAGACTCGCCCATTTACTTTGATTGAGCTCGGAAGAGGAAATCTAGTTGGGAAAGATTAATTAACAAGATTTTGGGTCATTAAACCCATCTAATAACTTGAGCTAGGAATATGATAGTTACTTGAGGTTAAATTGATTGTGCCTAATAACACACTCTAAGGCTTGGAAAAGCTTAGAGTGAAATTCATTGATTTTGTTGGAAGACTTTCAATGAGATTTTAGAAATCGTTATCTATTAACATAAACCCGCTCTTAGTTGTAAAATCGTGAAATACATTGGATCGTTACTTGAGCATAATTTCCTTTGTATCCATACTTGTGGCCATTGATCATTTTACCCGCTTTCTAGTTAGTTTTATCTTTGTTAATTTTTAAATCAAAAATCAAAATATTATCAAGTGTTTGGCTTAGCGTAGAAAGCAATAATTCCTTACTTGCTTAAATCGCCTAGGATATTGTTCTTTGTGGGTTCGACCCCGACTCTTAGCTGGGTAAATTATATTGCATACGACCGTGTACACTTTTTCTTTGAGGAGTGGATTTGAACGTTATCACCAATTAACTATGGAATAATGAGGCTTGACTGGATATAAATTCTAGGGAATGAATTTGGACATTAATCCGGGAAGCATGTATTTGGACAACTTCGGGTAAGGCCAAAATATCAAAAAATAAAATTTGCAAAACCAGATTTAATTTGGGCCTCATGTATACCTCGCGCGCAGGAGGGGGGTGGGGATTCATCACTTTTGCCTACGGAGCCCAATTCTCATGTGCGCGAGGCCCATCTCTTGTTCTAGCCCATTTACTAACCCAACAACAAATAATTCAATATAAGGAGGAAAGAAAGGCTTTCCTCCACCTATGTGGGCCATTTGCACTTCATATACGAGAAAAGATAAGTAAGGAAAAAGAACCCACAAAGACTTTGGCTTTGCATTACCAACAAAGAATTCACTAGAATAGCAATACATAACTCTCACAATCCCCCACTAATGCAAAGATCAAGAATATGAATAATTTCTGGGCAAAAGAAGGAACATGTACTTAAGTTTCAATATCTTTCGATTTGAATTAACACGTAGTGAAATGAGGCAACAATAAATATCTAAAAAATGAAGTACTTTTGAACTAAATGGACATGAGTTGAGATCCTCACAACACATACTATATCCTTAGTTTTATGCAAACTCCGCGATACTCACAAAGTGCTTTTATGGTCATGCACACACCTTGGGTCTAATGAGTGCTTTAAAAAAATGGCCTAAGTCTTTCATAAAAGGCGACCACACCGTTACACTCACATAGGTGATTCCATCAAGTCTATATCATAGACCACCTTAAGGTTATGGAATCATTAAGACCAAAAAACCTCAATCGTATAAACACTACTACATGCCATAGGGATAGGAAATTTAGTGTTTATTGATGGCCTATATGGCTTCGTTTGACCACAAACAGGTATCCACCGTATTACCTCAATCCATAGGCTTTAGCCCCATCCCCCTCGACATTTCAAGGATCATTTGCTTTGCTAAACCCTTGGTTAGAGGATCCGCCAAATTTCTTTCGGACCTTACATATTCCAAGGAGATAACACCATGTTTCAACAACTGTTTAACTGCTTCATGTATGATGCGAATATGTCTCCTTTTTCATTGTATACCTATGAGTCACAATGTACTGGTGAAGCTTGTCTTCCCCACAACGGCACATCTGCCAAAAGGTTTTTCAACCACTCAGCTTCTTACCTTGGCAACTCAATAGTAATAAACTCCGACTCCACAGTAGAACGTGTTATACAAGTCTGTTTGGAGGACTTCCATGAAACAAAACCTGCACCCAAAGTAAACTCATAGCCAGTTGTGGAGCTAACTTCATCATCGTCAGTTACCCAGTTTGCATCACAAAAACCTTCTAAAACAATAGGAAATTTATTAAAATGCAAACACCAATCCATAGTACCTCTCAAATACCTTAACAAATGATGAAGAGCATTTCAATGTTCACTACTAGGATTATGAGTATATCTACTCAATCTACTAACAACATAAGCTATATCAGGCCGAGTATAGTTCATGAGAAAATTACACTCCCAATTATTTTAGCATATTCAGTTTGAGAAACACTGGATTCTTTATTCTTTTTCAAGTGTACGCTAGGATCATAAGGAGTTCTTACTGGAGCGACTTCAAAACAATCAAATTTTTTCAACATCTTCTCAATGTAATGAGACTGACACAAAGAAAAGCCATTAACAGTTCTTTTGATTTTAATGCCTAAAATCACATATGCTTTTCCAAGGTCGTTCATTTCAAACTTAGAACACAAAAAATTCTTAATTTCATTAACAACATTCACATTAGGGCCAAAGATTAACATGTCATCCACATATAAACATATAATCACACAATCTGATCCTATCATTTTAGAATAAACACAGGTATCAGAAGCATTAATAACAAAATCATCAGCCACTAATGTGCCATTGAACTTTTCATACTACTGCTAAGGTGCCTGCTTTAGGCCATACAAGGACTTTCTCAATTTGCATACTTTATCTTCCCGTCCTGGGACCACAAAACCTTTAGGTCGAGTCATATAGATCTCTTCCTCTAAATCACCATTTAGAAAAGCCATTTTAACATCGATTTGGTGTACCACTAAATTATGAATAGCGGCTAAGGCAATAAGAGTTCTAATGGTCGCTATTTTAGTCACAGGAGAATAAGTATCAAAGTAATCAACACCTTGCTTTGGTTAAAGCCCCTAATTACAAGTCTAGCCTTATATTTATCAATTGTACCATCAGGTCTCAATTTCTTTTTAAATATCCACTTGCTACTTATGGGTCTAGAACCTTTAGGCAAATCATGCAAGTCCCAAGTGTGATTAGAAACTATAGAGTCTAATTCACTTTTAATGGCCTCTTTCCAAAACATAGCATCTATTGACCTCATTGCTTCATCATAAGTTTTAGGGTCTTCCTCCATTAAGCAAATAGACACTAATTCATCATTTAAAACATCAATATCACAATTCTTAGTCAAAAAAGCAGTAATAAAATCAAGACCAAAACTAGTCTCAATTCCACGTCTTTTACTTCTTCTAAGTTCAATTTCATGCTCATTATCAACAACATTAGAAGAAGGCACAACATGAGAATTAACTGATAAAGATGTAGAAGCATTATTTTGCACATCACTAGGCACATTATTTTTCAAAGGAAAAACATGCTCAAAAAATTCTGCATCTCAAGATTCACAAATAGAATAATCATTCAAAGACATAAATCTATAAGCAGCACTATTTTGAGCATAACCAATAAAAACAGTGTCAAAAGTCTTAGATCCTATATTTACCCATTTGAAATCGGGTGAATAACTTTAGCCAAGACACCCCACACTTTCGAAATTTCAAGTTAGGGGAAAACCCTTTCCACAACTCATATGGAGTCTTGTCTAACTTCTTATGAGGGACTCTATTAAGAATATAACATGAAAACAAAACAGCTTCCCCCCACATGTTGTCAGACAGACCCAAACTTAAAAACATGGAGTTTATCATTTCCTTAAGGGTTCGATTTTTGCGTTCGACTACACCATTTTGTTGGGGAGTATAGGGAGCACTAGCTTCATGTATAATACCATTTTTCTAACAAAAAGCCTCTAGAGTATTGGTACTATATTCATCGCCCCTATTAGATCTAAGTCTCTTGATTTTTCTGTCCAATTGGTTTTCTACTTCTGCTTTGAATTTCAAAAACATGCTTTCTGCCTCATCTTTAGACTTAAGAAGACGTACCTTAGTATATCTAGAAAATTCATCAATAAAAGTAATGCAATACTTCTTTCCACCTTTACTAGCCGTGTTCTTGAAATCAGCTAAGTCTGAATGTACTAGTTCAAGCAATTCTGTCTTTCTACTAGTAATAGATTTAAATGGTTTCTTAGCATGTTTTGCTTCTACACACAGAGGACACTTAGAAAATTCATCTACTTTTACCGCAGGGATTAATTCCATTTTTCTAAGTCTTTTTTATAGAAGCAATATTAACATGACCTAGTCTACCATGCCATAAATCAACAGGCTCAACAATATAAGCAAAATTGGAAATATTTTGATTATTGATAATCTCTTGAACAATGTTTAGTATAAATAAACCCCCACTAAGATACCCTTCCCAACAAAGTCTCCTCCATGAGAAATAATAATTTTATCAGCTTCAAAAACAAGTTTAAGGCACACTTTGTTGAGAAGTGCTCCAGAAACTAAGTTTCTACGAAGGAGGGGTACATACAGAACATTGTTCAAGGCTAAAGTTTTTTTCAGTTAACTTAAGTAGGATTTTTCCTTTACCCATAACTCCAACAATAGTGGAGTTATCCGTGTAGACATACTCGCCATCAGTAGACTCCTCAAAGTTATGGAACAGCTCCTTATTAGCGCAAAGATGCCTTGAAGCGCCCGTGTCCAGCACCCAATCAGTCTTGTTAGCTACCAGATTCGCCTCAACGACCACAGCAACAATAACTTCATTCCCCTCAGCAAGATTGGCTTGGGCAGCACCTTGTCCTCCTTGCTTCGAGTTTTGCCCTTGTCTTTGATTACACTAAGCAACCCTGTGACTAAGTTTCCCACAAACGAAACAAGGTCCCTTGAACTTCTGTATTTGGCTCTCTGGCTTGTTGAAGTGACTCTTCTTCTTCCCATTTCCCTTTTTTGGGACTTTCTTCTATTTGCCTTTGAACTTTGTCTTTCACTGTGATGCAGTGCTAAGTTTTCACAACGTTAGCTTTAGGAGAATTAAGGGAAAGAGCTTCCATCTTATCTTTGAGACGGTTTGCCTCCTCAGTCCTCATGTGACTGATCAGTTCCTAATACATAGGTCAAAATTTATTTTTTCAACCTCATGTGATTGGAAACAAATTTCTACCTAAATTAATTAATTAATTAATTTTGACTACATGTGGTCGAAAACTTTATTTTTTATTTAAATTTTATTTAATGTTTTCAACCACAGTTGGTCGAAAACAATATTTATCTTTAAATATTATTTAAATATTTATCTTTAAATATTATTTTAATATTTTGACCCAGGGTGGTCGAAATCTGGAAACATTTACGTATAAAAAGAAATTTAGTGGTCGAAATCTGGTAACGTTATTGCTAAATTTCGACCACATGTGGTCGAAATTGTATTTTCTGGGTACAATTTCGACCTCATGTGGTCGAAAATCTGGATTATTTTTTCCTGCATTTGGCTGCTTTTAGCAACCCACCTGCCAATTTGCAAACAACCAAATCAACATTAATCTACAACCATCCAATTCATCAACAATGCAACATAACAACCATAAAATATGTTCAAACGCTTGAACACTTAAACATTCTACATTCAAACACTTATAAACAATCAAATTCAACCTCAAAGTACTTCAAATTAAACAACCATTAACTACATTCTACAATCAAATTCACCTTCAAAGTACTTCTAATTCGAATTAAAACTACATTCAAACCCTTAAACATCATATACATATCCAACAAAACATAGCAGAATTAGAATCCAAAAGTACACGAATCAAAAAGGTCAACGTTGGGTGTTAGAGACATGATCTATATCCTCCCCACTAGACTCATCGACAAGAGCATGATTTATGTTATCCCGCGACCAGCGTCGTCTACCTTGGGAAGGGGGCAGGGGTTAGGAGGCTATGACCTACGAGCATCCCTGGGACACGGGGGAATCGAAAACGCCCCCGAATTAAGTAAGTTGTCTATTTGGGCCTGCATACCCAACATCCTGGCCTCCAAGGCATTAAGTGTGCTTGTTAGCTAAGCAACTTGCTACTTCATAGCTTCATACTCCTTAGGATTCACTGCCCTATCATCAGTAGCACATATGCCTTCAAAGGCCTACGGGTATCGACAAAAGGCTCGATGAGCCATCCCATAAACTGTCCCATGCCTTGTCAGGGGAGCAACCTTCTCCATCCACTGCTGCTCTATTACCTCTGCGGTCATCAGTGTGCCGGTTGGCATAGTGGCACGAAACTCCTCAAAGTGTTGTTGAAATTCATTCTGAAGTTGAAGGATACAATGTTAGTAGCTAAATTTAGTACAAAAAAGTAGTTACTATTGTTAATTAGTGACTTACATAGGTTCGCTCAGCCCTTGACTCAACCTATTGGTCTGTACCATCGGGGTTCTTCGTGTGAGTAATCTTGAAGATCTCATCTTGAGGTACTACCTGACCCCTCTGGAGCTCCTGCAAATAAATCAATAATACACACAAGTCAATAATAGACATTTCAAGCAAGTCATCATGTTCTTTTCAAGGCTAGATCTGACCTTAAATATCAACAGATGGCTAACCTAGATCATTTAGTAAAGTTTAAGGATAAATTTGGAATGTTATAAACAATAATAACATCTGGCATCTTCAAGTTATAGAGCCACTCACAAATCTTTCGCTTCTGCTCCATTGTGAAAGAATAGCTATCCTTAGGCTTGAAGACCATGTATTGTTTTTAAGACATGCTAACTCTTTTCGTCCACAATACTCAAACAAGTCCATTCTAGCCTTAACATTATCTTTGTTCTTGCCCTTCACATCCATCACTGTGTTAAACAAATTATCAAAGTAATTTTTTTCAATGTGCATGACATCAAGATTATGGCGCAAAATATTATCCTTCCAATATGGCAACTCCCAAAAAATGCTTTGCTTTGTCCAGTTATGATAAACCCTAGAATCTATACGGTTATTCTTCAGTAACCTTTGGGAGGTGTTGAACTCTCTCCCAAATATCCTCACCAGACAATATTGGAGGTGGAGAGTCTTGTTCAATTGTATTATTCTTGAATTCATTTTTGATTCTTCTAAAGGGATGATCCATCGGCAAGAACCGACTGCGACAATCAAACCATGAATTATTTTTTTGCTGCTTATTAAAGTGAAGGACTTAGTGTTTTTTACGTGGTGAGGACATGCTAACTTTCCGACTCTCATCCACCCGAACAACATCCCGTACGCAGGAAAATCATTAATAGTCCACATTAAAGCGGCCCTCAAATTAAAATTTTGCTTGCGTGAAATGTCATATGTCTCAACCCCTTCAACCCACAACTATTTCAGCTCATCAACCAAAGGTTGCAAGTACACATCAATCAAAACTTTTGGATTACGCGGGCCACAAATAATGCAATCAAAAAATATATATGGACTAGTCATACACATCTTAGGGGGAAGATTATAGGGGTTTATGAACACAGGCCAACAAGAATATGGAGCAGCAGAGACAGAATGCGGAGTGAATATGTCCGAACATAAACACAACCTAATGTTACGTGGTTCAACTGCAAAATCTGTATTGGTTCTACCAAAATGCTTCCAGGTCTCACCATCCGATGGATGGCACATAACACCTGGTGGCCTTCTATTTTGACTGTGCCATCTCATATGAGGAGCGGAGCTATTAGATGCATACGACCTCTTTAACCTTGGTATTAGAGGTAAATAATGCATCGCCTTAACAATCACTCTCTTCCCACCGCGAGTATCCCTAAACCGATCACTACCACAAAACATATAAGATTCTAGATCGACGTCATCATTATAGTATAACACGCAGCCATTTCACAGCAATCAATTCTCACCGACGAGAGCCCCAACTTAGACACCAATCTCTTTGCCTTGTAGTAATTATTGGGCATCTCTAGAGTCAGGTCAACCAATTCATGCATGAGGTCAATCACAGAATCCATTGACCCTTGGGGAACATTGTAATTTGCTTTGATACTCAATAATCTAACAGCGATAGATAATTAAGAGTGGGTACAACTATCATGTAAGGGCCGACTAGCTTGATTAACTTTTCATAAAAACGCCTGGCCTCTTCATTGGGAAGGTTCTTCAACATGGCCAGCGGATTCAAATCCCGAATGCATGCCATAAGCTGCTTGAACCATGTCGTGCATTCTAGAATTCTGGACATTCGGTTCTACCGCCCTACTACTTTTACCCACAACAAAGTTCTGAAATCTACCCAAACTGTTACGCGTTTCTCCGTGACTAGTCCAAAGTGTATAATTACTTTTAAAACCTTTATCAAATAGATGTAGCCTAACAATCTTTGGGGTCTCAAAATTCATACATTCACATTTAGAACAAGGATACCTAACCACACCATGAATTGTAAAATCCTCAAGTGTTTTAGCATGGTCAACAAAACCATAAACACCGGCTACAAATTCATCCCTCAACCCAAATCGACCAGCATTAGTTCTATCATATATCCAACTACGAGATTTCATCTACACAAATAGCACAAAGTTTGAACTTGTTAAACCATACTTAGTTTATATGCTTAGTAAAAGAATTTTATTTCACAAGTATAAAGGGGGGCCCGTTTGGCCATGAAATTTTTTCACTTTTTTCCGAAAAATGTTTTCACTTTATTTGGAAATCAACGTTTGGCCATGGAAATTCCAAATGGAATTTGAAAAACACCAAAATACCTGTTTTCACTTTTTTTTTTTTCATTTTTTTCACTTTAAATACATTCAAACAACCAAATATTCCTTGCAAAAACTATAACTAAACACAACTCCATCTTCAACTCCAACTTCAAAATACCAAATAAGGTGAAAAAAAATTGGTTTTCATGGCAAAACACCTACTAAGTCTCCCTAGCTCTAACAATTCTCAATATTGGTAAAAACAACAACAAATAGCTACAAATGCAACAACAACAACATTCACTATATAAGTAGGATGTAGAGACTTACAATTAAGGCTAACCTATACCCCAATTCTCAATTTTCCATCCACCCAATTCTAAATACATAGTTCAAGAATTTCGATTTCAATACTTTCATTCAATATTTCAATTCAATTTCAATACAACAACATTCAATTTCAATTCAAAACCCTAAAAAAAAGTAACATAATATAAACCCTAAAATAAATATTGGACATTAAATAAAGTTATCAAATATGCTAAATATAGAAGGTAATGCAACTAATAACATGAGATTGAAATACATGCTTGAGAACTAGTTCAATTTGGGAGCTTGTGTTCATGAGATTGAAAACAGAAAAAAAAAAAAAAAAAAAGACAAAAAACATACACGGAAATATACGAGAAGCGGCCGTGACGGTGGCTTTCTTCCAGGTCGGAAATGGCGGTGGGGTAGTGGGGTGCTTTGGGTTGAGAGTCTGGGTGGTGGAGTGCATTTGGGTTGAGAGAGAGGAGAGGGAGAGAGGAAAGAGAGAGAAAGAAGGAGAAGAGCGTAGGAAAAAAAAAAAAAGACCCGATCGGGTCTAAATCTAATGAAATTTTCGACCGCATGTGGTCAAAATTAGATTTTTTTTTAAATTAATTGTTTTATATTTATATAATTTAATTGTGTATAAAATGATTTTTGTTCCATTTATTATTTTTACAAAAATTAATTTCAACCACATGTGGTCGAAATTCTATTTTCCCATTAAAAAATCGACCCCATGTGGTCGAAATTCTATAAAAAAATAAAATAAAAATAAAATTCGGAAATTTCGACCTCATGTGGTCAGATTTTTCCAACCAAAAGTGTGGTCGAAATTTCCAGGTCGATAATGCCCTTTTTTTTTTAGTAGTGTTGAGTGTTTAAATTTATTTTGCTCCAAAAATTAAAAATATGTCAGGCCACACTTTTAAATTTTTTATTGACAAATGAGTTTTTGTAAAGTTATGTTATTTCATAGGTTGTAGTTCACTTCTAACTTTTTTTAATACTTCAATGAGAATGTGAGCAGATACTTATGAGATATTGAAGCTAAACATATAGAGGGGGAAGAAAAAATAGCCGGAAAAAGAAAAGATTCACGGTAAAAATTTACACAAGGCAAGAAAGAAAAGTTCTAAATATATTTAGGAAAGGACAATGTACATCTAGAATTGTCGGATTGTAAATTTATTTTGGGAGCAAATATACTAAAAGTAATCAATTATTCTAACTATGGTTGGGGCTTTGCCTTAAGTAACTAAATCTCAATCATTAATTTTAAATCATAATATATGTCTCCAAGTCAAACAAGAACTTGAGGAAATAGGAAAAAAAGAAATGAAGAGGAGAAGAATCTGACGTTTGATATGACTACTCAGTAAGAGATCAGGATCCGGCTGAACTTATTTTTTGTCATAGAATCTCGAAGCTAAGTTTGTGCTATCACTACTAAAAAAACTGTATTTTCCGACCTAAAAAAACCGACCTCATGAGGTTGGTAAAGTCGTAATATTAATTTTTCGATATTTTTAAAAATAAACTGACCTCATGAGGTCGGTAATATTGTACCAAAATTTCAAAAAATAAAGTACCGACCTCTGTAGTTCGGAAATTCATTTGATGCTAAATATTATAATTTTATTTTTAATTTAAAAGAATACCGACCTCACGAGATCGGTTTATTAAAAATAAATTTTCAATTATTTTAAATATACCGACCTCACGAGATCGGTATTCTTTTAAATTAAAAATAAAATTAAAAAATAATATACATACCGACCTTATAATTACTCAAGTAAAATAAAACACTGACCCTCAATTAATCATCTTTCCCCTTTCTCTCTCTTCCTCTCACCTTCTCTCTCCCCCCATCTCTCTCTAACCCTAATAATTAACGGGCTGCCAGTCACGGTCGTCATCTGCCATTGACGGTCGCCGCCATCTGCCATTGACGGCCTTTTCCCTTTCTCTCTCTTTTGATCTCACGTTTTCTCTCCCCCTCTCTCTAACCCTAAAAACGCCGCCTGCTAGTCACCGTCGGCCCCTGCCAGTCACCGTCGCCGCCGTATACCGTTGCCGTCGCCGGCCTATGTGACAATTTCAGGTATGCTTTCTTTGTTTTCTTCTTCAAAATTGCATGTAAGATTTTGAACGACTATTCTTCTTCCTTGTTTCTTAGTTCTTTTGGTTACCCAGATCCTTATTCTTGTCTTGTTGGAATACAATTGAGTTGTTGCGAAATACCATATAAATTATTTGTAATCGACTACAAGGGTAGTTATTATAGTGGAAAGTGATTAAAATATTACATTGTCTTTTAGGTATATTTGGTTAATCTTATTTCGCGATTCTCTGCTTTTCTTGGGGTATCTATATTTTTGTTCTTTATTTTTACATTTCTATATGCAGAAGAGCTAGTAGGGAGATGAAGTAGATTTTGTTGAGAATCAACCGTTATAGTATGCCATTATAGTATGTAGGGATGGCAACGGGGCAGGGCGGGTGCGGGGAGGTGCGGGTTTTGCCTTATGCGGGGCGGTGCGGGTCTGTCTCTGTGCGGGTGCGGGGCGGGTTGAAAGTTCTTTTTAAGAATTTAGTGCGGGTGTGGGGCGGGTTGTGGGTTTCCTCCCTTTACATATCTGAGTATCATGCTTCCATCTACTTTGCGTATACTCAATGTGTTCCATAATCTGCTCTTCCAACATTGTGTGCAAATAGCATGTAGAAGTGCTGGCAATCAAAATAGATAATCTAGGCTCTGCAGGTTCACAAAAAGTCAACAGAGAAACTTTTTCCAAAAAAGTTATCTTTTATGCCTTTATACTGTTAAAGGAGATTAGGTAGATTGTATATTTGAAAAGAAGGGAAGGAATCTATTTTGTTTTTCATTAATTTATAATGTTTGCCATTTGAAATCTGATAAAAATGGAGCTTTAAGAAAACAGAGCAAACGGCAAAAGAGAGAACAAGCAGTCAAAAGAGCAGGGGATTCATTTTTTCATTTTTTCAGAAACACGGGGCGGTGCGGGGAGGGTGTGTGCGGGTGTGGGTGCAGGGCGGGTTTACGCGGGTGAGGACACTAGGCGGGGCGGGTTGCAATGTTGCGGGTTAAGACAAAACCCGCACCGCACCGCACCGTTGCCATCCCTATCTTTGTGCAGAAAACTCAAAAAAAAAAACACACACACACACACAAAAATGGAGATGGAGATGACACAAGAAGAATCGTCATATGAGTTGGATGTTGGTAATCTAATGGCTTCATACCCACATCACAACTTTGTATCTCCACCTTCTACCAGGTTTCACTTTCTTGAAAAAATATACCCTTTTTTTAACATGATATTTGCTTATGTTATGGTTGTTTTCTTGATTTGGGATGTGAAGTAGTCATATTGGGGTAAATGGGTAGACCTAAAAATATCACTCTAGTGCAGATTTAGCTAATTGTATAATAGATTGAATACCTAGCTAGTTGGATTAAACTGGTTATTTATGTTCAGTTTCTTGAAAAAATACCCTTTTGTAACATGCCTTTTGGATGATATTTGCTTAAGTTGTGTTTGTTTTTTTGATTTGGGATGTGAAATAGTCATCTTGGGGTAAATGGGTAGACCTAAAAATATCACTCTAGTGCAGATTTAGCTAATTGTATAATAGATTGAATACCTATCTAGCTGGATTAAACTGGTTAGTTATGTTCAGTTTCTTGAAAAAATACCCTTTTTGTAACATGCTTTTTGGATGATTTTTGCTTATGTTATGTTTGTTTGTTTGATTTATGTGGTGAAAGAGTTATATTAGGGTAAAGGGGTGGAACTAAAATTGCAGGAACTTGTTAAAAGACTAAAATATCCCTCCAGTGCAGATTTAGGTAATTGTATAATTGATTGAAGTAAAGTGTTTGTGTCAGTTAAACCTAGCTCAGTTTCTTGAAAAGTACCCTACTTTTACATGTCTCTGTGCTTTTTTTCTGTTGATTAGGTGGAATCTTGAAAAGGATTTAGAGTATTTTCTTCCACTATTTGGATGATATTTGCTTAAGTTATGTTTGTTTTTTTGTTTTTTTTATTTGTGGGGTGAAAGAGTCATCTTGGGGTAAAGGGGTAGACCTAAAATTGCAAAAGACTTAAAAATCCATGGGAATCAGTGCAGATTTAGCCAAGTCTTATAATAGATTGAAAAATGGTGTCTGTATAAGTGATACCTAGCTAGTTGGATTAAACTCATGGCTTCATACCCACATCACAACTTTGTATCTCTACCATCTTCCCGGTTTCACTTTCTTGGAAAAAAATATCCTTTCTTAACATGGTTTTTTGGATGATTTTTGCTTAAGTTGTGTGTGTGTGTGTGTGTGTTTTTTTTTTTTTTTTTTTTTTTTTTTTTGGGATGTGAAAGAGTCATATTGGGGTAAAGGGGTAGACATAGAATCTCAGGAAATTGTTAAAAGACTACAAAAGCCCTGAAAAGTAGTGCAGAACTGAAGATTTAACTAAGAATAATACCTAGCTAGTTGTATTAAACTGGTTAGCTATGCTCAGTTTCTCTTCCACTATTTGGGCTATTTTTGCTTGAGTTATGTTTGGTTTTTTGATTTATGAGGTAAAAGAGTCATCTTGGGGTTAAGGGGCAGACCTAAATCACAGGAAATTGTCAAAAAAACAAAAAGTCCCTGGGAATCAGTGAAGATTTAGCTAAGAGTACAAATAAATGGAAGTGAAGTGTCTGTGTAAGTGACCTGTATTCTCTATGCCTTTTTCTAGCTCGAAAGCTAGAAGCTTGGAAAGGATATAGAGTATTCTCTTCCACTATTTGGACGATTTCTGCTTTAAGTTACGTTTGCCTTTTGATTCATGAGGTGAAAGAGTCATCTTGGGGTAAAGGGATAGACCTAAAATCGCAGGAAATTGTCAAGAAGACCTATAAATATCTGGGAATCAGTGCAGAGGAATATATAGATGGAAGTAAAGTGTATTTGCAAGTGATACCTAGCTAGTTGCATTAAACTGGTTAGCTATGTTCAGTTTCTATTTCAGTTTCTCTTCCACTATTTGGGCTACTTTTGCTTAAGTTATGTTGGTTGTCTGATTTGTGAGGTGATTGTTGATTATGCTAACAAGTTTAGTGAAGATATATTACATATTTTGCTCCAATTAAATACAGCATATCACATTATCTTAGAGAGGCCAATCAAGTACCTGATATACTTGCCAAACATGCTTCTACCATAGATGTGCTCAGTTATTTTATGATTGGCAGCAGATTTCCAGCTATACTTATAATGGTCCATATTAGCTTGACAAAATGACAATTACCTAATTTTAGAAGTAGGACAAGGCTAATAATTTTGTAAGCTAGCTAACTTGTTGTACAATAGCTAGATATTATGTACTCTGGACTCTTTTTGGATTGAGATCCAATGGACTAAATGTTGTCACCATTGACATGAGTTTTTGGCTATTGGAATTATAAGATGCACATCCAATTCTGCATGTTATTATTAAAAAGAAAATGAAAGGAAAAAAAAAAGAAGAGATTATGAGGGTGGAGGTTCATATGTTACAGTAATAAGTTAAAAAGAAAATTATAGAGCTATATATCTTCACTAGCTTTAAGAATTCCTTTGTATCATATTATATACCTATATATATGTATATGCAACCAACTCACCTATATATACATCAACAAACTCTAGATATCATTTACATTTTATTTTGGCCTAAAGGAGTATATGTTTCTCATTTCTTTCTTTTTTGTTTTTAAATTTTTCATTTTCCCGACTCTACCATAGCCAAAAAAGATGTTCAGAAATTAAATTAGATGTTCCAAGTTTCTGTTGAACTCCATCCAAACCCACAACACAAAAAAAGAAAGGCAATAGAATTATGCATCCTAGAATAAGTTTATGGAGCAGCTTACTCATCATTTAACTTATTGCTTTTGTAATGTTCTTATTATGGTTCTTTAATATTCTCCCTTTTCATCAGCCTCAAATTTATGAACATTTTCTTCTCTAAGTCTCTTTCAGTCCCTTAGAATTGAGTTCTTGGAGTGCCTAATGAATTGAGATTCCTAGATGGATGTCACTTCAAGGACCATTCCATTTGTAGAATACAACAAAGTTCTACAAGTAAACTGATATTTTCCTCTTACTTCCATGAAAAGCAAATAAATAACCAAACCCCATGAGTCATTTTGGAGAAGATATTGCAAAGAGTCAAATAACTTTTATAGGCATATCTCTTTTGTACTAAGTATAAGAAAAGTCTCGGGATTCTTGCCCATATATGAACCTTCCTGGAAAAGACAAAACTTTAAAGTCTTTCTCAACTGAAAGTTGCATAGGCATTTGTAGACAAAACTGTTTCATCTCAACATCAGATTAAAAAAAAAATGTGGGTTGTATTCTGTGGTTTCACATGCATCATGTGTTTTTTAATGGAAAAATGATGTATTCCAAGCTGTCTAATATATGATTCCACATAAAAAAGATCTTGAAGGAACCGTATAGACATCTTGTGTAGCAAAATGTAATTTTCAGTTCATTATTTATTCATACATAATTCATGTTTCACTATCTAACCAAACAGAATAACCTAGTTAGCTAGTTAATCTTGTTATAAACATCCGAGACAAGATACTTAAACTAAAGTTTTTCAAAATTTGATAGTTTTTTCTGTTGAATACCTAATTTAAGTTGGTTGCTAATTTTAACTTTTTATTTCAGAATCAATATCAACATTCAAAGGCGGAGTTTCTTCGTACTCAGCCACCCAACACACAGCTGACAGAAGAACAAATGGAGGGAAGGTGGCTTGAGAGTGTTGTTAGTCCCACTAGGTTTGGCACTGCTTACGGAATGCCACATCGTGCATTTCGTCAATGCGGTCGCCCACCGGAAGGCCTACATTCTTCCAATACCGAGTCGTTCGATAGAGTGAGTGCTATGGCCATGGAGCAAAAGATTCTTTGAGCTATCTAGCCGGCTACGGAGCCTCGAAGGAAAGGGAGAGGCGGAGGGACGTGCAGTTTGACGGTATGAGGGCCTAATTTGACGCATTACTTGCTTCGAGGGGGATTCCCTCGGGTCCTGATGATGCTCGTAACCCCCATACTCAATCTAGTGGTACGGATGGTGATGGGACTCACATGTCAAACACACAAAGGCATGTTTGAATGTTAATGTTGTGGTGGATTTGTGGATTGTGTAAGTGTTTTGTGGATGTTTGCGAGGGGTGAAGTAGTCTAATGTTGTAGACTAACTTAGTCTAATGTTGTAGACTAACTTAGTGTAGATCTACTAGTTTAATGTTTTGTGGATGTTTGCAAAGGTTTTGAAGTAGTTTAATGTTGTGTAGATGTTTGCGAATGTTGAAGTAGCTTAATGTCTCTTCGGAATGTTTGAATGACGTTTTGATTCAACTTTGAAGTAGTTTCGAATTGAATTTGACGTATTGTTGGTTGTAATATATGTTATATGTGTTTGTTGAAGTAGCTTAAGGTTTTATGTTTTTTAGTAGTTTGGTGAATTGTTGGCAGCTATTTGAGCTGGTTTTAGTTGAATATAAAATTATTTTCATCTTGACCGGGGGGTAGCTGGAAGAGCAGCTGGATCCTACCAATTTTTTTGCAGAATACCGACCTCATGAGGTCGGTTTTCTGCAAAATTATCTAGAAATTGCAAATTACCGACCTCATGAGGTCGGTTTTCTGAAAAAAAATTCCCAAAAATTACAAATTACCGACCTCATGAGGTCGGGTTTCTGCAAATATTTTGAAAAAATTATACAATATCGATCTTACGATGACGAAAATCTAAAAAAATATATCATATATTCATATAAATTACCGACCTCAGGAGGTCGGTAAACTCATATCATTATATTATTAATTTAATTTACCGACCTAATGAGGTCGGTATTTTATTTAATTAATACCCGGCTAAAAAAACTTCATTTGCGACCTCATGAGGTCGGTAATAATTCCGACCCACTATTTTCCGACCTGATTTTGAGGTCGGTTTTTAGGTCGTTTTTTGCCCAAAACCAACCTCATGAGGTCGGAAATTGCCATTTTTTTTGGGTCGGAAAATCCTATTTTTTTAGTAGTGATATATGAAGTCAAAATCTAACAAGTTGTTATGAAATAATATGGTGGATGTACTACACCTAAAGAAACAACCTATCCATGGTCTTCCCTCATGATGTCTATGGTTAATATCATGTCTCCACCTTCTGTATGATCTCAAATGCTTAATATCTTGTGTTCCATCTCCTCCACGATCTCAAATGTGATGTTTGTGGTATTATTTTTGTATACTCTCTTGGTGATATTATAAATAGTTGTGAGAAGTCATATTGTAGAAACTTAAAAACATATTTTTGAAGAAATAAGAAAAGATATCCTCACTTGTCTCTCTTTATCTCCTCTTAGCTTACCGTGACTAATCCATATTCGCATCGGATAGACCCATTAAAAACAATAATACATTATATCTAGATAATTTTCATTCTCGTGATTCGAATACTTCCGGCTAAGGGGGACCTTTTGGTGATTAGTATAAAATTACTACTATATATAAGGGACAATTTAATGAGTTTTGTAGTACTTAGTTACATTATAACTATTTGGTTGGCCCAATCAAAATGATTTGATCTTTCAAATTGCCCTTGGATTTGCCATTTATTACTTCATGTACCAAAACATGTTCCAATAAAACAAGATATTTTTTCATTTTTACTTAGGTTGACATAATCAATTTGGCAAATATAATCAATTTTGAGCCCTTCAAAATGCAAAAAAAGTTGTGAATAGTGATGATGTCATCTAATAAAAATAACTATGCACAAAAGGTGATATGTATACATAGTAGATGTTGAAGCGCAGACGGATGATATAATTGACTAGATCAAAGGGAAGCTTGTAGACAATGAGGCTTAGCTTTTGGTTTACCTTTCGAGGGGCGGGATTGGGTTTCCAAGTGAGCGATGTGATTCAATGCGATGGTTGGTTTTAGTAGCATCTTTTGGACTCCTAAATATTAAGTTTTTAATGAAAAAATTACGAGAAAATGGCAAAAAAATGAGAAAAAAAGATAAATAGTATTCTAGGCTCTAGAGAGTGTCACGTCAGCGGACCTTTGTCCTGCAATTATATATTTATATAGATTGATAATCACATCCTTCTTTTCTTGCAAACAATTTAATTTGTCAGAAATCATGTAATCCTTAATTGGTTGAGTTAATGACAAACTAAATTAATTCTTAAACTTTGTTTCAATGAATTCAATTTTTTTTTAAATTTAATCTAAACGTAGACTTTAATCACCAATTTTGTTTTTGCACAAACCATTATCACATGAAATTATGAGTAGCTAATCAATAAATACCAAAACATGCTATTCCTACCTCTAACCAGAAATTATATGCTCACAAATTCATAAAATATTAAAATGACCTTTCAATTTATGATTATAGCCAGTTTGAAATCATTTTGCATACTTTAAATTATGTTACTAAACATCAAGTTATCTCTCTCTTTGATTTTTGTTTATCCCTAGTAAACTTGCTTTCTTATAACAATTCTTTTAGTAAATTATCTAATTGTGTGATCAAAACACTTAACTAATGAATAATGCATGATTTAGAAGCGACCATCTTAAAAAAGATGTGCCGAAAAAACGTATGCAAATTATTATTTTTCAATTAAAATGATTATGAAGTGCATATTATCTTGATCTTGGGCCCAGGCTTAGCACGGGCTTCACTAGACTAGCTATATAATATTAAAAGATTATAATTTTCTTCATGTCATCATGGTAAAAATACATTTAACTTTGTTGATAAAAATTTACTTTATCCAACTCTCAACAAATAATTGTAGGACAATAATTGAGAGAGTACGTTTCTCAGCTCTGGAAAGAGCATCTCTCAAGTACTCCATAAGATAAGGATACCTTTATACTTATTTCACATTCCAAAAATGCCCTTGCTATACCCTTATAAATAGGACAGCATTTTGCATCAGAGTTCCTCATGAGCCTAGCTCTAAATCCTTTGGCAATTAATTCTACTGAGTTCAGTTACAACTTCAATGGAGTTGCATCACCATTACTTCTTCATACTTCTTTCTGTGAGTAAAATAATATTCTTTTCTATATTTATTTGGATGTATTATGAAATTTAATTAAGAAGCTGATGAACATTTAATTTTTTTTCCTGGTTGTGTTGATGAAGCTTGCTTTTATAGCAAGTCATGCAGCTAATTTATCTCCTGAGGTGTATTGGAAGGTCAAACTGCCCAACACTCCTATGCCCAGACCCATTAAGGATGCTCTACACTATTCTGGTAATAGTTCAAGTCCAGCTCAAGTTATTTTTTAATTTTAACTATTAAACACACCTGACATGCAAAAGTCTTAACGGCTAACATTAATTAAAAACAGTAAAAATCTACCTCCAGAAACCGACTTCAAAAAAGGTCGGAAATACCCGACCTTAGGAGGTTGGTTTTTTACTTTTTTTTTTTTCTGAAAATAAAGCCAACCTCCAGAGATCGGTTTCTTTAATTATTATATTTTGCAAAATACCGACCTCCCTAGGTCAGCGTTTGCAATTAATTTTTTTTTTTGAAAAAGAAACAGATCTCCAAAGGTCGTTCTCGTGAAAAAATAACTTTGAAGAGTATTAAAAAAAAAAAAATCAAAGTCTTACAACCACAAGCATCAGCGGTCTAGTGGTAAAAATGTATCCTACCATGATCAAGAGGGGAGTTCGATTCCCGTATAGTGCATTTTATAAATGTGTAATTTTAAAACGGACCCCAGGAGGTTGGTTAAGTATTTTGCGACCTCACGAGGTCGGTTTTCAGAAGCGACCAAGGTTTACCGACCTATGCAGAGGTCAGTTTTGGCAGTTTTTTTAGTAGTGTAATTATTAATTGAGTTACTTTTTTTTTAGATGATCATCCAAGTTACAAAAATAATTTAGTTCCCCATTATCCCACAAAATAACTCCTACACAAAAAGTACTAGAGAATGATATAAATTGTCCTTCAATTTGAGAGTATGCCAGAAGTTATTCTATAAATGTATTTTTGTGCATATTAAATCCTTTAATTTTATAAGAACCAAGCATTTTTGGTCTCCTCTTAATACCCACAGTTAAAATCAGCAGACAATTATCTGAGAAATTGTTTTCGCAAATCAATATGTAGTAGTTCCTCCATCCCAAAATAAGTGTCACCTTAGCAAAAATTGCGCCCATTAAGAAATCAATAAATACAATGTGGAGTTTACTAAACTATCTCTATTTATTAGATGTTTTTGAGAATTGAACAGTATTAAAGAAGACTACTTCTTTAATGCTAAATGCATTGTTGAAAACACTCGCCAATTTTCGTCTTAAATTGCTAAAGTGACACTTATTTGGTGATTTTTTTTTTTGATAAGGTAACACTTATTTTGGAACGGATGGAGTAAATTACTTAAGATTAATTACTCTGCATCTCTCCGAGTCACACTTCTCTAAGGAACATCCACATTTATTTGGCTTTTCAAGTTTTTTCATCACTCACATAAATTGGTAACAAAAATAAAAAGAAAAAAGACTAAAGGATGTTCATTTTCCTAGCTGCGGCGATTTCTCTTATCTTCTCTCATAGCATGTTCTTTATATCTACTCTTTTGTTTAATTTAGGTATAATTATATTTGAATTATATCGTACTTTGTGTCATGTAATTGACTTTCTTCCGCCCTCTACAAGATAATTAAACTAGTTATTGACATGAATAGCCGAAGAAACTCAAGCTCTTGTAATTAATTTTTTGAAACCTTGCAAAAATATTTTCCAGTTGAAACATATTTATCCAAGTTTTTCTTAAGAAATCTTTGAAAAAAGTTTTTGAAAATTTGCTTTCCAATGAAGTGTCTCAGGATGTTTTCCTAAGACGAAAAAAGATCACTTAAAAAATCAACAAAAGACATAAAGTGCTTGATTTTGATGAATTTAAAATTATTGGGGATGATTGGAATGTCACTTACATGAAAATTGTTTTCCTCACTTTTACCCGGAAAGTTATTTTTTTAAAGAAAATATTCTCCAAAGATACTAGCCAACCAAAGGCCGGTAGGAATATTGAAAAATATTTTCTGAAAACATTTTCTCCATACAAACACACCCTAAATAAGGCGAAGATAGTTCATAAACAACCTGGCAATTAAGTACAAAAGAACGACAAATCAATAACAAGATGCCATATTTTCTATTTAATTTGCTGTTACAATTCAAAAAGTCTTGATTTAATATGCACAAAGGTATATTTATAGGATAACTTTAGACCTACTTTCAAATATAAGCGGCCAGTTATGTCATTCTCGTGCTTTTCACGTGGGAGTCATTTTGTGGGACAATAAGTAAAACTAGGGGTGTACATGGACCGGGTTGGTTCGGATTTTTTAAATACCAAACCAAACCAATAAAATTCGGGTTTTTCAACTTCGGGTTTTCTCAGATTATTCGTTTTTCGAGTTTTTCGAGTTTTTTTTCGAAAAAGTCTTCATACAAAACATATGACTTTTACTTTAAATACTTCTTTAGTCCTAGTTAGATACGACTATACAAGTATTTCTTAAGAAAATAACACAAAATGTGAGATGGGTGATGACATCGTATTAAAATATTTAACAACAAAGATAATAAAATCGGCTAAATAAGCATTGGTAATTAATAAGCCATAAAGAAAATGACTTTAATCTAAATACTAAGTTATGCTAAAATAAGTACGGCTAATAAGTATTAATTACATGACAAAGAAAAAAATTAAGCTATGTATTTTTAAACTCTCAACCAATGATGCAAAACTAAAGAATAGATATCCAATATTATTGTCATTCCTCGTGTTAGAATTGAATTTCTTTTGTTAGCATTAGTGTTGAGTTGGTTTTGATTTGGACTTTATTTGAGTTACTAACATCCATGGATATAAAGGCGATTGGCATTCAAAATTCTAAGTTCAAGCTTAAAATAATATGATAAAAGACAAAAAACTATGAAAAAATTTAAGAAATATTTACAAATTACATTACAAGTAAATATTTTTATGTATAAAATATTTTAAAAATCGAATACAAGTAATGTCGGATCGGTTTGGTTCAGTTTGATTTTTTTTAGCTAAAACCAAACCAATTATGGTCGGGTTTTTTTTTTTTCCAACACCAAACCAAGTTAAACCAAATCACTAGTCGGGTTTTTTTCTCGGTTTGACTCGGTTTATTGATTTGGTGCAGTTTATCGGTTTGCTTTGTACACCTCTAAGTAAAACATAAGTGACTTTAGTTGTGTAAAACAAATAAAAATGACTTTACCGAGTCATTTCTGTAACTTGGATGACTATTCAAGAAATTAATTGGAATTAACTCGCAAACTACCTTTTGATAAAAAAGAATGGCTCATGGCTCTTCTAGACTACTCTTCCTTACACTTATCCATTGTTATGCGCTAATTATTTTTTATTATTATTATTATTATTATTATTATTATTATTATTATTATTATTATTATTACTGCTGCTGCTACTGCTGCTGTTATTGTTGTTATTATATATCAATGATAATGAAGACGATGATGATGGTATTATGATAATGACGTTAATAACAATGTACTATGTAGGTCTTGAATTATTCAAAATTTTCTCTGGATATAATTCATCAGTTTTAATCAAAATTATACGCTTCAGAGATAGTGTCAGAAAAGATTTGTTAACCTATGCCTTTATTACCACGTTTAAAGAAGAAATATAAATAGAAGAGTATGTACTAAAAGAGATCATTTCTAAAAGTTAATTCTGAATTTTATCAGTTCCTTACAAATATTCATTCGAAAGTTTTCACAGGGGGTACACAAAATTGTGGGAAGGGTACTCTTATAGATAGGATTAGCTAATATACAGGCAAAGTGAACGAATTTATACAATATCGGTGGAATTTTAACCGGTGCTGGTAGCATGCGACCAGCTTTATTTCCTAAGTTTCTAATCCTAATTTCTGTGAGAAGTTACTTATAGTCATATTTTAGGTGATTTAATAGTGTAAAATTACTTTTCAATTTTTTCTAAAAACCGAAAAAAGTTGAAAAAATGTAATAGGTAGTACTTCATGTTGCTTACATAAGGTTACCTAATACTTCCAGTAAATATTCCTATTTTACATAAAGTGATAGGAAGTATTACTTTTACATAAGTTTTACACAACAATAATAGTTTATGTTTCCGTGGTATCGAGCAGCCGCCAAGGGCGATGTGCACAAATTTATACCCCAACCATGGGGAGTGGGCACGTGGTATCAAGCAGCTGACGAGGGCGATGTTAAAAAATTACGCCAACCATGGTCTCGAGCAGCCGCCAAGGGCGATGTGCACAAATTTATACCCCAACCATGGGGAGTGGGCACGTGGTATCAAGCAGCTGACAAGGGCGATGTTCAAAAATTACGCCAACCATGGGGAGTAGGCACGTGGTATCAAGCAGCTGACAAGGGCGATGTTCAAAAATTGCGCCAACCATGGGGAGTGGGCACGTGGTATCAAGCGGTGACAAGGCGATGTTCAAAAATTACGCCAACCATGGGGAGTGGGCACGTGGTATCAAGCGGTATCCCCTTCAAAGGCGATGTTCAAAACTTACGCCAACCATGGGGAGTGGGCACGTGGTATCAAGCAGCTGACAAGGGCGATGTTCAAAAATTACGCCAACCATGGGGAGTGGGCACGTGGTATCAAGCAGCTGACGAGGGCAATGTTCAAAAATTACGCCAACCATGGTCTCGAGCAGCCGCCAAGGGCGATGTGCACAAATTTATACCCCAACCATGGGGAGTGGGCATGTGGTATCAAGCAGCTGACAAGGGTGATGTTCAAAAATTACGCCAACCATATGGAGCACTTTCGTTGTATAATAGTGATACTAACAAAGATCTTAATGAAAATTACGCAGTCACCCCTTACTTCTTTGAAACAGATTTACATCAAGGGAAAAAGATGAACCTTCCATCTCTTAAAAACTATAATTCAGCTCCCATTTTGGCTCGCAAAGTTGCAGATTCCATCCCCTTCTCATCAGACAAGATTGAAGAAATTCTAAATCACTTTTCCATTGATAAGGATTCAGAAGGTGCTAAAATGATCAAGAAAACTATCAGAATGTGTGAGGAGCCAGCGGGTAACGGAGAGGAGAAATATTGTGCCACTTCCTTAGAATCAATGGTTGATTTCACCTCATCTTATCTGGGAACAAATAATATTATAGCACTTTCCACTGTAGTAGAGAAGGAAACTCCAGAGGTGCAAACATATACCATCGAAGAAGTGAAGGAGAAAGCAAATGGCAAAGGCGTGATATGCCACAAATTGGCTTACCCATATGCGGTACATTATTGCCACAGTGTAGGAAGCACACGGACATTTATGGTCTCTATGGTGGGTTCTGATGGAACAAAAGTTAATGCAGTATCAGAGTGTCATGAGGATACCGCAACCATGAACGCTAAGGCATTGCCTTTTCAATTGCTCAACGTTAAGCCCGGAGATAAGCCTATTTGCCATTTCATATTGGATGATCAGATTGCCTTAGTTCCTTCTCAAGATGCAACTCAAGTGGCTGAAAACTAATATGGAGAAAGTTCAGTCATCTTATGTAATATATAGTTGCACCGCTTTGCATAATAAATGCCGTGATGGAAGTACTGTTTAACTTTGTTAATCACGGTTAATCAAGTATGATGTATGTATGTGTTAATGGAAGTAATTAGTATTTTAATATATCTTAATGTATGTGTTAATGTAAATTACCCCGTTTACAAAAACTATTTTGTGCAAGTTATCTTAGTGGTGGAACTGTGGAAGAAGACTCAACTTTTTGCTCATCTTAAACTCATCGGCAACCCTTCATCAGTTTTTGGTACTGACATTTTAGAATCTTGAACTCATTGCCAGGTGATTATTTCTAGTAGGGTTAAGAACATCAATATTTATCTTCTCTTTTTTTTTTTTTTTTTTTTTGACAATGGGAAATTGGAACGCTAGATCTTGTTTTAATGAATACCGTTCACGAGATTCCATTTAGATTGCTTTGACAATTGATAATAACATATATTACATATTGAAGTTCATCTCCACTATAACCAGGCATGAAATGCGCTAATTAGAACCAACCGCCTTTTTCACCCTTGCTACATTATTTTAAATTTCTCTTTATGGAAAAAGTTCTTCCAAATGAACATATCCAATGTACTTTGAAATTGTTGGAAAACATTTGATATGAAAACTCTAAGAAGAAAATTTAATCAACAGACAAAATACAATAGCTAATAGTAATAAAAGAAGAAATAGAGTTATGGATATCAAAAACCGATTCGAGGCATGATATGAAAGACATTTTCAGAGCAGATTTATACTACCGCACTGCAAAAACAAAGTGATGACCTACCCCAAAAATACAATAAATCACTCAGGAATCTTTTAATATTGCTCAAAGGATCATATCATCTTGACAAGTGGTAACTGCCTAGTTTCAGGATTAGATATGATAATGCCATTTTCTTTGTTAGTTAATTGAACAGTCTTGTTTTAGTTTAGAGGAATATTGCAGCTTAATCACACTCTAATATTTTCCCTATACTGCTTAGAGGTCAGGCTCAGCCCCCCTCTCTTTTTGTAATCTTCCTTGATGAAATACCAACCCAGGCTGCGTGGGTACTTTGTGATTTTTTTTAAAAACAACAATAAACGTTTCACTCATTGTAGAACAACAACTATCACAAAAAGATGGAAATGACCAAATTTTAGATGGGGGGAAAGAGAAAAAAACCATAAAATTATGAGGAGCCTAGAGAATGGTTTCTCTTTTTGGCGCCACCATCTTCATTTTTTTAGTAACACCATTCACCCAGGCTTTCACCTTCCGCGTTAATGAGGTTTTTGGGACCCCTACCTTGTTTATTAAGGGACTAAAAAAGAGTATACAAAGGAGGGGGACATGGTTAACCTTACCTCCTCAAAGATTACAAAGTTGATACTAGCAAAAGTATAGTTCTTAGTGGCCCATTGCATTCTACAAACAGAAATAAGTGAGCAGATATATGTCCTAGCTCTAGGATTTAAAGTTCTAGGAATATATGGAGTAAGTTCCAAAAATCAAAATACACAAGAATAAACTAGCTTTAGTGATCATTATAGATAGCTCTAGTCTTGTTCTTAGTCTGCCTAATTCTGAAATTAGGCATCTGCAGCCTATCCATCCTCAAAAAACCAGTGGCCTTCCTCGAAAGTTCTGAAGTTGAAAGAAAAATTTGTTCCTCCTATCGCTGAAGTCTGCTTCCATGTTTAGCCAGATACTCTGCTACAGTATTGGCCGCCTCTCTGTAGCAGTGAATGATAGTATCTTGAAGGGGCTAAATCTTGTCTTGAATCTCTTTGATTTGGTGACGAAGTCTCCACGGGGTGTTGCTATGTCCTTGAATCACATTGACCACAAGGAGAGAGTCCAGTTCCAAAACTATGTGCTTGTAATTGTTAGCAATACACCAAGAAATAGCAAAAATAGCAGCTGACAGTTCAGCTTTATTGTTAGTGCAGAAATGTTTATTTATAGCAAAAACCATTATTAGATCACCATTCCTCTATCTAACAACATACCACCAATGCCAGCCAAAAGGTTCTCAGGGTTGCTACTACCATCAGTGTTAACCTTAATCCAGTTATGAAAAGGTTTAGTCCAGGTAACAGGGATAGAGGTGAAGACATGCCTGTAGTTTTCCAAGAAAGAACAGAGATCGTACCAGTTCCATCTAAAGTCCACCTTAATCCCAATTTTGCACATGTAGACTTTAATATGAAAATAAACATCTTGACAGTTTCAATATATGGTAGGAGAACCTTTACCATATCTAGATGCACACCTAGCCTTCCAAATTTTCCAACAAAATACAAATAGGAAGTAGTTGATTTCTAATCAGATTGTTATGAAGATTTAGAGAATTCCAAATAAAACCAAGATTAGCAAAACAATGGTTCCACACACAGCTATAACTGTCTCACTTTCAAGGAAAAGATGATTGATGGTCTCTTCCCCGGAGTTTTACATCAAGAGCACTGAGAAACATTTTAAATGCCAAATCTGGACATGATGTTATCAACAAGGAATTTCCTATTCAAAATTCTCAAAAAAAAAAAAAAAAAAAAAAAAAGTAAATTTTAAAAGGAACATACTTAGGCCAAGTATAAGTCCATACCTACTGCTTGCTGCGTCTGTGTTTGAGGATGTCAAAAGCCGTGGAGCAACTAAAATTCTCCAAATAGCTTTGTCAGGTTTGTCTCGGTTGCCTATTGGAATTTTGGCAATCTTGTTAAGGATTTCAGTAGGAACCAATTGACCAATAAAGTCAAGGTCCCAAGTGTTGTTATCAGTAACTAGTATTAGAACCCGCGCGATGCGCGGTTAGCGTTAAAACAAACTAATCATATAAAATTGTTATCTTGTTTGCTTGAGCACACTAAATCTAATTACTTCAATAATATTACAATTGTCATTTATCTTCCCTACGTAATTTACTCCAAAGAGTAACTTTTGAAATTAAAAGAAACATTTCATGCAATTAGTGAATAACAATTGAAGTAAGGTTAAAAATAAGAAATGTAATTGATTCTTTTATACGACTCTATCATAATAACAATATGAAAAATCAAAAATCAGTTCCATGAATAGTCAATTATAATTGAATTTGATACACATCCCATCATAATGTTGTAAAATATTTCCTTCCACAAACATTTCCTACACAATCTCTTTAATGTCATTTGCTTGATGACACCATCATAATATTGTGAAATATATTGCTACTGCTAGATTTTGTTGAACCAAAAGTAGCATAATCTATGAGTACCAAAATATAAGTTGGTTAGGAGTATTTTACTTAAGTTCGATACTGATACTACTACCAAACTACATGCACAAAAAATGATATTTTTGGAGTCATTCTAAAAAACTCTTTTGCTAATCAAACCGCAAGAAGAAATTATCCAGGTAACATAAGTTGATTATATAAGGTTTTGAAACTGGTTTGGATTTTCTACAGTTTTAATTGAGACTTCAATCACACGATCTTTTTTTTTAACTTTAGCATGTGAATTTCATATACATCTTCTTATCTCAAAAGCGACAAAGTTTGCCTTGAAGACTAAGACTAAGATCATCTTATTTAATTGAAATATTTATTTAATTCGAGAAAGTGTTTGAAACGATGGTGTACTCTTTCCAAATCCTAATATCCTCCAAATATATGGCAGTTATTTTTTGCAAATCATAATATCCTTCATGTAGTTAGTTTTATCTTTCCAATTGCATGTACGTATAACAAATTGATGGACTGACAACATCTCCAACCTCGTGTTGATGCACAAAAGCCACATGCTTAGATTGGATTCCTTACGTACTTTTTCTCAGAGCAAATATTCAATGTGCCATAAGAAGAAGTATAATTATCTTTATTTGGCTCGGGAGGAGAAAATGGCTATATTATTATCAGAAAATGACTCTGGCAACTATTAAGCCTTATCTTCTGCTTTAACAGTTACTCAAAGTAGAGTCTCGTGTCTTGCAATTGTCCTTTAGCACAACAATTAATTTGAATGAGCCCTAATAGTTAAAATAGAATTCCAACACTTCAAATATAATTAATACTTCAAATGAGGAATTCTTTACAAACTGTAAAAAAAACAGGTACTACAGGTCTATACATTTCCAAATTATTCACTTTTTCGGTATCTTTGCAGATGTTTTCCTGTGAATTCACTATTTTTAAGTTGCTCAAGTGCCTTTTTTGCTGAAATCTCTATCTTGAATATTGATATAAAATGGAGCTTTAGCTTCTTCACTCATTTCATGCATATCTTTACTCGTTGTTCCTCTCACATAAAACATAGAAAATCAATACATCATGAACCTAAGCAAATAAGGTTGGCATTAACATGAACCAACAACTTCGATACAACTATCGGATGCAACAGATATAATGGTGTAAACATATCTGTATCACTGGTAAATTGAATTAATGATGGATAACTTCACTTAAGAAGAATTTACAGCAGCCAGAAGCGTTGCATCTTTGCATACACTATGCGATCAAGCCAATAATAATATGTGATTATTTGCAAAGATTTCATATAGAAGTATGAGAGCTTGACCTACAATTTAAGTTCCTAGAATGAACTGCACAAGTTAAAATTATTAGAATGAACCTACAATTAGTATCACCTAATACATTTTTACTCCTTTCAATAAATATATAAATATATTAGTATACTAATAAAGAAAACAATCTTTAGAGCCACTTGATAATGGAAGCATCTCCAAAACCAAGCTCCAAATCATCTTGTGCAGGTGTGATCTTGTTAGACAAAAGGTACACAACAGGCAACAAATACTCGAGTGTCGTCTCAATAACAAAATCTCAATTAATTTCTCCTATTTTCAATTATACAGGCCTCTGTAACTTTTGAATTAGCATCAAATGCCTTAACTATACATATGAATGACACTCTCTCATCATCCCCAATATGTAGCCTTTTTTGGATTTAAGTTACTTTTACTAAAACAAATATGAACGAATTTTCTCCAAAATAGAAACAATGGAACTAAAGCCATTACGCGGTAAGCAAAACAATTCTCTGGTCCCTTTCTGGAATCAGCCTATTCAAGCAGCCTACATGATGAGAAAACCATTGTCAAAGACTTGGGAATGCCTGACCACAAACCGAAGCAAGACACTTACTCATGTGGAAAACATGCACTATCCGATCAAATTTTAGAAGCCCATCCATGTATCTTTGACAACTGATACCACACCTAAGAATGAAATTCACTGATAACTGAACCAAATAATATGGTAAAAGAAGTCGATGCGAGGAATTCAATAGTATACATACCCCGTGATGCGCGGATTGTTTCAAAGAAAAAAAGAGCGGAGAGAGATAATTGTAAGAATCTTATCTTTATGTTCTGATCATAAGGATCATAGGGATAATTTCCTTGAACTTTTGTTAAGCTTATCCCTGAGCCTCTAATGCGGCCTTCGCTGAAGTACTATTTCAAGAGGGCGCTGAAGATCATTCCATAATAGAAGATGATGATTTGCTTGGTGAACTATTCGTGTGAACAAAACCAAATGTTATTGAAAAGACTATACATAAGCCAACATCTAACAGCAATAATACCTAAGAAATAATGTACGTATCCAATTAACTCTTATTGTACCCGTTTGCTGGTACTGTATGAACAACATCAGCAAGAGGAACGTCCTCATTTACTTCTCCATATTGTGATGTTAGAGGACCATAAAAATTCAGGCTCTGAATTAGACTAGTAGTGCTAATCTCAGCCAAATAGGAACTTTAAAGAAATAGAACAAAGTTATCAAACAGGACAAATCAGATTTTAGGGACCTCTTTCATTGATAATCACTGGATGAAAAATTCAAATAAGACTCATGTTTTTTCTTTAAGGTATTAACAACCAATAATACAAATATTTGTGCCATGAATGTAGAGAACATGTTATATCGAAGCACATATTGGAACCTGTGAAACATATGTGTGGATTGCTTGTAGCAAGATTAATCTTTCATTTTTTAATGGGCAACTTGCCTATACATCTAAAAAAATCAAGAACTATGACAGAACATTAGTCTCATCAGATATGCTTTCTGAAATAACTCCGAATAGCCATCTGATTGAATAAAATGTCCTAATGTTTCATTGCGATCAATCTCAGGATTGTTATCATGTTCCTCAAGGTAACTACATTGCAGTAGAAGAATATTCATGAGAAATAAACTTCATTGAAAAAAAAAAGGCTTTCCTGCAGAAAATGTGCAAAAGCAGAATGATTTAGTCCATTTCCATCAAATGCATGACCTTCAAATGAAAAAAAAAATGAAAAAAAAGACTCTCTGTGCTCTAATAATCGTGGTTAAATCAACCGGAAATGGAATTGATTGATGATAAGAAGTTAAGTACATAAAGATAAAGAAGTTATATTGGTACCTTATGACATCCTGCTTGAACCTGATAATTTATCTAATTTTTGCTAATAATATGGATTCAACGCATTCTTTTTCTATGCAAACAGACCAGAAATTCATTTTGCCTACAGCATTCGCGGCCATGGCCTTTGTCCAAGCTCACCGAAAATGACATATGGGCGTTCTCCGTATCAACTCTAAGACTCTCGAAAAATTCCATCATGTTTGGATGAGTTACCTGTCAAATACACCATTTCAACATCTAGCTATGAGCATTTCCAATTGAATGCAAAAACATTAGAATAACTGGTGTAGTACCCGCGCGATGCGCGGAAAATGGTAGAATTAAAAACCATATTAAGTTTTTAATTTTCTTGTTTAAGCATGTTAGAGCAGGATATTTTAATAAATTTTGAACAATTATCTTATTTTTCAATGTCATGTACTCAATCACAAAGATATTTGTTAAAAAAAAAAAAAAAAAAGGTCGAATAACTTTTATCTTTCTTATTTTTCTTTATTACACTATCCAGCTATTTTGTAATTACATTACTAAATATGACATTTATTTAGTTCTGTTTACTATCCTTATTCGCTTCTGTCGTTTCAATAGAACATAACTACTATATAATTTGCTTACTCTTGACTTTTTATATACTTTTTTTCTATTGTTCAATTATATGAATTATTTGATTTGTAAAATTAATTCTACTAAAAATATCCGCACATTATTTCCATCTTCCTTTTCGTGTACATTTTTCTCTGGTATGATATTTTAGTCAATTTTTTGTCCATTTAGCATTACTTGAAGCAATTTCATATAATTTCATATAACATGTTTTTTTATGAAACTGCATCATAGAATTGACTCCACTACACTCCTTACAAATCCTCCATTACCGCCCATTGTCTTACTTACTATTCAAAAAATAATAGCAACAGCACAAATTTAAAACTGAACACACTATTTTAAAAAATAACTGCAACAACACGAAAAATTACCTGCATTAAAATGGATAAATAAATTAATTTAACTATTTAGAAAATACCTGCAACACTAACAAAATATCTAAAACTAAAATGGATAACTATATTTTAACTTAACTACTCTCAATTAAAAATTTAAAATGTTAACTATTAATTTTTTCAAAAAAAATTATCTTATTTTCAAAAATTTTAACATTATCCTAATATTTTGCTCCTTCGTACTAAAACATGCCATGTGGGTTTTTGTTATGCTGCCACATGACTTAATGCGGTGCCTTTACCTCTTGATAATCATATATATATAGATTAATTATATAAAATTATTATTTTATTCTTTGAGCAGATTAAATTGTTATTATTAGTACACAATTTCCTTTGTTCTAATATTAAAATAATATCCCTATTAGTGGATGATCACCTATAATTTTAACTATATAGAAGCATGGGTTTCGACCCATGCTTCGTCGTTCGTTCCATTAAAAAAAAAGTGTGGGCTCCAACTAAACACCAACTAATATTAAAAAAAAAAAAAAAAAAAGCGGAACCCACCATCTCCAAACTCACGGGAAAAAAAAAGTTGACTCCATATTAACAAAATCAAGCAATATAAAAAAAAAAATAAAAAAAAAAAGAAGAAGTGAATCCCATATTTAAAAAAACAAAAAATGTAAAAAAAAAAAAAAAAGTGCATCCCATATTAAAAAATCAAACAATATTCATGTAATTTTCAAAGTATCTCATTAAATCAATAATGATGGATTTATTGCCACATGCGTATCAACCCATTAGTGGGAGCAAATGAAATTATTGTACAGCAACATACTTAAAATACTTATATATTAAAATAACATTAAAATACTTATATATTAAAATAAGATAGAATTTAATTACTTTTTCATTTTTTCCTTACTCTAATAAATGTGAAAAGAGATTAATGTCACAAAAGAAAAAATAATATTAAATGGAGATCTAATAATTAATAAGGTAAATTAGTGAAATTCTAATTCTAATTGAAGGTTCCTTAAAAAACCGTGCAAAAGACAACATGACAAGTAAAATGAGTTAAACAAAAAATATTTACCAAAAATTAAAAAATAGTAGTTCTTCATTTAAATAGAAAATCAAATTTCTACTTTATTTCATTTTAAACATGTAAAATTAATATAATCATTTGAATTAAAGTTATCCAAATCAAAATTTGATAAAAAATAATAGGTATTGTTTAAGTCCAATCTACATACATTAACAATAGAATATTTTACACCTTTAAATTAATCGAATTAAAATTCAAAGTATCAACTGATGCTTAAATATTGCTATTGTTTTATTTCAAAGAGAGGAAAATAGTTTCCTTTTAAATAAGTCTTCTCTTTAAAAAAGTATTAATAAATTTTTGACAACTTTGTATTCGTAGCAAACACTAATATAATAAAGTTTTGGATACGGAGCACAAACTATAATGTTATATTAATCATGTTTTGAATATATATATATATATATATATATATATTATGTATTACTTTACTACTATATAGAAGAACCGGTTTATAAGCAAGATCGTCGTCCGTCCTTGGGTCCCACTTTTTTATTTAAGGGCAAAAAAATCCTTTGTGGTCCCACCTACTTTTTTATTTAAGGGCAAAAAAATGACATTTTATACTTTATATTACCAACTCTTCTAAAAAGTTGATAGAAATACTTTATTATATTTCTATTTTTCTACTACATAGAAGCATCGGTTTACCCATGCTTCGTCGTCAGTCACTCTTTAAAAAAAAAAAAAAAGGTGGACCCCACCCTCTCCAAACTCATGAAAAAAAAAGTGGACGCCATATTAAAAAAAACAAGTAATGTCAAAAAAAAAAAAAAAAAAAAAAAAAAAAGTGCACCCTATATATTAAAAAATCAAACAATATTCATGTAATTCCCAAAGTATTCTCATCAAGTCAATAATAGTGGATTCATTGAAGCATGCGTATTAACCCATTAGTGGGAGCAAATGAAATTATTGCACAACAAAAAACATGGACCCATATTATTGCTTTTCTTCAAAAGGTTAAGTAGACAAATACATACAATTTCCTTTCTTTTCTTATATTAGCCTGAGATCTAATCTAGATATTTAATTGCTATATTTGCTATTCCGCCATGTCATTTATTTGTTATTTTTACTAAAATAAATATACTTAAAATATTTATATTTTAAAATAAGATAGAATTTAATTACTTTTTCATTTTTATTCTTACTCTAATAAATGTGAAAAGAGATTAATATCAAATGGAGATCAAATAATGAATAAGGTAAATTAGTCAAATTATAATTCTAATTCACGTTTCCTTAAAATACCATGCAAAAGACAACATGACAAGTAAAATGAGCTAATATTTACCAAAAATTAAAAAATAGCATTTCTTCATTTAAATAGAAAATCAATTTCTACTTTGTTTCGTTTTAAACATGTAAAATTAATTTAATAATTTGAATTAGAATTATCCAAATCAAAATTTGATAAAAAAATAATAAGTATTTTACACCTTTAAATTAATCGAATTAAAATTGAAAGTATCAATTGATGCTTAAATATTGCTATTGTTTTATCTCAAAGAGAGGAAAATAGTTTTCTTTTAAACAAGTTTTCTCTTTTAAAAAGTATTAATAAATTTTCGTAGCAAATACGAATATAACAAACTACAATGTTATATTAATCGTGTTTTGATCATAGTATATATATATATATATATATATATATATATATATATATATATATATATATATATAATATCACTATCCAAACACAACTACATACACATAGATACATTATAATCCAAAGTATTGGGCCCGTGCGTAGCACGGGCATAGGCCATCTAGTATTATTAAAAGAATTCTACTGAACTTCTATTAAGGAAATCCTTGCTTTTGATTAATTACTTTGCATAAAATTAAATAATAAATTAGTGCAATATAAAATTAACACACAGAGTCCATCATAATTCGCATGCCCTATTCATCACTATACAATTCTTTTTCAATTGATTCAATTATAGAACAATACAACAAATGAATAAAATAAAAAATGGGTTTAGTAAATGATCTAGAAAACATATAATTGGTTGAATATAAATCGCGGAGCAACGTTTTGATTTTTTTTTTTTTTTTGGCTTTTGTCTATCTTTTGGTATCCCGATAAGGTTTTATTTGAAGGAGACACTATTAACTCGAAAATAATAGCAGTAAAAATAATTCACTTTGAACAAAGTGAGTACTAAACTGACATTTAAGATATATTTAAATCTAAGCATATGAAATTTAGATATATCAAACTCAAATTTAAATTGGACTTTTCTACTATACTTTTATGTGTGAAATTTATTTTAGAAAAAGAGAGTAGTGAATATATATATATATATATATATATATATATATATATATATATATATATATATATATATATATATATATATATATATATGTGTGTGTGTGTGTGTGTGTGTGTGTAACAAGCATCTATCTCTTTTTTTTTTTTCTTTTCAGGAGATCAGTTTCCTAATAAGAAGTGATAATAAATATAGTTTAGACTTCTCTATGCAAGTAAGAATGTTACCTACTTGATCAAGTTTAGGATTATATTTATTACCTAATTCTTCAGATTCAAACACATTTCTCTAAAGAATAAAATAACATTAAACAAATAAAAATTAATAGCAATAATTACCTAAGTTATGACGACATTCCCATTTCTATACCATCTCAAACCTTTCATCATCTTCATCACTATACATGTTGATATTATTCCTGCAAAATAAAAACTTATCGAAATCGTCAAAAGGACATTAAACACATTTTTCTCAAACCTTTCATCATCTTCATCACTTTAGTTCATTTGTTTCTCTCTTTTGTTTTTTCTCCTTTTTTATTCAGTTTCAACAATTTTAATTTTTATTTGGTCTTTTTCTTATTTTATCCCCTTTTTTGTTTTTGTGTTTATAATTTAAAAGTGTGTTTAACCACTTTTGACCCAAACGGTTTTTCTTTTGACACAATAAGTGAGTTTTTTTTTTTTTTTTTTAATATTTTCAAACTCCAAATTTTTTGGAGCTTTGTCCTAAAATTGTATACATATCTTAATCTGCTTATGACACTTGGCTTCTTGTGGTGCTTCTGCCTCTGCTTTTATATATAGATAGATGATTTAACCCAAAGAACCTTAGAAATAACCAAGACAAACTTCAAGACAATTTGGATTTCACCAAGTTAAGATGCAGTTGTATGTAAAATTTTGTGTGTGTGTGTGTGTGTTTTTTTTTTTTTACATCAATTGAACCCCTAACTTTCGACGGGAACATAAATTTATGTGTAAAAATTTATTAATAATGCAATAAATAGTAGACATAAACTCATAATTTTTTAAATACAATGAGTTTAAGCTAACAACAACAACAACAAGCCCAGTATAGTCCCACCATGTGGGGTCTGGGGAGGGTAGAGTGTACGCAGACCTACCCCCACCTTAAAAGGTAGGGCGGCTGTTTCCGAGAGACCCTCGGCTCAAGAGAGGAGAACAGAGGAAGACAAGAGGAAAACAAGACAAAAGGTCAGATAGGGCCAAGCATATCGAAAGCAATATGATAACACGAATACCAAAAGCGAGAAAGTCATGGTAGAACCATCCAGAAAGTAAGAAGCATTGAATACTAAAGATAAATAAAATAATCAAAGAAAAGTTACCAGTTTCAAAAAAAAAAAAAAAATAAATAAATAAATAAAATAATCAAAGTTCAACGTCCCAACAAATATAAGCAGCAATCAAATGCATAAACCAAAAGGCAATAGACAAGTGAGCAAAACTGCAACTACTATGGTGAAAGGGTACGCCACCTAGCCTTCTATCCTAATCTGAGTCCTCCACAACCTCCTATCTAAGGTCATGTCCTCGGTGAGCTGAAACTGTGCCATATCCTGCCTAATCACCTCTCCCCAATTCTTCTTCGGCCTCCCTTTACCTCTCCTGAAACCATTCATAGCCAACCTCTCACACCTCCGCACTGGAGCATCTGTGTCTCTCCTCTTCACATGCCCAAACCATCTCAGCCTCGCTTCCCGCATCTTGTCCTCCACTGATGCCACTCCCACCTTGTCTCGGATATCTTCATTCCTAATTCTATCCCTCCTAGTGTGTCCACAATGAGTTTAAGCTAAAAATTATAAAAGATTGAACCCATAAAGTTTAAATCCTGGATCCGCAAATGATTGAATCTAATTTAATGGGACAACAAATCAATCTTTATCAAGAAAGAAGAGAAGGAAGCAGTCTAAATATTGATAATATATAAATGTCGAAGTTGTAAGAAGTTCTGGAAAGCATACAAAGGCTAAAAATCATCATGCAGCCTATTACACCACTTGCAAGTCCTTAGAAGTGCGGCCAATTTGCATAAATATGTTTATTTAAATAAGGCGGAATGCTGGAGAACACTTGTGGAAAAATGTATATATTGAAATTTTTCAGTTATTTCAGACATATTATCAAACCACTTGAGTGCAGTATGAGTCGTAATATTATATTACTCATAGTATTCATAAAAAAACAACCAATATTGTGAGAAATTTTGACAGTCCCCGGGAGAAGTGATTGCAAAATGATGATCGACGTTCAAAAATAACTTGTTAAGTTAATGTTTTAATTAATTTTGAAACATTTCATCTGACAAAAATTTTTCAAACTAAATGAATGTGAATTTGAAGATACATTCTTCATTTAGTATTTTACGTTTTAGGTTCTTGAAAGTTACATGAAAGTTGCATGTATTTTAAGAAAAATTCATGAACCTATTTTAAATCCTATTTAATGAAAACTTTTATGTTATGTAATTTTTATCCTATAAATAGTGTTTCATTCTTTTGGAAAAGGCAAGCACTTGAAGAAAACAATTTCCCCTTAAAACTTTAGAGAGACATTGATCAAAAGGTGAAATCACCAATTCAAGAATAGAAGAGCAACTTTCTTGAATGCTACTTGTTGTGGCTTAGTTGAATCCCAAGATAGAGTTGTTATTTATTCTTCCGTTTGCTCGTGGGAGAGACTCCAACTATCTTCAAGAAACGTCTTAACGTGCCTCTAAGCCAAGCAAGTTTATTTTGGATTTCTTTTATTATTATCATTCTTGCTCTAACAATTTGAAGATAATTGTCTCTATGGCTACTACATCAACATTGAATGGCGTTCCATCTCTACCTAATCCTAATTTTGAAATATTCGATGGCAAAGACTTTCCTAGATGGCGTGGAAAGATGGAATTCTTTTTAAAACGATTGAAGTTGGCATATGTTCTTGAACAACCTTGTCCTAATGCTCCCGGTTCCGAGGTAGCAACTGACGAGGTTACTTTGATTAAAGAACAAATTGCCAAGTGGAAAGATGATGATTATTTATGTAAGAATTATATTCTTGGAGGAATGTCCAACAAATTTTATGATCAATATTATACCAAGTGCAAATTTGCTAAGGATATTTGGGACACTCTCCAAAATATCTATTTGGCGGAAGAGGCGAGTTCAAAGAAATTTCTTGTTTCAAACTATATGGAGTTCAAACTGGTGATGATAAGTCAATCACCGAACAAGTGCAAGAATTCCAACTTATAGCTAATAAAATTGCTATCTCTCGAATTGCTCTTGATGAAAATTTTCATGTTGGTGCTATTGTCTCGAAACTTCCTTCCTCTTGGAAAGAATACGGAAGCAAACTCTTACACAAGAAAGAAGATTTGACTCTTGAGCAATTGTTGCGACTTGCAAATTGAACAAGAGACTCGATATCGTGACAATAATATTTTGAAGGAACCCGTCATGAAAGCTCATGTGGTTGAAGAAAAATCCACCAAGAAGGAATCGTTAATAAGAAAATTCGAAGGCAAAGAGAAGTACGAATTTTAAGCATACTAGTACCAATTCTAAGTCGGTTGAATGTTACCACTGTCACAAATTTGGTCACTATGCGCGTGATTGTAAAATTCTTAAAGCTGAAAAGAAGAAAGAAAAGGCAAATAATCATGGAAAAGATGAATTTGTAGCAATGGTTACTGAAGCATTTGTAGCAGGAAGTCAAGTGGAATGGTGGATAGACACCGGCGCAACTCGTCATATATCAGGCGATCGAAATGCTTTCAAGACCTATGAATTAGTGGGGGACGATAAAGTTTTGTATATGGGAAACTCGTCCTCTGCTAAGGTTATGGGAAAAGGAACTGTTGTATTGAAGTTTACTTCCGGAAAGATAGTCACGCTGATGGACGTATTGCATGTTCCTGAAATTCGGAAGAACTTGGTGTCAGGTACGCTTCTTTCGAAGCATGGTTTTAGAATGATTTTTGAGGCAGATAAATTTATACTGTCTAAAAATGGCATATTTGTTGGAAAAGGCTACGCTACAAATGGAATGTTCAAACTCAATATTGATAATGAAAATATTTCTGCTTATATTGTGGAGTCTCTAGATTTATGGCATGAACGTCTTGGTCATGTGAATTTTAGATTCATACAACTTATGGTGAAAAATGGATTAATTAAGGACTGTGGAAAAGATCATACTACTAAGTGTCTTACTTGTAGTAAATGCAAGATAACAAAGAAACCTTTTAAGACGGTTGAAAGGACATCCACACTTTTGGAATTAATTCACACCGATATCTGTGAGATGGATTGTTTGTCACGTCATGGTAAGAGATATTTTATCACTTTCATTGACGATTACTCAAGATATACATATGTCTTTCCATTAAGAACAAAAGATGAGGCATTTGAGTCTTTCAAAACATATAAAGCGTGTTGAAAATAAATTGAGTTTGAAGATTAAATCAATTAGATCGATAGAGGTGGAGAATATTTAAAATCGATTTTATTGATTTTTGTGAAAAAGAAGGCATTGAAAAACAATTGACTACATCTTATACACCACAACAAAATGGTGTAGCAGAAAGGAAAATAGGACTTTCATAGAAATGGTTAATTCTATGCTTTATGGATCCGGTATGCTCGGAAATTTGTGGACCGAAGCCTTATTTTCAGCCTGTCATATTTTGAATCGAATACCTTCCAAGAAACTTCGAGGCATCCCCTTATGAACTTTGGAAGAACCGAAAGCCAAATATAAATTATTTTAAAGTATGGGGTTGTTTGGCTCATGTTAGATTACCAAATCAACATTTGGCTAAGGTTGGCTATAGAGGAGTAGATTGTGTGTTTATTGGTTATTCTCAGACCAGTAAGGCTTATAGATTCTTAAATCTTGAGACTCTAAGTCCTCACACAATTATTGAATCCTTACATGCTAACTTTTTTGAGCATATATTTCCTAAGAAAAAAGAATCTTTAGAACAAGATGCAAGTTCTTTTACATCTCCTCTTAAAAGAAAAGCAGTTGAGTCCGTGGAAGAAAGCCATCTGAGGCGCAAGATAAGATCAGCCCAACCAAAGAACTTTGGACTGATTTTCAAGTTTATTTGGTTGAAAAAGATCATGAAAGTTACGCCGAAGCAAGATCTTCCCATGATGCTCCTTTTGGCGTGAAGCTATTGATGATGAAATGCATTCTATCATGTCAAATAATGCATGGATTTTATCAAATCTTCCTCCCGGGTGTAAACCTATTGGTTGTAGATGGATTTTTAGGAAGAAATTAAAATCTGATGGTACTATAGATAAGTACAAAGCTCGCTTGGTAGCAAAAGGTTTTACTCAAATGAAAGATATTGATTATTTTGATACCTTTGCACCTGTAGCTAGTATGACATCTATTCGGCTCTTGATTGCTTTAGCAAAGAATTCATAATATGATAATTCATCAAATAGATGTGAAGACTGCGTTTTTGAATGGAGATCTAGATGAAGAAGTTTACATGAAACAACCGAGAGGGTTTATCATTCTCGGTCGGGAACATAAAGTTTGTAAGCTTCTTAAATCTCTTTATGGATTAAAACAAGCTCCAAAGCAATGGCATGAGAAATTTAGAAATGTTATATCCGGCATTTTTGCACATTTGGAAAGTTTGGAATAATTTTTGCTTGTAAGAAATAAGGCCATATTTGGATCTTACTCGTATGAATATGTCGGCTATAGAAACATTAGTGCGGAATTATCGAGGAAGGTTAAGGACAAAATCGGAATTTTGGAAATTGGTTTCATGAATTACAAAATTTGGCAAATAATTGGGCTCAAAAAAAAAATAAGAAAAGAGGCCCAAATGGAGGGGGTGGCCGGCCATATGGTGGCCTTGGCCCAAGCCCATGATAATTAATCATGTGGCTAAATTATATAAGGTGGATTAAGTTCAAGAAACTTCAAGAAAAACAAAGGAAAAATCAAGAAAAAAGGAGAGAGCCATTCGGCTCTAGAGAAAAAGAGAAAAAGAAAAAGAAGAAAAATTCTTGGAGCCTAACTTCTTGATGCAAAAATTTGGTTCTTCTTGAATTAGCAACAAGCTCAAGGTGCTCTCCGACGTGGTATAATTAGTTAAGAGAAAGAACTCCGTTTGCGGAAGGTTGAAACTTCAAGAAAGAGGTAAGAATCCTATTCTTCATGTTATGGAAGGTGTATGTATGTTAAGATGGTTAGAATTGTATGAGAAGTATGGAATTGTGATGTGTATGTGGGAGGCCGTGTGTGTGTGTGTATATATATATATATATGTGGCCGTGCATGTGCATGGTTGAGCATGGAAGATGTGTTGAATTTTTGTGTTGTGTTCTAGTGTAGTTATGGTGAAATCCATGTTGAGAATGAAAGTTGAATAAATTTGGTTGAAATTAGAAAAGGGGTATTGGCCGTGTGGTGCATGGAATTACAATGGAAAATGAATTAATTTTCATTTAGTTGTTAGTTGTGTTGTGGTGATGTTTGTGATGAAAAGAAAGGTTTAATGAACCAAGTTGGTATTGGAATTGGTTGTATGTTGTTATGAGCAATTTATGTGATTTTTATATAGTTTCACATAATTATGAAAGTAAGATTATAGATGTGAATTATGATTATGGATGACGAAATTGGAAGATGGAAATATGTTATAAATACTTATGTTGAAAAATTGGGAGTTTGGGATGAATTATGGTTTGATGGGAATTTGGTGTATTTTTGGGAAATGATGAGAAGTGTGTCCGAATTGTGTTTGAATAACCTTGAGTTGGTAAATGAATGTGAGAATAATGATATTAACTTGATATTGTGAAGTTGGAATGAAAAGTGTCGTCGTATGTGAAAAGAAGGATTATTTATATTATAGTGCGTTTCATGACAATTGTTGATGTTGTTGATCTTGTTGGTGTTGTTGATGTTGTTATTGATTGTTTTGAGCCGAGTTGAATCTCGGGGTGTCGTATTTATAGGGGAAGTGTCGAAATTTCGGTAGCCAAATAAAAACCAAAGATTGAAATGTCAACTTGCATGAATAGTAATTGGTAAAGATGACCATTTGCGGATTTTTGACGAAACGGATTGAGATTAAGCGAGCACGAGACGTCCATAAGGTATGTAAAGCTCACCTACCCTTCATATGGCATGTCCTAGACCTACTAGGCCGAAAACGGAACCTCGGGACTAATTCTCGCTCCTAGAAATCGAGTTTGTTTTTGGTTACTATTCATTCAACGCAATTGAATCAAAATGCTTACTTTGGATATAAGAACGCATAAACCTTTGTATCTTTCGTAAACGAATCCAAATGGCTCCGAAACTTTTCTCTCGGATAATTTTATGGAGCCTAATGTTTGTAAATTATGTTCGCCGCCCGGCTTGACCCGAGGTGGGCCCGCAAGTCCCGAAACTTCCTTTACTTGGTTTGTCCGACTCATTTCCGTACGATACGAAAAGGAAGTGTTTGCTTATGATTCTAAGGTCCGTTCGAATGTCTTATTATGTTATTTGAATGCTCATCACTATGAGCGCTACTATATTTTCCGAGAGTAACTTACGATATGTTGTTCGAAAAAATTGATAACTAAAAGTCCGCAACCTTTGTACACTAATTTCGATTTATTTGATACTCGCTTGAGCTTTTCGATACTAATGTATTTGTATATGAAATTATGTGTCGACTTTTGGAATTTACTTTTAAAATGCATATGATTTCTGCACTACTCTACTCGTGCCGACCATTATGATTTCGTTCGCCGGTACCCGGGCCGGCTTTGCGATCGTGCGCTTTGTGACACATTCGGCAATATGATGTGTTACGGTTTCCGAGACCTCGCCATAGGGCCGGTTACCGTTTACGGCGTTATGATGTGATATGGCATCTGATCTGTTCTGATGATTTGATGTGTGTGATATTATGATGTGTTCGGAGATGTACGGAGATTTGAAAACTTCTGGAGTATGATGTGTTGTGGCACCAAGCGTCGGGGGTGACCACGTTCCCGAGCCTCATGCATGATTTCGTTTGCATTTTGTACATTCGCGTTCCGCACAGTTTGGTCCGTTACTTTTGTATTTGTTTCTATCCTCGACTCCGATTATGATGTGGATTCTTGTACCTTCGCTTTACATACTCGCACTTTTTCCGTCCGACCCCCTTCCCCGGGGGTCGCGTTTCATGCCGCGTGTGCACGTGTGCTCGGTTGGGTGATTCCCCGCTTAGGCTACCTATTCTCGCTACTTTGGAGTGCTCCCCGATCCGGAGCCCACATTTGGTATATATATGCTCTGCTTTGGATATTTTGTATATTTGCTACCGTTTGGGTACGGCGGGGCCCGTCCCGTCATATGTTCGTGTGTCGGTTCCGTCTCAGAGGCTCGTAGTCATGTTTGTGGGTCGTGGGTCCGGTTTGGTTGTGTGTAGTTTCGGTTTGTACCGTATATGATTTCGATTTGCGTCCTTAAGCGGCCCCGTATGCTACTATGGCCGATATGGCCCATTTGTTTGTATGAGTGTGTCCGGGCGATGTACATTCCGCCAACTTTGAATCCGATGTGATGTTTGACACGGCGACCGCTTAGACGAGATTTGTATGATGTCGGTTTTCGATTATCGGTCCCAAACAATGTCCGTTAAATCCGATCGTATGGTATTTTGATGATTTGATTTGTAAGTACGTTTCGGTGCTCGAGTAGGGCACCGATCACAACCACGAGTCGGGTCGTGACAAGAAAGGCCATAATTTCTAATGGCTACTCAATCAATGGTGGTGATATATGCATATTCAGTAAATTTCAAGAAAATTCTGGAGTTATAATCTGTCTCTATGTGGATGACATGTTGATCTTTGGAACTGATATTGAAAGAGTTAAAGAAACAAAATCATTTCTTGCTTCTCGCCTTGAAATGAAGGATCTTGGAGAAGCCGATGTAATTTTGGGCATTAAAATTGTGAGATCGAAATAATGGTTTGACTCTTACTCAAGCAAGTTATATTGAGAAAGTTCGAAGAGGTTTGGTCATTTTGATGACAAGCTCGCTTTACACCATTTGATCCTAGCATCAAACTAGTGCGAAACTCTAGTGACATTCTTGATCAATTGACGTATTCTCGCATTGTTGGGAGTCTTATGTATGTCGTGCATTGTACCGAGGCCGATATTGGTTATGCAAGAGGAACTTTGAGCAAGTTTACTAGTAACCCGGAGTTGAACATTGGAATGCCTTAATTCGTGTTTTAAGGTATCTAAAGGGCACGATTAATAATGGCCTACATTATTCTACCTTTCCGGCCAGCTATTGAAGGCTATAGTGATGCTACTTGGAATTCGATCCAAATGACTCTAAATCTATTACTCGCTTGGATTTTCACTTTAGGTCGAGCAACAATCTCTTGGAAATCAAAGAAGTGACATGTATTACTCACTCAACCATGAGTCGAATTTATAGCTATGTCTTCTGCTGGAGAAGAAGCTGACTGGCTTCGAAGTATGCTAATAGATATTCCTATGTGGAGTAAGCCAATGCCACCTTTGACTATCTATTGTGATAATAAAGCTGCTATTTTTCGGGCTTCAAGTGATTGTTACAATGGCAAATCGAGGCAAGTTCGTCTCAAACACAATCATGTGAGAAGACTATTGGAGGATGGCATAATATCGCTTCAATATGTGAAGTCTAGATTTAATCTAGCAGATCCTTTGTCTAAAGGATTAGGCAAAGAGTTAGTAATGGAAACTTGTAAAGGGATGGGAATAAAGCCTGTTGTAAACTAATGGTACTTTATGGTAACCCTACCTAATGATGTAATCTTAGGTTCAAAGGGAAAAACTAGTAAAGTTACAATTGTGGAGCACATCAATAAAATTTCCATTTCTTCAAAGAGTGAGTAAATGTGCATAGGTTGAGATTCTATTCTCTTAATAAATCTATAAGACCGATCTCGGTTGGAGTTAGTATGACGACTCTTGATAGATGTACCAATATTCCTACTGTAGAGGAGGATGAGATTATATTCTCTTAATAAGTCTATAAACCGGCATCGGTTGGAGTGTGTAGGAACCCTCTTGATAGATTTACCGATACTTTGCTTTAAAGGAGGATGAGATTAAATTCTCTTAATGAATTCATAGACTGTTTGGTCGGAGTATGCAAAGTTACTCTTGATGAATTCACCGCGCTAAGTGCGAAGTGGGCCGCTTCAATAAGATTTTTAACGGAAATCTTAAAGCACTTAGTTTAAAGGATTCAGACACATGGCCGTAAGGTGTCGAAGGATTACGATTTTCACGGAATATAGTAATGTGCGTGGAAATTTTTCTACTATTTAATGATCTACTCGGTTCAAGATTCGTTCACTAAGTAGTCAATGATTTAGAATGTATTCACTAGCTAATGGTTCAAGTCCAAAAGACACCATTATTGATGCATATTACTAGATTAATGTCTCAAAAATATTTTCAAAATTTCTTGAAACAAGTGGGGGATTGTTAAGTTAATGTTTTAATTAATTTTGAAACATTTCATCTGACAAAAGTTTTTCAAACTAAATGAATGTGAATTTGAAGATACATTCTTCATTTAGTATTTTACGTTTTAGGTTCTTGAAAGTTACATGAAAGTTGCATGTATTTTAAGAAAAATTCATGAACCTATTTTAAATCCTATTTAATGAAAACTTTTATGTTATGTAATTTTTATCCTATAAATAGTGTTTCATTCTTTTGGAAAAGGCAAGCACTTGAAGAAAACAATTTCCCCTTAAAACTTTAGAGAGATATTGATCAAAAGGTGAAATCACCAATTCAAGAATAGAAGAACAACTTTCTTGAATGCTTTCTTGTTGTGGCTTAGTTGAATCCCGAAGATAGAGTTGTTATTTATTCTTCCGTTTGCTCGTGGGAGAGACTCCAACTATCTTCAAGAAACGTCTTAACGTGTCTCTAAGCCAAGCAAGTTTATTTTGGATTTCTTTTATTATTATCATTCTTGCTCTAACATAACTGTAAGATGAAACAACACTCACCGGAACTCATAAATACGAAGAACCAATAAATTCCGAGAACTCCATGGAGTACATTCAGATCCGACCACAAACGCAGAAACCATAATACATAAATTATTCCAAGAATGGAGAAAAAATTATGTTTACCGATGAGACTTTGGATGATTCTTCATTAACATTTTTGTTGGAGAACTATTCACCCTTTTGGATTCACCCACGTATTCATCTTCTTCACCAAAATAACCCAGTTGTCCCTCCTCCACCGAACAACGATTATAAACTCCACTGTCTTTCTTCCCTCTGCTTCTTCACTGCCTCACAGCCACCATCTACACACGTATGTTTCCGTCATCCATAATGTAACCCAATATCATTGGTTTGTTGGGTTCAATGCTTCTGCTCTGCGGACTGTTGATTTCTTCTCTATTTTTATGGCATTAAAACTGAACTTGTTTATTGATTGTTTCGTTGATTTACACTATTTCTAGTGTGGCTAGAATTGAACCAAGTTGAAATTGGAAGCGAAGAAGAAATTTGTTTGGAATGGTTTCCAGAGAATGTAGAAAGACGTGTCTTTTCTGATTTAAGATATCAACAAATAATCTCTAATTCTCAAGTGAAAGAGTACCAAATCTAATAGCATAGCCCTAATCTGTCAGCGAACTCAAATTCTCAACAGCGACAATCAAAGGTGGTATGCGGAGAGATTAGAAGACCAACGAAAAAAGGAATGAAACCAAAACAAAAATTGATCTTGTAGTTGCTACAAAGGAGCAGTTGCTATAAAGAAGGAGCATTTTTTTTGTAACGATCTATGTGGCAATTTTTTTTCTTTCTCCTATATGCTGAGTAATTTGCCTTGCAGTTTTTTTTTTTTTTATATTATTAAATTCTGATTTTTCTGGTGGTGACATTTGTCATCACATCATGCTTTTGCTTCTCCTATTATATATAGATAGATACGGTGTTCCAAGAGAAGTTGTCCGGGATTAGAGCTCAATTGAAGAGTCATAGTTTTATCCATGAGTTCCCTAGTGTTCCTATCCAACATTCCTCCATTGAAAACATAAATTTTAATTAAAAAAACATAACTTTTAATTATTTATGTAGTCTATTCCCATCATTCGTCATTTTTTGGTGTAAAAAATACTTATAAATTTATATCTTTTGTAGATAACTTTAAGACATTGCAATCATTTTAACAATAGAAAAGGATTAAAAATGCCTCTAACATATTGGAAATAGCTGTAAAATGCTTTCCGTCCACCTATTGGGTCATAATTACCCTCAAGGTTATATTTTGGCTTAAAATGCCCTTCTTTTAACAGCAACTGCTGTGAAATATGTGAAACTTTTTAATTAATTAAATATGTGACATTAATTTATTGCCACATGTAATTAAACTCAACACAATTACAACCCGGCCCATTAATCCAAACCCTTCTTAAAATGACCCATTAATACAAGAGTAACTTACCCAAATAACTATCTTTTAGGAGTTGTTAACAATTTGTAGCTACCTTTTATATATTTACATTTAGTAGCTAATTTTAGGAGCAGGCACGTGTATTTGAATACATTGTTCAGCCATATACATATGTATATAAATACACATACATATGTATTCAGCCATTGCAAGTACGTTGCCCAAAACAATGATTCAAATACAACTGCATATAACTCAAAGAAAATATACATTCATATACATATATTTTTATTGATGTATGTATACAAGAAGTCAAGGAGTTGCTTCAAAGTTCAAATTGTTAATAAGAATGGATAAAAATCCTCTCAATTTCCCTTTACTCCTGATGTCTAAATAAAACTACGTAGCACTGTATTCATGACCTCAAAATGGCATAACAAGTTTCAAGTACACATCTGATCCTTCCAAAATAATATACTTCATACATGATTCACTTACTTGAAAGGAATAAACACATGATTTTATGCACGTAACATATACTATTTATGTATGTGAACCAGTGGCGGAAAAGTATCAAACCCGTAAATTAGAAATACATTGAAATATAACGAAATATCTTAAAAATTATACCGTGAACATATCAATTATTACGTATTACAAGACATATATATACATATTGATACAATATCCTTAATATATACCCTTATATAAATTCGAACACTCTTGATAAAATTTCTAGCTCCGCCACTGATGCGAACTAATTTGCATTTTGGCAAAAATATAACAAATTTATATAATATTAAATAAAGAACTTGTGTTGGATTGGCACTACAAATCTTATCAAGAGATTGCAAAGATTATTTAGTAAAATAAAGAGATCACAAGAAAAGCGAAGGGTTGTGTTACGTTTTTCCATTTGCAGTGTACTAATCTTTCTATTTGCTATATATCACCCTTGATGTGATAATAGATGTACGTACGATCACAAAATGTTGTGCATGTATACTGTAGAGAATCAATCTTGATTACCCAGGTATCAAGGACTACCACATGTTATCACACGAACATCACCAGACAAAGTCACGTTGAATCAGGTAAATAATGAGGAGAAGGGTGAAAGGTCATATCATCACTAAGAAAAATACTATGTGGCCTCATGTTTTTCACGATTATCTAAAAGTTTGGATCTTAGCTAGTTCAAAAATTATCACATAGATATTTTATGCTTAATTTTTTCTTAATATTAGCGATAAATTTAGCTTTCTTTAAAAGACATCCTATATTTATTAGGTTTTTTTTTTTTTTTTTTTTAACAAACATGAATTACACATATCTTAATTAATCAATGTTTAAATTTAGAAATATCATCTTAATAATTAGATGTGTATCCAAAGTAAGGTATCTTAGTCTTTAACAAAAATAAGGCTTTGCAGATACTTAAATTCACAGCGTACAAATTACCCATTTTTCATTTTCGTTCAACAACATGTCTTTGAACAATCACTTGATATTTTTCTCATCTAATTCCTTCACTTGGAAAAGGTTTGAATTCAATATAACACATATGATGGAAAGCTAGTGGTGGATGCATGATAGGCAGAAGAATATGTAATCGTCGATCACACAGAAGTGCATTAGAAGAAGCACTTTGTTATGTTGTGGCTAGTTTTTTAATTACTTTGCTGCCCTAATCATATTTTTTTAATTAAAAGCCGTAAAAGTGACTTTTATCAAAATCATCCACTCTCCTTAACCTTGATAAATGTACATTCTAACAAAAAAAAATTAAACAAAACCAAAAACACCTTTCAATAACAATTTCATAAAGACGATTGCACTTGCCCTTTTGTAGATTTTTTATATGAATTAATTAGAGTATTTTAAATTTTGTAACATGTTGTTTATTAAAAAAATTAGAGAAAAATCTTAATTTATATAATATTATAAGAATTGTCTTCTTAGTGAAAGTGGTAGTTGGTGGTGATTTTAGTTAGTTGAGATGGCTGGGATTTATCAAATGATAGCTGGTGGTTTTGTGTTGGTGTGATGGTGGCCAAAGGTGATGCATATATAGTTGCACGACAATGGCTTATTGATGATTTTTACTATATAGAGTAATTTTTTTCGAAGGAAGTTTGGATGAACCCCTTTGTCCCTTGCTGGCTCTGCCTCCGGATGGCGGTGAGGTTGTGTTACCGGTTAGTGGTGTAGGTGGTTGATTGCTATGGCTGGTTGTGAAGGATTGTTGCAGGTGGTGGCGGCTAGAATTTAAAGTCATTGGTAGTGAATCACTTCAAATTTTAGCCACCACCAAACGCTTCATTCTAGTAATAATTGATGCATAAGGGGTATCAATGGTTTTTTTAAAAAAAAAAATCGACTTAACCAATCGAACCGTATCGTACCGAACTATTTTTTAGGTTTTTTTAATAAAACCAACAGTTTTTATATAAATTTATAACCGTACCGAATAATTAGGTTGGTTTTTAATTTTAGAAAAAAAACCGAACCGTACCGAATACGTTTATGTGTAAAATATATTCTATATATTAAATTTAAATATAATAAAATATTAAAAATTTCACCTTGAGCTCGGGATGATGAAAACGACTACAAGCCGGCAACATAATTAACACTTAAAGTTCCTACGCTGAAACCTATTATACTACTCCTATTGAAATTAAATTAGTTCTACTAGTAACTAGCTTGTAAGTTACAAGGTATTCCAACGATCTTGGATAGAAAGCTACAAAGTATTAGCTTTCTTTCTTATCATATGATTTTAAATTTATCTTATTCGATATTTAATCTTAGTAGACTTTGTTCTTGAGTCCCATCTTGAATGATTTTTTCCTCCTCGTGCGATCTAAATTATAATTTTTGTCTTTGCTTAACATTGCTTTACCCTATCGTAAAATAGTGGGATCAATCTTTATTCTTGTCTTCTTTCATGTTTTCTTGATTAATCACGCTTTAAATAGTAAAAATGTCTAGAGAATTTTTGCCAAAGTCCTGTAAAAGTATGTATGATATCGTGTCTTTACTTTTACTAGTGACTATAATATGTTGTTCTTTTTCTTAAAAAAAAAATAAATGAAAATTAACCGAACCGTACCGATACAGAAGAGAAACTGAGATGATGGGATAATTTCGAAAAGTCTAATTTTAATTCTATAAAGTCAAATAATTAAAAAATTAATATGATATAAATTTTATAAAATAACCGCCCGAACACTCGCTGCATATGGTGTAGGGACATTAGCTTGTACTAATAGAGATATTAGTAGTGAGTTGGTTCAGTGTAGAGACTGAATTTATGATTGTCAGGAAATGGTAGTGCAGTAAAAGCGGATAGTTGATGCAATTGCATTGTCGGTGATCATATTTTGTCCAAAATCTGTTTTTTAGTGCTACGTGTCAAAATCAATCGAAGCAAAGGAACAAGAATTTAGACAAAAATATTAATCTTTTCAGGACCTCGATCCAAGGCCTCGGCCTTTAGCTATTAAGTATTTTGTATAGGCCTCAGTCTCAAAAATTTCAGCATGAATGGAGAGATGCCACACGGCCTTTAGTTCTTAAGTGTTTTGTATATAGTAGGACTGTGATCCTTCTGTCAACTCAATCCCTTACTTCACCTCAGTTTTACTTCTGTGGAAGTCTAATTAATTACATTCCTAGGTATAATTGAGAGTTGAAAGCAATAGGATTGAAGTGAGGTTCTTTCCCTTTAAAGTTATGATTATTCAAAGTTTAATTTGATCCAGATAAGTAGACCTAAAGGCGGCCGAACAAGATATATACATCTCGATCGGAAAAGAATCAAGAAAAAAAGAAAATTGAAATTGATCGATAGATTTCTTGATACCTTGAATCCTTAAAAATATATTTGCATTATGCAATGAGATATTTGAGAAAAAAGTTCATGAATAACCGTTCTAAGACATAATGGCAGACAATACTTTTTCTTTTCATAGTAAAGGTTAGAAGCTTAATTTTTCTAACTGTATAGATTCTAAAGAGCCCTAGCTTTTGTAGAGGCAATAGATCCACCTTTGGGGGAGTAACAGAGAGTTTGAAGTTGAGTGTTCAAATTTATTTTGCTCCTAAAATTAAAAATATGTCAGGCCACACTTTTAATTTTTTTATTTGACAAATGTTGTTTTGTAAAGTTACGTTATTTATGTTATCATAGGTTGCAATTTACGTTATTTATATTTTTTTAATCTTTAAATTTAAATGAGAATGTGAGGAGATCTTTATGAGATATTGAAGCTAAACATATTGAAGGGTGAAAAAAAGTAGCCGGAAAAAGAAAAAAAAAAGATGCACGGTAAAATTTACATAAGCCAAGGAAGAAAAGTTATAAATATATTTAGGAAAGATTAATGTACACCCAGAGTTGTCGGATTGTAAATATATTTTGGGAGCAAATATATAAAAGTAATTAATTATTCTAACTACGGTTGGGGCTTTGTCTTAATTGAGTAAATCTCAGTCATTAATTTTAAATCATAATATGTGTCCCCAATTCAAACAAAAACTTGGGGAAAATGAAAAAAAAAAAAATGAAGAGGAGCAGAATCCGACGTTTGATGTGACTACTCAGTAAAAGATCATGACCTTGTTGGACTTATTTTTTGTTGTAGAATCTCGAAGCTAAGTTTGCTATGAATTCAAAATCTAACAAGCTGTTACGAAATATTACGATGTATGTTCAACTCCTAAAGAAACAACTTATCCATGATCTTCCCTCATGATGTCTATGGTTAATGTCATGTCTCCACCTTCTCTATGACCTTAAATGCTTAATGTCATGTCTTTCATCTACTCTGTGATCTCAAATGTTTAATCCGATGTTTCACTACAGAAAAAGGTGCAATTAGCGGAGGTCAAAAGTGCAACTTGCTGTCACGGAGGTTCACCAAACCCCTGCAATTAACGTCGCCACAATCAATTTGCGGCAGCTTACTGCGGGGGTTTGCCCAACCTCCGTGACAAAGAAATAGCGGAGGTTTATAACCTCCGCAAATTGCACTTTTGACCTCCGCAATTTGCACTTTCTGCCTAGAATAGATATATTTATTACAAAAAACAACTGTTCGGATTTTTTTTTAATACAAATCTGAATATTTTAACACTAAAACCAGAATATCAAAATTGAGAAATATCAACATTCGATTAAAGCATACAAAATACTAAGACAAGTAAATGTCATCAACTCAAATCGTCACAAATCCACTTTAGTCAACTAATCATATTACATGATTACTAGAGCTAGAAAATCTTGAATCCATGGATCCGCTAGTCATACCCGTGTCACTCGGGGCCAAGAAAGAGAGATTTGTGAATACATTACCAGAAAGAATGGATAATTAAGAAAAACAGGGATGGTAAAACTTTTTTCACCGATACAACAAAATTCAGGGCTTGGTATACAATTGGGTTATTGTAGCTGAAATGAAGTAGCTGCCAGCTTAAATCATGCAAATTCAAACCAAAATATAAATTTTAGTATATAACAGTACCACAAATACAGAGAATATGGGAACCAGAAACTAATCCACAATAAAGGACACAACTAGGATAGTACAAATAATCGGTCACCACATTTTTAAGCAACAAAGGTTTTTTCCAGTAGCCCACAAGCAAATAAATAATGCCATTATATTAGTAGCTATGTGAATCTCCCTAGGTTGAATTATATCATCTATCAAATCATCAGCTTCATTTCTTATGCAGAATCCATATGAACTTGATTAGAGGTCAATATTGTATCTATATAAACTGGAAAACACAAATACAAAATACTAGTAGTGGAAAATCTGAGTCTCAGCACAAGACGGAGTAGCTATTTTTTTATTACATGTCCATTAACTGAATTTATAAGTATGCATTAAAATGACTTTATTAAGGTAAATACACATTGACTTACAAGATCGAACCGTCCGGTCAAGGATAAGAAAGAAACTGCAATTAGAGAGAAGAATAAAAACAACGATATCGTTAATAAGGTTGTTGTAGTAGTTTTCTTCTTCAGATCCCATCGCTGAATTATTTTGAGAAGCGTCTAGCCTTAGCACAAATTGTTTCATTGATTTCTAATTCTTCTCTTTCATGATCTGAGGCACTGATAGAACCTATGGGTTCACCGTTAGCTAGTTCACAACTTGAAGTTTGCCAAAACAATCTAGGGGACCTGGTCCCTGAACTGTTTTCACAGATAATAATGGAAAGTAAATAAGACAAGATATTTACGTGGAAAACTCCTTGCTCAAGGGATTAAAAATCACGACCTATCCCAGTAGGATTTCTAACTTCACTAAAGTGAGCAACTTCAGATTACAACCTATTGCAACCTAGGAATTAAACTCTTAATCCCTAACCCTTACAATGCACCCATTGTAAGCACCTTCACAATAACTCTATTGCAAAGCTCCAAGCCTTGACTACCTCTAGCCACCGACTCAACTGATACTTAGCTAACTCTAGCCAAGAAAACAAAGTTACAAAGATTAAAATTTGTCCTACTATGGTGCTTCTTGACAAGCAGTGTAGGAATACAAATTAAGAACATGAAGCAAGACTCAACTATCCTAGGACTTCATATGTCTTCAGTAGCAGGAACTGGTCCCTCTGATTGTTGAGAACTTGTTCTTGTGGACACCTTGAGAAAGGTAGCCGCCACACTTAAGAGAAATATAGCTTTTTAGATTTGCAAGTTTAGGTCAAATAATGCCCAACATTTTGTATAAATATGAGACCAAATAGAGAGCATGTAAGAAGCATGTGACTATAGATGGTGACTTTTCAAAGGCTTTCAGTTTCTAGCACACATACAACTATGCTGCTGCAGTTCTGCCTGAACAGTGCAGCAACTTTACAATTGTTAAGTACGGTGCATTACTCCAATGGAACTTGATGGAGGACCTGGTCCTTCTCCCGTTTGTCAAATCATCAAAACTAAGAAATGCTATAACTCATCAATTTTTCCTTTTTTGATGAAGACAAACTTGTACAAGACATTCCCCTGAGGACCAGGTTTCTTCTTCAAAGCAAGCTTAGGTAGGATGGTTTGTGTGACACCCCACCCTTGGTAAGGCGTGACTGGCACCCGGCACCCTACGGGAACCGAGCGAACCAAGTTATAACTTGCATCCTTCATGTCTCGAATAGTAAAAATACGGCTAAGGGTTAAATATGAACATAATATCATGCATAAATATATGTGCAATAGACCCATGACACCAACATAACAACTGACATAATATAACTAAGTTGTACACAAGAACTGTTTGCAAAGCCTCTATGAACATGACTGAAGTATACAAGTCGGGACAAGGCCCCCGACATACCCTTAACACAAGTTATGTATATATATGTATATACCCAGACTCGGTAATGCTCCAAGAAGAAATGGATCCCACCAATCAAACTGGTACCTGAAAGCAGCCTACTGCGGTAGATCCTCGTCCCGTCTGTCTACACCTACGGGCATGAACGCGAAGAAAGAGGATAAGAATCAACCTGGTACTTCTGACTTACCGATGAGAATCTAGTACGCATGTCTCTTAATACTCTCATATCTTTAACTGCATCTATAGACAATACTGTATCTCTAACTTACTTATTGTCATAGTGCTAACTGCCCAACTGATCAGTGGTAACTGCCCGATCGGCCATAGCTCGGTGGTAATAACTGCCCGTCCGATTATCGCTCGACGGTAGAGCGCAACTGCCCGACTGATCAGTGGTAACTGCCCAACCGGCCGTAGCTCGGTGGTAATAACTGCCCAACCAGCCCATAGCATAGTGTAAACACATATCCGCCCAACCACCGTAAGTACGGTGTAACATCCGCCCGACTGGTCGTAGACCAGTGGTAATTATAATCAACATCATAACTAAACTTTTACAAGTAATCTCTATACACTTCCCGTGGTCATCACTTAACCCGTAGGGTCTACATAATCACATAAGACTTATAAGCACAGCTCAGGCCATTAGTACTTCTTCCCACTTGATTAGACTATAACCAAATCCTAAGATACAACATGAACCTCTCTTCGAACATTAAATACCTCATTAGAGATCCTCTGTTAGCACTCTATTCATGTCCTATAAAACATTCCTTAAGAATCTGTTCCTAAACTCATTGGATTATTATTATGGAACCGTCATCATGAACACGTTTCACCTTGGAGGAACAAATCATAAGATGAGATCAACATCAATGAATAACATCAATAGCCATGAAACAAGCTCAAGGATATCACAAGAACATCGGGAACTGTATGCTTTGATACTTTTAGAAACGAGGTTATTGAAGATATCATATATAGGTTCACAACAAAGAAATCATGCCTTAAGAAAGAAAGGTTTAGCCTTAACATACCTGGAAGCTTACTTTCCGACTTTCCAACCTACCTCCTGTCTTGCAATCTAGTTATGATCGTTCGTAGTCTCGTAATCTACATATAAGACCATTCATACTATTGTTAGGAGCACCATCATACACTTATCTCAAGCCTTTAATTAAAATCCATTTAAAATCTACCAAAATTCGGGCAAAGATCTCCCCCGTTTATATGCCTAGCCTGAAATCACAATCCAAAGAACCAACAACAATAACAACAATACAACCATCAACAACAATATTATCAATACCAGTATATTCCATAAACATCTCACACGATGTTTTTCCCAAGTTCCACAACTAACCAACTCGTTATATGACTATTTAACAACTTTATATTTATAAATAAACCAAAACTAACATTAATAATAAGAGATTCATACCTTACTCCCGTTAATATTGCGATATATTCATTTTCCCCCTTGAAATTGAGCCAAAACTCGTCGCTATACGATTTTATAATCACAACTATACACTGTTCGGACTTAAATCCAGAGATTTCACTTAATTTGTGCTAAAATTCTATGAACGAAGTTGGGGGATTATTCTAGAGAGTTTGGGATATTTTGAGAGGTGTTCGCATGAAAAATGAGGGGTAAATCCCCTTTTATAAGGTTTTAAAGTCGGTTCGGATACTGTAGCAGGTACTGTAGCAGCGCGACTACTGTAGCAACTCGGTTACTGTAGCGCGCGTTTTTGCTCTGTCAGGCTAACTTGTAACGTCCATAATCCTTTACTCCGATGTCCTATCGATGAGAGATTTGTTGCGTTGGAAACTAGACTCGACGAACTTCATTTTAGGCTTTTGAAATACCTTAAAACTCCTAATATACTAGGAGATATACCCTTTCAAAGTTGACCCAAAATTCTGTCAAAAATTCTACCAATTTTCAAATTTTTGACAAACTTATTTTCTTCGATTTGCTTGGTCCCGGAACCTTCTGAAACTCTCCATACATGATATTTATCATTAATCGTACTTGATAATAATCATTTCCTTTGGTTCCAAGGTTGTCCTTCCCGGTTACGACTTACGAGATCGTAATTCATCCTTTACTCATACAATATACTTAAGAATGCTTCGTTCCTCATAATCCAAAGTTGTTTTACTTAGCCGTAGCTCGACATACTTATGTTCAAATTTAATAAGTGCTTCTCTGAAAGTACGGGGTGTAACAGTTTGTTCCTGTGAAACTAGCAACTGATAGCAAGTCCCTTTAGCATCATTGAATCTTTCGACAGAATTTGGAAAAACCAGCTCAGGTAGGATGGTTTATTCCTGTGAAACTGACAATTGACAGCAAGTCCCTTTAGAATCATTGAATCTTTCGACGGAATTTGAAAAAACCAACCTCTTTGTCATCATTTTTTACTTTTATCCACACAAAAAAAAACTTGTTAAGCAACATTCATCATTTAGGCCTTCCCCCTCAGAATTTACTTGCTGACCAACATATATATACACACACATAAACATCACTCACTCATCTTCCCCCTTTTGGCATCATCTAAAAGAGACAGAATAGTACAAGCCTAAAGAAGTTCGGTGACAGCAACTCATGGCCACTCGGGCAACACATCGGTAGCACAAACAGGACCAACATAGCATAAACAGAGTAAGCATTGGATAACCAAAGTAATTTCCCATAAAACAAGGTAAGCATCATCCAAAAACCAATCAATTAGCAGTCAATAAAGCACAAGTTATGGTATTTAAAACAACAAAAGAACCAATGTCAGCCATAAAAATGGGGTAGATAGGACTTGAAAAGGAGGACTGGATTGAAGGAAACGAAGAGATTTAGCGAGAGAAAGCCTTGATAGTTGCTCTCTGATCTTGGATAATCTGGTCACGGAGCTCATCTAGCTTGATTCTTAGTTCCTCATTCTCCGCTCTCAATTTGGCATTAGCATTTGTCGCTCAAAGATCGGGACCGGTACTTGAACCTTTGCGGCAACCGAGTCTTCGTAACCACAATCTCAGCTTAGAGCTTTTCAATTTCTGCAAGTGCACTCTCATGTGCCTCAATCATGCTGGAAATAGTTGAGTTGCTGCCAAGACCTCTTTTTTTTGTACACACTCACCATATTCCAAGGTTTCGATGGTGACCATCTGTTTTCTGGAACCCATAAAAGCTTTCCCAGTTTTGACATTGAAGAATTCAAAGATTTTTGTTAAGAAAAAGCCATATGAAATCCCATGCTTGCCTTATTTAGCGTTTACCACTTTTACCATGTATTCAATCATTATAGCAGGTAGACTAATGTCTTGAAAACTTGCTAGAGCTTCCAGAAGGACCAGGTACGCGACAAAGGCCATGCATCACCGTTTTGCCCTAGGAAGTATCGATTTGTTGATAATCTCAAACAAAAGCTGATACTCATGTTTCAGCTGTTTCTTAAACAACCTTTTTCCAGTCACAGACACCCCTTTTTTGACAATCAACTCCTTGAAGGTTTGAGAAGCCTCCCCTTCTACTGATTTCAACCCATCAATTGGGACATCAAGGATCTCTCCCAACTTCGCTTCATCTAATTCAGAATCGAATCCCTTCACAGTCACAACCAACTTATAATCATCAGTATACACCAAAGAAGCATATAACTTTATTACTTCATCCTCGAATGCACCTGGAGCAGGAGAAGTGAACAGTTGCTCCCATTTTTGAAATTCAATCATTTCCATCACTTCTCGCATTCCATTGTCTTCAGCAATATCAGGGTCAAAGACTCTACCAAACAACACTTTTTGCTTCTTCAAGTTTTCTTACCTTTGAATGTTCAACTCTTTAACCCTTTGTCTTTTCTTGGCGGGACCAGGTTCTTCTTTTGAAACACTTTTCCTTTTCTTAGTAGAAACGGATGCATTTTTGTTTAGATTTCCATCCCTCATGAATGTCTCCTTCAATCTCATCTTCCCTAGGTTTCTTTCCTTTGTTTATTGAGAGTTTCTTGGAATTTTTCTTTGCTAATTGAGGAGATTCTTCTTCATTTTCATTCTCAGAGACTACGACCATGGTTTCCTCATCTCTTAAGGCATGTTTTACTAGCCTTTTTCTTTTCTTTCGTTAATTCTTTTCTTTTGCATCTTTTAAAGTAGCCTCACGTTAAGCCCTACTTCTTTATCTTATGGTGGGTGGCTTATCAGAGATGTGCTTTCTTGCACTTTCACCACAATGTTTAGCACGACTCGAAGACGTTTTAAAGACAGTTATCAAGTTATCGTCAAAATTTGCTTCTTCAGAGGGGTTTAGGTTACCAGATTCCTTTTCAGGGGGAGGGTCTCCTAAGGGCATAACAATAGTTGACAAAACATTTTCAGCGTCTACCCTGTTCAAATTTTCTGTCTCAAGGCCAGGTCCCTTATTGGTATCCCTTACTTTTGGACCAAGACTGTTTCCCACCTGACTTTCTACAGTAATCTCTGAAGCATGTACTCTGTCATCATTATCAGAAATGATTTTCTCCTCATTCTCTAAATTTTCAAATATACTCAATCCTTTTTCAGACAAATTCCCATCAAGACTTATTCCCATCAAGACTTATTGCAGAGTCAGCAAGAGAGATGAGATTACCTGTGTTACACCTCGAAAATTTTCCCTTAGCGTACAGTGAATAGACTAGCGAGGGGTACGACGTATACGAGGTTTGGACAAGTAAGAACTAGCATGTGATGACCCTAATTAAGATTTCCAAAGACATTAGACTTGAAGAAAGAAAGTTGTTAAGAGAAGCGAGTTATAAGTTGAGAGTATCGGATAAGAAGTACGAGTATTGAGTTAATGACGTATAAATGATGCCCCAAGGAAGAGTTATAACATCTCTTAGAATGATATTGAAGTGTTGAACAAGTGTTAAGAAGGTTCCATAAGGATCGGAGATCAAACGAGTCGACGAAACAACTCTCGGAAAACTGGGTAGACATACGGCCGTACCTATCGGCCGTATAAGATCTACGGACCGTATGTCCACCGTAGATCTAGCCCAAAGCAAGTCATGATACACCGGACCGTATATACGGTCCAACATACGGTCGAGATTTTATACGTACCGTATGTTGGTCCGTATATTCCTACTCCAGTCAAGTGTATTTTATATAAGGGCCATTTCATTTTTCATTCCATTCATTTCATTTCTCACCTCCACCATCCAAGAAGCCTCTAGAGTGTTCCAAACATTTCATCCATGAGAAAACCATAGAAATCAAAGATCAACAACAAGAAATCAAGAGAATCAAGTGAAGGAAACCCATTAAAAGTCATCCAAGTTAAGAAATCCAAAGAGAGAGATAAAATAGGTTTTTGTGCTAAGGGTGAATCACCATTCCAAGATTATTCCTCCATCATCTAAGGTAAGTTTCATGACCTTTACATGCTATTTAAAGTATTTATAAGTTGAGATTCATGGATTGTAGAAGCGTATGGCAAATGGGTCATCAATGGATGAATAATGTCATTATTGGATAGTAGTTGGATTGAATCATGGAAATGAATATGTTGATGTTATAAATACGTTATAAATGACTTATAGAACATGAAATAAGTATTGGATATGAAAGAATACGATGATGGACTTTTAGTCATGAATGTGAGGAATTGAAGTAGAATTGTGAAATGTGAATCATGTGAATGAATGACGATTGTTGTTAGTAATATTGTGATGATTGTTATGAATGTTGGGAGTTGATATGGAATGTGGCGGAAAGTAGCATAAACAAAGGAAATGCTGCCCAAATTTCTATAGCTTTAGTAAGTATGTTTTCACGATTATATAGCTAATGTCGATACGAATTCCATTGAAGGTAAACGAGTGCATTAAAGGAGAACAAGCAAGCGATAGAATAGCTAAACGACAAAGGTATGTGAGGCTTAGCCCTTTTCTTTCTAAGGCATGAGTCCTATGGCATGAATTTCCTCCTTTACTATAAATGTTCCCTCTCCAAGAAAGTTAAGAGTCCCCACTTATGAATAGCCGTACGAGATAAGAGATATGAGATGAATACGATAATGATGATAGTAAGCTAAAGTCTAGAGATGCTATAGTCTATGACATGATGCTCCTAAGAAGCTAATGATGTAATATATGTAATCTAATGATATTGATCATTATGCCCACTCACATTATGCTTGCTCCTTCAAGGTGAGGCAGAATATGTAAGAATGCTCATAACGACATCGGGGGTCCATGACCTTACGTCACCCCGATAAAGTATGAATAGCTAAGAGTCTCTATGCATGTAATATAATAAGTATATGATGATAAGCATATTATGATAAGCATGTTATGATAAGCATGATGTAATGAGTGTATGATGATATCACACCGCGCCTATATGGCCGGGCAGACACCGCCAAGAGCGAGCGCTGTTATACACCATGGCCGGGCGTGGCATGGCGATCTGTAAAGGGCGGATGAGATAATATCCTGGACGCGCGATGCCCGGACGCGAGGCTAATGATGATCTTAATGCTATTGATTATTACACCGCCTATACGGTCGGAGCGACTTATACGATTATGCATATATGATATGATGATGAGTATGAAAGTAAGCAAGCATGTATGACTTCCTCATGATTCGATCGATTCTGATTGCTCCTTGTTTTATGCCTCCTCAATTTATTGATGTTCGTTATTATCACATGCCTCACATACTCGGTACAATATTCGTATCGCGTCCTTTCTTGGACGACTGTGTTCATGCCCGCAGTGACGACAGAGAGGTGACCCGGACTCGTAGGAGCTAGCGTTGATTTGAGGAGAGCACTCCATGGGAAGTGCCATGATTTCTCTTTTGGTATATATATTTGTATATTCATGTTTTGGGCATGACGAGGTCCTGTCCCGTCCAGATGTCTAGTATTCTAGTAGAGGCTCGTAGATACGCAGTGTGGATAGTATGGTCCCATGGCTTTTATATATATGCATGTATATATATCATTTTGATAGCCGAAGGGCTAATGTTTATAAAAGCTAATGTATTTCAGAAAACGACAGTTTTATATGATTACGAGCATATAGTACGAATGAGAGCAGATAAGTAGCAGCATGAGCGGTGTTCGGTGGTTAGCCCCGGATACCCGTCGCGGCCCGTAGATCGGGTCGTGACAACCTGATTTTTGGAGATTTTCCTCAGAATATCCTTTTTCAACAACATTTTCTTGTTATTTATCACCATTAACATTGTCAGACTCATGCATGACGAACGGACTAGATTTATCAGCATCCTTGCTATGACTCTCAATACCCACATCCTTGGTGACCTCAGTTTGACTTGAAACTTCAACTTTCTCGTCTTTCTCTTCGAATTCCTCAGGAAATTGAAGGAACTTTGAGACAGATAAAGTCTGATCACTTTCTCCTGAGTTGGTCTTTTTATTTTCAGGGCAGGTTGTAGAAGAAGGGACAAATTTCCTTGGGGTTTGACTCTTACGAGTCCTGGAGGGACCAGAAACCTAGACTTTAATGGTGAAATGGATGAGTTTTGATTGATGGAAATTGGTACTACTAACGATGATTCAGGCAGATTTGAGTTTGAAGGAGATTGAATTTTAGACGGTGAGGGGGTGAGGTTCATTTTAGGTACTATAAGAGAGGTAGAATCGTCTTAAGTCATGGTTAGGAAAACAAACGGACGTCGAAAAAAAGGCTTCAAGGTCGCTCAGAGAGAGAGAGTAAAACGAGTGTTAAGGAGGAGAGAGAAATAACACTTTGCCTCAAACGAGATTGAAGCAAAACAGTTCTAATAGGTCACTCAAAAGGTTTTTCCTTCACACTGGTTTTACTGAGGGAAGATGTATCGTTTCAGGCTCCAGTATTGAATTTCAGAAGGGAGGAATTTTAATGACATTGTACCTTTTGACAGTTTTTAAAATCATATAAGTACTGAAGAGACTACTAACCTGAGTTACAGGGACCAGGTCCTTAGACATTTATTTAAAAAGTAGGCAAGAACTCTGAGATATGCACTATCAACAAAACTTATATTGTCCTGAAGGTGCCGTGTGTATAACCTATAACAGTATAGAAGTGAGTTAGATATCATCAAAAAACATTTTTCAGCATCGTACCTTTCCTCTTAACATAGCCAATCATTGAGGGAATTTGAGGAGAAGCAACTAGTTGAGCTTGATTAACCCAACTCCAAGTGATTTCTTTCAAGATGCTTCCTGCTTGGTGCTTTGGTGAAGATGTCTGCTACATGGTCATTTGTCTTGCAGAACTTCAACCAGATCAAACTTTTTTCCATATTGTCCTTTAGGAAATGATGCCTCACATCAATGTGTTTGGTTCTTTTGTAGTGCACTAGATTTTTGCCATATTCAGGGCACTAGTATTGTCACACATCAGAGGCACACACACAGTGAAGACACCAAAGTCCTCAAGTTGTTGTTTGATCCACAACAAGAGGCAACAGTCACATACTCAGCCTCAGTAGTAGAGAGAGCCACAGAGTTCTGTTTTCTTGTACTCCATGAGATCAAGCATGACCCCAGAGAATGTGCCACTCCAGATGTGCTCTTCTTATCCATCAATCATCCAGTATATTTCAGCGTCAGCATTTTCAGCCATATCAGGGTTACCTCCTAAAGAGAAGTAGAGGACCAGGTCCTGAGTCCTCTTGAGGTACCTTAAGATTCTCTTTGCAGCTTTCAATTGAGATTTCTTTGGATTTGATTTGAACCTTGCACACTCAACATGTTTCTTCCTCTTTCCATGCCTAAGAGGCTTGCTTTGAACCATAAAGAGCCTTGTAGTGCTTGAGCACACAGTCTGTCAGCATACAAATTGTTCAGATTGCTTAGAGAATGTGACAATCCAAATGTGCTCTTTCTAGCTACCAGGAGTTCAATGTAGTCACCATCGACACATGTCCACTCAGGCTGGAGTGAGAGATTACTCATTTCTCCAATTACGCTCAGAACTATCAACATTTCAAACATGTTCACTACCTTCTCTCACTCCAGCCTTCTATTGTGATCACTTGTTCACCCTGGGAACCCGATTCTGTTGGGGTCCCAAGTGACAGTAAAATGGATAGGCTTGATCTCTGTTCACACCTTCTTGTTGCTTGCCTTTTATTCTCTAGGGAACGGGTCCCATATCTCTTGGTTCGTTTAAAACAACTTTCCTTTTTCTGTGTTCAGGTTGAGCCTTTGCTTTGTCCCAAATCTCAAGATAGCCAGTATGGTTATAATGAGAGCAACTCTATTTTTTGGCCATGGATCTGTATTTTCCCTGAGTAGAGTGTGGGATTTCTATTTTAACACCAGATTTCTTTCTCCTATCAAATTGATTTCGGACGGAGGCATCTTTACTAAAAGGCTATGTCCAGAGATATGACGTCTCAAGATCTGTCTTTGTCTGCTTTTCCTTCTCCTGGATTAGCTTATTCTTTGCAAGCTCAGTAATGAGATTTGCTTTAGCCTTTTCAATTTCTTTCTCAATCTCAAGATGAATCTCACTGATCTCCTATTTTAGTCTAGGAGAAGTGTAAGTTAATTTCTTCATTTGATTGATTGCCAAGGCATTTCCTCTGGTCTCTTCCTTAACTTAATTCTTGAGATTCACTGTGAATACAGTCCTGTTGTTTCTAGCTTGCTCAAACACATCAGCCATGCCATGATAGACATTAATCAGGAGATCTGCAAGAGATACCAGCTTTTTCTGAGGGTAGCTTACCAGATCCTTTTGAATATCAAAAATAGATGCTTTGTTGTAAGGAACCTGGTCTTCCTTTTTTTCGTCTTTGCATTTTACTTGATATCTTGCATTTTGCTCACAGATTATGAGATCATTGATAACTCCTTCAATGGTCAGATCTTCAAACTTGGTGATGATTACTCCTTTGGTTTTCCGAGTCTTCTTTATTGATTTGCAGAGGGAGCTGAATCTATGGTCTTCAAGGATATCATTTTTTGCAAGTTCATTATCAACACCCATCATAATTGTATCACCTTGGTCATCTTCAGATTTGCTGAAGAAGTCTTTTCAGGCTGGTGTGGCTTGCTTCACAACACGGTCAGCAGCATTTCTTCTGTGAGCTTTCTTGACAGGGACCTGGTTCCTTGCAACTGTGTCTTCAGTGTGATTTTTGTAGTGAATATGTATATGAGGAGAGCATTCTTTTGAAAGGTACTCATGCTTTCCACACTTGTGGCAACAATTATTTTCTTTGCAGTTTCTGCTGGATCTTCCTTTCTTTGGGATCCCACTATTCTTCTAGCCATATCTTGAAATCTTTGAGTGAAAAACTCCATGTTGATGTTGTCGCTTTCTAAGTCGTCTTTCTTTGACTCTCCTCTCTCAAGATCTTAAATAGGCTCGCTATCCTTCATTTCTATAACCTTCTGCACTCTTGCCTTCCACCATTTACGATATTCTACATTAAATCTTGGTAATCTTGTGCTAGATTCTCCCTTCTCTAGGTTTGATGAACTAGCCATAAGAGGATCCTTTCAAGGTGTTACCCTTTTAGAAAATCCTAGCTCTGATACCAATTGATAGAACCTATGGGTTCACCGTTCGCTAGTTCACAACCTGAAGTTTGCCAAAACAGGGGACCTGGTCCTTGAACTATTTTCACGGATAATAATGGAAAGTAAATAACACAAGATATTTACATGAAAAACTCCTTGCTCAAGAGAATAAAAACCATGACCTACCCCAGTAGGATTTCCAACTTTACTAAACTGAGCAACTTCAGGTTACAACCTATTGCAACCTAGGAATTAAACTCTTAATTCCTAACCCTTACAATGCACCTATTGTAAGCACCTTCACAATAACTCTATTGCAAAGCTGCAAGTCTTGACTACCTCTAGCCACCGACTCAACTGATACTTAGCTAACTCTAGCAAGAAAACAAAGTTTTAAAGATTGAAATCTGTCCTACTATGATGCTTCTTGACAAGCAGGGTAGGAATACAAATTAAGAACATGAAGCAATACTCAACTATCCTAGGACTTCAGATGTCTTCAGTAGCAGGAACTGGTCCCTCTGATTGTTGAGATCTTGTTCTTGTGAAGACCTTGAGAAAGGTATCCACCACACTTGAGAGAAATATAGCTTTTTAGATTTGCAGGTGTTAGGTCAAACAATGCCCAGCATTTTGTATAACTATGAGACCAAATAGAGAGCATATGAGAAACATGTGACCATAGATGGTGACTTTTCAAGGGCTTTCAGTTTCTAGCACACATACGAAAATTGTCTTTAGCTTTTACTCGAACAAAGGCATGTGAGCCTTTACATTGTTAAGTAAGGTGCATTACTCCAATGGTACCTGATGGAGGACCTCGTCCTTCGCCCGTTTGTCAAATCATCAAAACTAAGAAATGCTATAACTCATCAGACACACTATATATGTTACTATATTGCTATACACCTATCCAAAAGCTATCATAATTCAAGACTTTAAAGAGCTGAAGGCTTTTTCTGCTTGGTCTCCTTTAAGAAGATTCAAAACAAAACATCAGTTAGTCGTTAATTTTAGAATAATAATTATAGTATAATATGTTAAGATCGTGCTATAACATTGCCGTTTACGTAAGTTAGTCTTTGTAAATTAGTTTCTAAACAACTCTTCGTGGCAATACAAACCAAACATTCAATTATCAACACGCCTATTCTGAAATTCTGCCACTTTGATGGAATCACCATCTTGTTATGAATGTCTTTTCTAATGGTTTCATAATTCCTACTTCCTGAATTTTTTAGCAATACCATGAATGATAGTACGTGCTACTGCCATACGAGGAATAATAAAATAAAAAAATAAAATAAAAAAGGAATAGCAGTATGCCCTAATATCGCAAGATTAAAATGAATTCAGATTCTTAAACATGGGATACAAAATCAGATTTTCATACTCAAACATACTATTTATGCACTAAAAGAAACAGATGATTTAAGTGCATCTCTCAAAAAGATTGTCTTAGTTTGACTTGGCACGAAGATTAAGAAATAAAGGAAGACTTTTGAAATGTGTGGTCCAAAACAAGCCTTAAATATTTGCGTGGTTGTAAATCATAAAGTTTAAATGCTTCTAAATATAGAAATGTGTCAATCTTTTTGAAACAAACAAAGGAGTAAGACAATCTTTTTGGGACAGATGGAGTATTTTATTACTAGAAGAGCTGACTTAACAGCTTTTAAAACAGAGATGCCACGTAGGATTCATGTTTAAAAGACACATTTTTTCAAATACATTTTTTCAAATCATGTCAAGCTTAAGGGGCTATCTATGTATTTAGCCTATTTATTTCACTTTCCAAAAAAGCCCTTGACCTTCCCTTATAAATAGAGAGCAGCATTTTGCATCAGAGTTCATCATGAGCCTAGCTCTAAATCCTTTGGTAATTAATTCTACCGAGTTCAGTTACTACTTCAATGGAGTTGCATCACCATTACTTCTTCATACTTCTTTTTGTAAGTAAAATAATGTTCTTTTCTATCTTTATTTAGATGTATTATGAAAATTAATTAAGAAGCTGATAAATATTTAATTTTCTTCTAGTTGTGTTAATTAAGCTTGCTTTTATAGCAAGTCATGCAGCTAATTTATCCCCTGAGGTGTATTGGAAGGTCAAACTGCCCAACACTCCTGTGCCCAGACCAATTAAGGATGCTCTACACTATTCTGGTAATAATTCAAGTCCAGCTCAAGCTATTTTTTTAAACTATTAATTGAGTTACTTCTTTTGGATGGTCATCTGAGTTACAAAAATAACTTTGTAACGTAACATTTGTCTATTTTATGCCAATAAAACTACTCATGTTTTACCTATTATCCCGCAAAGTAACTCCTCCGCGGAAAGTACTAGAGAATGACATAAATTGTCCTTAAGTTTGAGAGTATGTCTAAAGTTATCCTACTTATGTACTTTTGTGCATATTAAATTCTTCAAATTTTATCAGAACCAAGCATTTTTTGTCTCCTATTAATACCTAGCTATCGTTAAAATTAACGGATAATCATCTGAGAAAACTGTTCTGCAATGTGTAGTAAATTACTTAAAATTACATTATTCCGCATCTCTCCCGAGTCGCGACTTTTCTAAGGAACGTCCACATTTATTTGGCGTCTCAAGTTCTTCATCACTCACACAAATTGGTAACAAAAATAAAAACAAAAAGGACTAAAGGAGATGTTCATTTTCCTAGTTGCAGCTATTTCTTTTATCTTCTTTCGTAGCATTTTCTTTATATTTACTTTTTGTTTAATTTAGGTATAATCTATATATAATATAAAGCTAGGCATAGACAAGGTGATGTGGCACCTCTCTATGACCTCCATTCCTATTTATCTTTTTTCTCCTTTTTTTGACAATTTCTCTAACTTTTCTATTTTTTATTATTTAAAAAAAAAGTGTCAATTACTACTCCTTCATTTACTCCATATTCTTTAATGTAAAAATTTAGTGATCTTTATTTCCGTACTCCCACAACTTTTGGAAGTGCAAAAGTCCTCATAATGTTTGTTATTTCATTTATCATTACATCATTATAAGTGCTGCATTCTGCAGATAAAAGGTTGCCATCTTCGATTTCGTTAATGTGTCTTTTTTTTTTTTTTTTTTTTTTTTTAATCTGCGTTAGTTTCATGATAGTAGGTTGTTTCCAGGGTTTATGTGTTGCATTGCATGATGCTTTCCTCTATTTTTATATGTTAAGTTCTTATATTTTCTTATTTTTATGATGCTTTCTCTCTTAGTTTTTGCCATTCTTTGCGGTTGGTTTTTTTAAAAGGTAATGTCATGAATCTGATATCTTTGGTTTATTGTAGTCTCAGGTGACTATAGTAGTTGCGGAAGTTCACATTTATTATGATGCTTATGAATCAAAAGACACATACGTACCGAGAACGAAAGGCAGGTATAACTTCTTTTTTGTTGGTTTCTTTGTGATCTTTTTTATTCATTTGCTGCAAGCCTGCAAGTAATCTTCTATATATTATAAAGCTAGGCTTTGAAGAGGTGATACATCTCTATGGCCGAGAAGATCATGCATCTTTTTCTCATTTTAAAATTAATGTGTTGTATATTAAAAAATTCAAAACCACTCTCTTAATTCGTTAGTTATATCTCTTAATTTTCTTAATTACACTTTTTTTCTCTTCGTCTATCATCTAACCGGTGGAAAATATTGTTTAAGATTTTCTCGATTATAAAGGTTATATTTATTAATAATAAAAAAAGGGGGAGATTCACACTCTTTTTCATGAAAAAATGAAACACAAACTACCCATTAAAGCTCCTGTCTGTTTGCTTTCCATATGAGATACAAACTTGATTTTATAGATCTTTGATCTTCGTTTCAAACCATTCACCTCCTCCATTCAATAAATTTTGTAGCTTGGTATAGGCTCAAAGTAGGAATGAGGAGAACCGTTAATTAAACTTCAAGCATATGTGTAGATATAATTTTAGGAGTATGAGAGTTATTTATAGTATATATGATTTGTATAAATTTGGTCTTATTTCAAAAAATGATCTTAATTTTCCTCATTTTTCTTTTATCCTATTGGTATTATAAATGTTATCTTTGATGTCCTTACTAAAATGTTCTTCATACACATAATTATGAATTTTATAAAAGGGAAGAGACGAGATTTTGAAATTGCATTACAACTTTCACTATAAACATAATTACGAGGAGGAGGAGGAGATCAATTTTAGTTTGGTCATAAGCAGTAGCATTCAAATTAGTAACGGATTTGTTTCATTTCTCCAACTGTTAAAAGTAATTACTATACAATTATGGGTATTGAATTGTATTATACGATTATGAGTATTAAATTGTAATGTAATTTGTCATTTATCCTTTGTCCCTTTCAATTCTTTACCTTATCCCAAAACCAAATTCCAATTCAGCTTTATATATATTGCGGTCACTTGATTTATCTCAACTACATTTTGATGAGTTTCCAAATTATTTTTGTCTTAACAATATTCTTATTACCTATTATTAAGATATTAAATATTTCAAGAAATGTACCCTCACGGTCTCACCTATACATATCAAAATAAATGTATGCATGTAAATAAAATTAAATATTAGATCAAGATGATGATATCATAAATATCTCCGTATCAACTTCTATTAGGTGGTGAACAAGTTTGGCAAGCTTTTATTTAATGAAATTGATTCATCAATTTATAGTTTGTATATACTTTTTACTTTCATTTCATTTTGTTGTTGTTTTTTGGTGTGTTGCGATATATTGGTCATATATAGGTGTGTTGCGTGGTGTCAAAACATTTTTCTCATCTTTGTTGTCACCGTGTGAATAATATGGCTTGTGTCGGATTAGTATAGGGAGATCACGTGGGTCATGACACTTTTGTAAAATTAATTATTATTTTGAACTTTTTTATCATTTTACCCAATTAAAAGAATAATGTTTTTAATTCTTTTCTCTTCACTATTTAAGATGTATACTATGTAACTCTGAAGATTAGATCGGAAGAGGTAAAAAGATTTATTCGCCTCTTTAACGTTTTTGCACGGTAATTGCAAAAAGAAAAAAAGAAAAAGAAAAAAAAAAAACATACAACTATACGAGCACTCTTGGAGACAGCATATTTATAGAGGAGGGGTAAGGTGGGAATAGGAAGAAAAAGGAACCAAAATTAGTGAATTGGAGACGAAAGAAAAAGATAAACAGTTAAAGAAAAAATTTACAAGGAAAACCAATAGGGAAAGAGTATATGACTTGAATGTAATCCTCTTTCTTTACTTTTCGTTTCATATTTATTTATTTAAAATATCTAGAAAATATTTTTTTACTAATATTTAGATTAAAAGAAAAAGACCAAAGGATTTACTACGAAAATAGAAATGAAATGTATTAAAGAATATATATTTTGGCTTATTAGTTAAGAATAAATTCTCTCTCATTTGTTCGATGTTAAATTTATTAAGTTTGGTTTTGTTTTATCATTTGGTATCAATCTTGATAATATAATTAGAACAGTTGATAATGTTACAATTGGAGAACAAAGAGAATATGACATTGATCGGAGAGTAAAGATTATTTTGTTAGTTAGAAAATTTATAATTTCCTTTAATCACTGCGCGAAGCGCGGGCCAATTCTCTAGTTATATATGAATTATATCGTACTTGTGTCATGTAATTGACTTTCTTCCGCCCTCTAAAAGATAATTAAACTAATTATTGACATGAGAAATTAGACTATTATTAGAATAGCTGGAGAAACTCAAGCGTTTGTGATTAATTTTTTGAAACCTTGCAAAAAAAAAAAATTCCAGTTGAAACATATTTATCCAAGTTTTTCTTAAGAAATCTTTGCAAATAGTTTTTTAAATTTTGCTTTCTAATAAAGTATCTCAGGATGTTTTTCTAAGAAGAAAAAAGATCATTTAAAAAAAAAAATCAACAAAAGACATAAAGTGCTTAATTTTGATAAATCTAAAATTATTGGGGATGATGGAATGTCACTTATATGAAACTTGTTTTCCTCACTTTTTTCAGGAAAATTATTTTCCTCATTTTTAAGGATTTTTTTTTTTCCTAAAGAAAATATTCTCCCAAGATTCTAACCAACCAAAGGCCGGTAGGAATATTGAAACATATTTTCTGAAAACATTTTCCTCCATACGAGACACACCCTAAATAAGGCGAAGATAGTTCATAAACAAGCTAACAATTAAGTACAAAAGAAAGACAAATCACTAAAGAGATGCCATATTTTCTATTTAATTTGTCGTTACAATTCAAAAAGTCTTGATTTAATATGCACAAAGGTATATTTATAGGATAACTTTAGACCTACTTTCAAAGATAAGCGGCCAATTATGTCATTTTTTGGTGCTTTTCATGCAGGAGTCATTTTGTGGGACAATGAGTAAAACATGAGTGACTTTATTCGTATAAAACAAAAAAAAGTGATTTTGCTGAGTCATTTCTGTAACTTGGATGACTGAAGAAATTAACTGGAATTGACTCGCCAACTATCGGTTTGATAAAATAGAATGGCTCTACTAAACTATTCTTCCTTACACTTATCCATTGTTAGTAATATAATGCGCTACTTTTTTTATTTTTTTAGTATTATTACTGTTATTATTATTGTTATTGTTGTTATTATATATCGATGATAATGAATTGAAGACAACGATGATGATATTATGATAATGACGTTAATGACAATTATTCTTAAGCAGAAGTATGGATGCTTTATATCACATAGCTGGTGCATTAATCGATATATTGTACTATATATGTAGATCTTGAATTATTCAAAAATTTCTTGGGATGTAATTCATCAGTTTTAATCAAAATTATAAACTTCAGAGATAGTGCCAGAAAAGATTGGCTAACCTATACGTTTATTATCTCATTTAAAGAAGAAATATAAATAAAAGATAAAAGATATGTACTAAAAGAGATCATTTCTAAAAGTTTAGTTCTGAATTTTATCAGTTTCTTACAATTATTCATTTGAAAGTTAATTTCCACACGGGCACACATAATTGTGGGAAGGGTACTCTTATAGATGGGATTAACTAATATACAGGAAAGTGAAATAATTATACAATACCGGTGGCACTTTAATCGGTACTTCTAGCATGCGACCTGCTTTATTTTCTAAGTTACTAATCCTAATTTCTATGGACAGTTACTTATTGTCAAATTTTAGGTGATTTAATAGTGTAAAAATACTTTATAATTTTTCTAAAAATCAAAAAAATATTGAAAAAAATATAATAGGAAGTATTTCAAGCGCTTACATAAGGTTATCTAATACTTCCGGTAAATATTTCCTATTTTACATAAGGTGTTAAGAAGTATTACTTTTTCACAGGTTTTACGCAACACTAATAGTTTATGTTTCAGGTGGTATATATCAAGCAGTCGACGCGGGCGGTGTTCACAAATTACGCCAACCATTTGGAGTGGGTGTGTGGTATCAAGCAGCCGACGAGGGCGATGTTCACAAATTACGCCAACCATATGGAGTGGGGGTGTGGACGTGTGGTATCAAGCAGCCGACGAGGGCGGTGTTCACAAATTATACCAACCATTTGGAGTGATGTGGTATCAAGCAACCGATAAGGGCAGTGTTCACAAATTACGCTAACCATTTGGAGTGGGTGTGTGGTATCAAGCAACCGACGAAGGCGGTGTTCACAAATTACGCCAACCATTTGGAGTGGGTGTGTGGTATCAAGCAGCCGACGAGGGCGGTGGTCACAAATTTCGCCAACCATTTGGAGTGACGTGGTATCAAGCACCCGATGAGGGCGGTGTTCACATATTATGCCAACCATTTGGAGTGACGTGGTATCAAGCAGCCGACGAGGGCGATGTTCACAAAATTATACTCCAACCTTGGGGAGTGAATTATTGGAAATTTTACGGAAAATACTTCATCACGAACACTTGTAGGGACTTCTCTTCATCACGAACAATTGTAAGGACTTCTCTTCAACACGAACACTTGTAGAAACTTCTTCTAAGCTTGAGAAAAAATACTTGATCACGAACAATTGTAGAGAATTCTTCATAGCTTGAGGCATGCCAATGGCACTGTCCTTAAGGACATTTCACCCGGTATGGGTGTATCCTCCAGGATTCAACAAGCTCTTCTAGTACAAAACTAGAAGCCAGAATCTAACAAAGATTTCACAAAGAAGAAAATCCAACATAGAAGGAAGAATATATCTTTGTATGAATGTGTCTCACTCGTTTCTTTTTATCCCCAAAGCAAAAAAGTTGGACTGTTTATTTATAGGTAGAAGAACCACCAAAAATAGAGACCAAATAATGTTAGAAAACGTTCATTCTTAAAGACATTGTAGTTAAGGTCATTCAAGTCATAGTAAAGACCCAAACATTAATCTGATAGCTAACAGCTCCAATTGTTAACAAAATAATGATTAGTCAAAACAATTAAGTAGTATATTAAAAACTAATTAATATGATATTAATAGTATGAATGTAGATATAATTTGGACCATTTCTTTTTGAGATACTAAATTCATTTTTTCACAACAATCCCCCACTATCTCAAAAAGAATAATAAGAAATAGAATGAATTAAGAAGTTTTGCTGGATTTTCACATAAGAGTATAATGCGTCGAATCTGGTGTCTCGTAGACTATGAACCAAGCCTAGATAAAATAAGATTAAACTTACAGAATAATTGGTGAAGTTTAGAACTTCTATGAACCAAAAATTCTTTTGTAAGTCTAGGGTCTTATTTTATCACATTATACTCAGACAATCTTTGTCGTTATCGCGGTTTTGCGCTAAGAAGCCATGCGCGTGTCTTGGTATTCATGAGTGCTCTAGAAATCTGTCACAATTTCATAGAAGCGGCACCACTCCACACTCATATGGGTCCACCCATCAAGTGTACTCTGCAGAGCAATACACCACCTATAAAGGATATGGTAATGGATTAAGAGTTAATAACTCACCACTTTGCCTTGCAGAACTGCACTATATTCACACACCATAGGAAGGGACATAATTTTTATAGTGCACACTTGATCAACTAATAACTTGTTATTACCCATATGAACCTAATTCATGGGATCTCCAATCATATAGGTTGGGTTACCATCATTGTTGATCTTCTCAAATTGACTTAAAAATCCATTCCCCTCGATGTTTCTTATTGTCTGTGAATTGATCAGATTCACCTCCAACTTCACATAATTTACATAAACAATTTCATCTCATAGCAGCTACTTTATCACATTATGTCTCAAATGAATGAGTCTATTTTTGCCAATAAAATGTTTATTTTTCACTACAGATGCTATCGCTTGGCAACCACAATGTATAGACACAAAAGTTGTTGGTTTTATTCCAATAGGAATACTTACAAAGAGGTCTCTTCACCACTTATCCTCATCACCAATCAACTCCAAAATAGTAAATTCCATTTAATTGGTTTTCATGTTATAGCATCCCACCAAGAATAAACACATAACCACATGTAAATTTTGAGATCCGCTTAGCATCATATTATCTCTGCATCATAATATCTCTCCAAAGACAACAACTATTCACAATAATTAATTCCAATATTGTCAACAATAGAGGAGTAAAAATCATCATCCAAAGATTTCTTTGAAATCATCATTTCCAAAATCATGATGCAACACTGTATCAACATGCAATTAAAAATCTTAAAACCTATTTATCTTTTCTTAGCATTGTTTAGCATGATCTTAGCAAGACACCTCCACACTTTCAAATGTTTCAATCTAAATGTAGTATATATAGATGAAGAACACAAATAATTGCAGGCTAATTTTATAGCTTATAACACTGCCTCTGATTGCCAGTAACGGCAATATAGCAATTGACTTTAATGATTTTAATGGATCAAATGATTAACATTTTGTAACTGTTATATGAAAGTCATCAAGGCTATTAGAAAAACCATATCAACACAAAAGCCTTCAAAGACCTTGTCAGTAATAGTATCAGGTACATATTTTTCACCTCTTTGAATTCAAAGATACATCATTATGGTTAGAAAATAAATCGATTTTCAAAAACATTCAAATGATCGGTTATATAAGAAACATATGATTAATATAATATTTAAAATAATAACTTTGGAGATTTTTTTTTTTTTCACATAAGAAAACCTTAAAACTCGCATTTTCAACTAACATGCTCAAATCTAAATAAATCATATGATCAGTCAAGTACACAAAATATTAAAATTTTCATCTTGAAAATTATCAAGCATAGACAAATCATAAATACAGTACTCATCGCCCACAAAAACATTTTTTTTTATAGCACCTTATCAAACTCAAATATAATTTGTACCCAATTTTTTCTAATAATCTCACAAAAATCAAATTAGTTCAACTATTAAGAAAATGTACCACCTCAGGCTAATAATTTTCAAATGTGAGTTTAAGAAGAACTTTTTCATTCTAAGAACTTGAGTAGTTCTAGAATCACCAACATAGATAAATCATTCTTCTTCAACTTGGGTGTAGCACACAAAAATAATTTTGTTAGCATAAATTGCTTAGTAGTTCCAAATTTTAACACCCAATCTCTCACATCAGCCATAAGATTTGCTTGAGAAAATGACCACGATAATTTATATCATCCGCTTAGTCAATAGTATTTTTTACTTAGCGGGATTGTCATTTCTCCGAATCTTCTCAATATTGGTGGACATGATTGACTTGGTTCATCACACACAAAATAATTTATATCTCATTAAAGGTTCGATAATTAGTTTCGTAAATCTCAACGCCATATTGTTTGACGCATAAAATCGACTTTGTCAAACACCATCTCACGATAAAATGCTTTCGTTAGTGTCAATTTTCATTTCCATACCAAAATAACCTTTTCTCAATATAAAAGCTACAAAGCTAAAAGCTTGACTTGCACATAAATATATCATATTTATTTAATAATAAAACTGGCATAATTCAACTATTATTTTACCCAAATGATTTGGAAAAACTTTTCAGAGCCTAAAGTAAATTTACCAAAAGTACATAATATTTTGATCTGCCAATATAATTTTCGCCACAAAAAATCTCAATTTTGTAAAGCTTTATGCTAAACTCTTTTGGCATCTTCCATATTCAAACACCAAAGTAAATTTCTTAAATAAATAATTTTTTATACCTCATATGCTAAACAACACAAAATCTAAAGTTAAATATAATCTTAGGCGCATTCCAAAGACAAGCAAAAACATACCTGAAACTTAGACAGATTGTACTAAGTTATTCTCTTTCAATTTTCCGTAAGAATAGAGTGAGAAATATCCTTAAGATTGTTGGAAATTTTACGGAAAATACTTCATCACGAACACTTGTAGGGACTTCTCTTCATCACGAACAATTGTAGGGACTTCTCTTCAACACGAACATTTGTAGAAACTTCTTCTAAGCTTGAGAAAAAATACTTGATCACGAACAATTGTAGAGAATTCTTCGTAGCTTGAGGCATGCCAATGGCACTGTCCTTAAGGTATTTCACCCGGTATGGGTATCCCCCAGATTCAACAAGCTCTTCTAGTACAAAACTAGGAGCCAGAATCTAACAAAGATTTCACAAAGTAGAAAACCCAACATAGAAGGAAGAATATATCTTTGTATGAATGTGTCTCACTCGTTTCTTTTTTTTTTTTATCCCCAAAGCAAAAAAGTTGGACTGTTTATTTATAGGTAGAAGAACCACCAAAAATAGAGACCAAATAATGTTAGAAAACGTTCATTCTTAAAGACATTGTAGTTAAGGTCATTCAAGTCATAGTAAAGACCTAAACATTAATCTGATAGCTAACGGCTCCAATTGTTAACAAAATAATGATTAGTCAAAACAATTAAGTAGTATATTAAAAACTAATTAATAATATATTAATAGTATGAATGTAGATATAATTTGGACCATTTCTTTTTGAGATACTAAATTCATTTTTTCACAACAAATTCGTGGTATAACAGCGCTATTAAGAAAGATCTTAATGAAAATCTCCCGGTCACCCCTCACTTCTTTGAAACAGATTTACATCAAGGGAAAAAAATGAATCTCCCTTCTCTCAAACACTATAATTCAGCTCCTATTTTGCCTCGCAAAGTGGCAGATTCCATGCCCTTCTCATCGGAAAAAATTGAAGAAATTCTTAATCACTTTTCTGTTGATAAGGACTCAGAAGGTGCGCTAAAATGATCAAGAAAACTATCAAAATGTGTGAGGAGCCTGCAGGTAACAGAGAGGAGAAATACTGTGTCACTTCTTTGGAATCAATGATTGACTTCACCTCATCTTACCTTGGAACAAACAATATTATAGCAAATTTCCACTATAGTAGAGAAGGAAACGCCAGAGGTGCAAACATATACCATCAAAGAAGTGAAGGAGAAAGCAAATGGCAAAGGCGTGATATGCCACAAAGTGGCTTACCCATATGCGATACATTATTGCCACATTGTAGGAAGCACAAGGACCTTTATGGTCTCTATGGTGGGTTCTGATGGAACAAAAGTTAATGCAGTATCAGAGTGCCATGAGGATACTGCACTCATGAACCCTAAGGCATTGCCTTTTCAATTGCTCAACGTTAAGCCAGGAGATAAGCCTATTTGCCATTTTATATTGGACGATCAGATTGCCTTGGTTCCTAATTCTCAAGACGCAACCCAAATGGCTGAAAACTAATATGGAGAAAGTTCAGTCATCTTATGTAATAGAGTATATAGTTGCAGATCTTTGCATAATAATGATTGTCGTGATGCAAGTAATGTTTCACTTTGTTAATCACGGTTTATCAAGTATGATGTATGTATGTATATACCTATTAATGGGTAATTGGTATTTTAATATATATTAATGTATGTATGTGTTAAAAGAAATTACCGGGTGTTTTTTTTACTATTTCGTGCAACCAATCTTAGTGGTGGAAGGAGGACTGCTAGCTAGAGCCTGCAATGAAGGATCTTCTCCCTCTTGAAACCTTTAAGTTATATTACTACCAGGAGATAATAATGTGCTCAACAAAATGTGCATGTGTCTGGATCATGTTAATACGCAAGTTATTAAAGTAATCGAAGGTTGCTTCGTGTATTGTTTTCAAGTTAATAGATATTTGTTGAGCTATTGTAGCTTGTGAAACGTTTAATTGTGTAAAGTAGATTTATTGCATCATTTATTTCAAATTATATTATGTCATGGGTTAGTTTTCTGGAGACTTTGTTTAATCCAATACAAGTTCCACCTTATAATTTGTAGACTTAAGCAAACCTATAAAATTAAAAGTTTTCTGAATACTAGACCAAACGTATTGGAAATATCAATCCCGAAGATTGGCTCCATCTCATTTTAACTGTTGCTTTAGCTCAAAAAATTGTGCAAAAATTACTCACTTTAGAAATTCAAGATAAATTGACAATTGTTTTCAATTATACCCTTAATGTCAAATAAGTAGTTCTTTTATCAATATTGCTCAATTTTCACAAAAACATCTAATAAATAGGGGTAACTTTATAAACTATACCTTGTATTTATTATTTTCATAATGAGCGTGAAAAGAGTTAAAGTAACAGTTAAATGGGATGGAGGAGTAGTTAGCAGTGGCCATTGACAGATTTTTCTTTACTTGATTTTGGTTGAAAGCACAAAATGCATTGCATTAATGTATGATTTATGGATTTTTCAATCCTAGAATAAGGTCGAAAGTTAAGCTGAATCATATTAATTTAACATTAAGTACTAAGTTGAAGTTATGAAAATACTTGTTAGTGAATGATAATTTGAAAACGTATGTTATGTAAGTATTTATGAGTTTCCATGCAAAAATTTAGTATGAGTAAGACTAGACTACTACTAATTGTTAGTAAAAAGTATTACAATATTGATTCAAGGCAAAAAGTTAAAACTGTAAATAAATTATCACAAAACCGTATCGTGGCAAGTCATTGTTTTGAAAGCGATTTCGGTCCGACAGGGATGCAAATCGTTGTAGCCGGTCGCTCCCCAAGGTTCCACCACTTCCAACACGTGCACTCGTGGCTCAAAGTTTGGAGGTTGCACAAAAATGTTGCCCAAAAACTATTCGGAGAAGAAGAGAGGAAGATAGTATTTTTCTTTTTTGGGATGATCTCACAAAAGAAATCTCAACAGATACATACAGGTGGATGACAACGTTTGGATAATAAAGACCAAGATCAGAAACGGCTACACATTCTAACGAATTAATTAAGGAAATAATCCAATTAATTATGTGTAATGGAAAAATAATGTCAGCCAATAAATAAGGGATTTTATGACGGGAATAGCAAAAATAATATTTTGCAAAATCAAATGTTAATTGGGCCTCACGTATACCGTTTTCATTATAAAGTGGAAAGAAAGACTTTCCACCACATATGAGGGATATTTTACATTCACGAATGACAAAAGAGAAGTGAATGAAAAAGAACCCACAAGAAACTTTGGTTTTACATTAGCAATCAAGACTTAATATACATACATAATTCCCACACTAATCAAGCAGCTGCTTAATTTAACGAAGAGTTATGGATGTATTTTTTAAATCAACGCCCTCTTAACTCTTGACCTCCATCCCAGAAAAGAAAAGTTGGTCTAATACATGCGTTATAAGAGCAAACAGTAATTAATGCGTCACACATTAATAGGCAGACTTATGCCTTAAATTGTATTTAATTAAAGAAAACTTTTTTTTTTTTTTTTTAAACACTATTAAAGAAAACTATGAACGTTTCACTTATTGTAGAACACAACCAGCTGTATATGACCATACGATGAAAATGACCGAATTTCACATTCGGTTTTTCCCCTTTAAAATTAAAGTAACATCGGTTCTACTTCTAATTATCCCTTCGCCGTCTACCAAAACGAAGGGACAAAAAAGCAAATAATTTATAAAAGGAGCTTTGAGAAAAAATAATATAATGGCTTCTCTATTTGGCATTTTCTATATTTTTCCTAGCATTGTTCTTACTCAATATTCCTTAATATTCTGTTGCTGAAAATTGTGTAGAAAGCTAGCCTTAATAATTTGATTTTTGTTCTCTTTGTAGATTTAGAGTGAGGGACTTTTGGGTTTGAACAATCTAGGAGCAACAAGTGATGGGTTTTCTTTTGAGTATTTAGGGATTATTGTTTTATTCTACAAAAACATGAAAGGCATTATGAACACTGATGCACCTACGGTGTTTGATAGTATGCCGAGACAACTAATGCTACTTTTTACTGCTTTGTTTTTGTCATAAATTGTTCTACAACGTACTCCTCTTTCACAACGATCTAAAAGGTACATTACTTATTTCTACTGGACAGTATTAGCAAACATCATGTGTGTTATTTATGGTTGTGCAAAAAAATTTGTATGATTTGGTTCAATTATGGTTTCTGGAATGGCAAGAAGTTGCTGCTCATAGGAATTCATACTGAGTGTTTGATTATATGTCTGAATCGTCTTATTAGGAGGAGTTTTCAGTTGCGCTACGGGCTTGAAATTCTTTTGGTTTTTTCATGAATCGAACATTAGCAATATAATCCTGCTTCTTTTGCATTACAAGTGGTCTATTGCAAGCTATAGTTTCTTTATATGTTAATATTCATTAAATATGCTCTCCATCTAAAAGTCAGTGAATCGTTGCTTTAATTCTGCTTCTTCTAGACTGGTCTTTCAAAAGCCACAAGAACAAGAAATTGCCTCCTTTTGCTAAAAAATTGATGGAGAATGTGGTTCCTCAAATTTCTTTCTAAACGCTTTTTACCTGACTGATATCTCCCATGCTATCATATTTGGCATTTTTTCCCTGATGCATATGTCGTGAAGAATGATGTGCGTCAAAAGTTGTTCGCATTGAGAATATCATTTCTAAGCTAAAGAAATTTGAGTTATGGGCTTAATCTATTGTGATCATGTGTTTTTCTCTCAACGTTTGCTTCCCAATCTGGTTACAAGGGTGAATTCTTAAGTTCCATAAGGTCAGATCGAGTAACTGCCCTATGAGTATGATCGAGCAGATCCCACTTGTGGGGCTACACTGGGTATGTTGGTGTTGCTGTCGTCGTCTTTCCTACATTAGAAGATTAATCAATAATAGTGAGATTCTTCTTCTCTTTTTTCTATTTTGCTTTCTTCTGAGTACCCAGGGAAGTACAACTGCTCTAAATGCATCTTCCTTGATAGATGTAAGTTTCTTCATATTATTCTACTGAAATGTGGCTGGCTCAATCTCTTTTGTATTCTTAAACACAATAATTTCTACCTAAGGTCTAAAAATATTAATATTACTGAGATAAATGTGGTGTCTACATTTAAAATCTTTTTGATATTGTTGATCATTTTTTATATTTTGCAAAAGCATCCAATACAAACGAACAGAAAGAGTCTACAATATCTAAGAGATTGGCCTGATGTATTTACATTTCGAAAAGAAATCTCCGCAAGGATCTTGAAGTTTTGTTACAACCAAAATCATCTTACCTATGCATCATCTATTAATAGGAGTTTGCTTGTGGCTATTCGTTTATGGGATAGGACTGCGATATATTATACCATTTTTCATTTATCTTTTTATAGACAACACTGATGCATTTTGATGAGTTACTTTTGCTTACATCAACAGAGGATCTTCAAAAGCCATAGGATTAGCACAAGGCAAGCCAAATGCACGGCAACATAGTTTCCATGATTATAGATGTATTAGAATACTAGCAGGGAATGCCCGCGCGATGCACGAACGGTCCACAGCGAGCCAACTGAAGCAGGAACTTCTCACACGATGACACGTTATGACCTGCAGGTAACTTGCTAAAAGTCTGTGAAACAATTGTAGGTACAACAACAAATTGAAGTGAAAAAAATAATAAAATATGAATAGTGGTAGTAGGATTAGAATGCAGGGAATTAGCACAATCCTTATTGCTGTGAACTCTTTAGTGATCTTTTTCTTTACTAAATAAATTAGGATAAGGAGCTGAACTTGATTTTCTAAAACTGTATGGACTCTTTAATGAAGAAAGTGAATCACTTTAGTGTGACCTGCAGCATGCATAGAGTGTGGAAATACCATATTGCCATACATTTAAACAAATCTTATTCATCCCTCCTCAGTCAAAGAACCAAATGTGGTTTTTCTTAGAAGTTCAGGTGAGTGGTTGGATGGACAAGATAGTCTTAAATTGAAGATATATGCAATGTACCAAAATGTCTTTAATCTTGTAGTCTTAAACATGACATGTGAAAAGTTGGAATTAAAGAGTTCTCAAAAAAGGAAAGAGACATTTTTTTTTTTTAAACGGACTATAAAGGGAAGTACGACAACAAATTGAGACATAGGAGTAGTTTTGAATGTTACAAAATAATAGTTTTGTGACTTTATTGTGTAGTTTATAAAATTTGTGTTATTTTGATGATTTGGCTGATTCAAGACGGGTGTTGATCGGGTGATTACATGGATTCACAACCAGAGATGAACGCCAGGTCAAAGCAATTTTTCTAGACTGGCTGATAGAAGCACACAAAAAGGTTTGAGCTGTGAGGCATGAAAGCTTCTACCTCACAATTAACATAATGGATCGTTTCCTGTCAGAGGAGGCTATCCTTAGAAGGGAACTTCAGTTACTTTGCATCAGCAAAATGCTTATTTCCTGCAAATCCGTAGAGATTTGGGCTCCAGAGATATACTATGAAGTATTCTGAAAACATGTTAATCTGTAAAGTTGAAATTTATCATAATATCTTATTCTCTGCTATGCATGTCTGTGCAGGTTAATGACTTCCTAACAATAACGGACAATGCTTGTGTCAAGGACCAGATACTTCTAATGGAGAAAGCAATCTTGGGAAAGTTGGAGTGGTATTTAACTGTTCCCATCTGTCACCTTCTTTTTATGGGTTTAGACCAAAACTTTGATCCTTTATCATGTTTTGTTTTTACTTTTCTTGAACAGTACTATTGTATTGAGAAGAAGCAGCCAACATCCATGTGAAAAGGAAAGTTGCATGGAAAAGTGAAAGCTACATAACTGCTCAAGAGTTGCAAGATCACGAGAAATTTTATGACAGCCAGTATTTGCTTTTGAAGCTCTTTATTTTGTTGTTTCATTCATATTCTTAGCATTTTTAGTACTCTAACTTTCAACTAAAAGCTGTGTAAAGTTACAATTTTCGTCTATAGCTCAGTGATGACATATGGTGATTTTTTTGGATTCGACGTGTTATCAACTAACTGTCGTTTCTAAAATATAGAATTATATCCTTTGGTCTTTGAGTTGATAATAAATATTGTATATGTAACACATCACCGTCTAGCAATACTTAAAAAAAACGAAAAGCATAAAAAATATGCAGAGAGAGAAGACAAACAAACTAGAAAATGACGTTTAATTTTTCCACTAAACCAAACATAAGAATTGATTACCACTTTCCTAATGTACTCTTCCTCCATAGACAAAATGAAACCAACACAATTTTCATCTTTACTCACTAACACCTTCTTTTTTATCTTCTTATCAATTCTTTCACCCCATTCTGATGCCATATCCATTAAAGATCAAGAACCTCAGCAACAAGTAATTGGCTATGGTTATTCAGTCACATCTGTGGCCATAGATTCCACTGGAAATTCACTGTTTGCTAATCTTCAACTCATCAACAACTCTTCAGTTTTTGGGCCTGATATTCAGAATCTTATCCTTATTGCCAGGTGATTTTTCTCTAGTTATTTTTTTTCCTTCGAGAAAGGAAATAGTATTATATACTAAATTAGAAGGCAGAGTCTTGTTATTGTGAATACCGTGAAAAAAGCGTTCATTTATTAAATTAAGAAACAATTAACCGTATCTTTTAATTTGTCTTGTTATGTGATCAAATCAATATCTATTTAATTAGGGGTAGTTTAGTCAATTTTACATATTTTTTTCTTAACTCCCAAGTTTATGGAATCAAAACACTAATTTTGCTTTTTTTTTTATCCTTTGGTAAAAACTTAGAAGGCAGAGTCTTGTTATTGTGAATACCGTGACCAGATAGATTGCGTTGACGACTCATCAACATTTTAGATGTAAATATAACTCAATTCAGTCTTGTAAGTTAGAAAAACAACTTGTATTTTGTTTCTACTTCAAGTACAATTTTAATAGTTAATTCTCAATCTCTGATTTTCAATTAACTCCCAAGTTTATGGATATCAAAACAGTAATTTTGCTTAGTCTATACCTTTGGTAAAAAATAACTTTATTTAAATGAATTAGTCATGTTATTACATAAACTTAGAAATGAATAATCAAGTAAACTAAAAATGAATTTTGTCTATTTACAAGAAACAAAATAGAACAAAATTGAGCTTAATGCTAAATAAAAAGATACTTCCCCGATCCAAAATATGTATCAACTTATCCTTTAGCACACCTCTTAAGAAAATACTACTAACTCCCACCAAAAAATAGGTAATTTGCTTAAACTACCCTTAATCAAATACTACCTAATTAATATTATTCCTTGATTACATAAAAACTAACTTATCTAAATAGCTATAAATTTGGAAGAAAATTTCTTCTTGATTGTGTAAGTAGACACTTATTTTGAATCAAATGAAAACGCGAATAAAAAAACATTTATTTTTTAAAAAATTTATTTTTAAATCTTCTTAGAAACAAAAACTGAAAAGTCGAATTAAAAAATACTAAACTATCTTTTTTTTTTTAAAACCCGTATCCAAAAAAAAAACTGAAAATGCGCAATTAAAAAACTATTTTTCTTTAAAATATGGAAAAATGGATTTGTTAATTATATAAAGCTTGATTATTTGTGTAAACTCTCTCTTTTTGTTTAAAAATATGATTTCATTTTCTTAGGACACTTTTATTTTTCAAATAAAATCCGTGTGTGTTTATTCCACATGGATAAATAAAAGGTTTAAAAATTAAAAAAATTAATATGTTTTAAAATTAGAAATATTTATATTCATTTTAAAAAAATAAAATTTTTACACAAATATTCTTTTTCCGACATTTTATGTCTCATCTCTCAAAGAGATGGTGTCACTTCTCCCATTAAGCTTCAATTTCATCATGGATTCCATATTATTACGATTTTCTTAAAAAAAAAAAAAAAAAAACATTAGGGTTCTTCATGTCACAAAATATTGGGGATTTTGTATAAAAATATAATGAAGAATAAATAAATGAAAAAAATTTACGTTTAGAAGAAGAAATGAAGAAAATGGTTGAGAAATGACGAAGAAGAAAGGGGAGAGCTTAGGGTTTTAAAGAATTAATTGGAAAATTTTAAAAATAAAAATAATAATGAGTCAGCAAAATATTTTTTTTTTTATGCCAAATGGACCAAAAAATTTTGATAAAAATATTTGTTTACTCTCTCGGTTCACTTTTACTTGCCCATTATATCAAAAATAAATTTTCACTTTTATTTATCCACTTTATCATATTAAGAGAAAGACAAACTTTTTTTTTTCTTGTTTTACCCTTAACATTACTTTTTTGCTTATTTTATTCTTAACATTATTATTTATTGTTTTCACTTCTCTTTATACTACTATATTTACTTTATTTTACCAGACACTTTTATTATTTTTCAAGTTATCAATAATACTTCTGATGGTCTTTGCGCAAATCATACTTACATACAATTTGTTTTCTTTTTCCCTCTTTATTACAGTTTGGAAACTAACAACCGTCTCAGAATACGAATAACTGACACTAACCACCAACGATGGGAAGTACCTGAAGATATTCTCCACCGTCCACCACCGCCATCTCCGCCGTCAACCACCACCCACTCCCACCACAACACCACTCTCTCAAACACCAACTCAGACCTACATTTCACTCTCCACAACACCACACCATTCACCTTCACCGTCCAACGCCGCTCCACCAACGACACCCTTTTTAATAACACATTACTCATATTCAAAGACCAATATATACATATTTCCTCCTCTTTACCAGCCACTAGAGCTAACCTTTATGGACTTGGAGAACATACTAAAGCCACGTTTAAGCTTATACATAACCAGACTTTGACTTTATGGAATAATGATATTGGGAGTGACAATGTGGATGTTAATCTTTATGGTTCTCATCCTTTTTACATGGATGTTCGGGAGGGTGGAGTTAGTCATGGGGTTTTGTTTATGAGTAGTAATGGTATGGATGTTGTGTATACGGGAGATAGGATTAGTTATAAAGTGATTGGTGGGTTGATTGATTTGTATTTCTTTGCTGGACCTTTGCCGGATATGGTGGTGGATCAGTATACTGAGCTTATTGGTCGTCCTGCTCCTATGCCTTATTGGTCTTTCGGTAACAACTCACTCCCTTACAGCTTTCTTTTTTTCTCTAATTTAAGCATGAATTTAAATTATATATAAAAATACACCAATTTATGACAAAAATACTTCAGAAATCCCCCAAAATAAGATCATTTTTTTAAACTAGTTTGTTAAATAAATAATAACATATCCCCTTATTCCCCCAATACGTAGGTTTGAAGTTTGAGGAATTGGGGGAATAAGGGATTGTGGGTTATTATTTGGTTGGGTCGGGATTTTAAAAAATGATTTTAAAAATGATTTGAGTATTTTGGGGGATAATTTCCATTAAGAAATATATTTAAAAACTTTTTTGAGAAGGGTATTTTTGACCCAAAATAAGGAATATTTTTTGCCCTTTTCCAAAGTAGAGTTTAAATTATCTAAAGTGTAACTCATTCTGTAAGGTAAGGATAGTTCAGAGGCGGATCCGGCATTTGAAGTCTATGATTCCTACATCGACCTTAGTTCGAGGCGGAGCCGGCATTTGAAGTTAATGAGTTCCCAAGTTAATAAATACAATAATAACTGAGTTCATAGTCAAGTATTTATGGATATATAGATTTTTTATTATTGAGTTTTTGTGAACTCGTATACATGGGTCTTGATTCCCCCCGGACTATTTTACCCCGTTGTGACATGTTATTTACTACTGCTATATTTTCTAGATTAACAACCACCTATACTATAAGTAGTTAGTTTTAAATTTATAATTAGCTTTTAAACAATCCGTTAGTGTAAATAAATTTCAATGTGAGTGTACAAGTGTTAAATCCTCTAAACATCTAAGTCTATTTTTAAACCAGCATTAAGAAAAGAGTGAATATACCCTGTTCACTCCTTACATTCTACTTTGAGAGGAACCTAAGACATACAGGTGGAGAGAGGCATTGATAGAGTTTAAACTATGACCCATGAGCTTATCTTATGTATGAAATAAAATTATACATTTTGTCTCATTCTCAATGACAATGTTGCTTTGAACATTGTGCTGAACTTAGCGTATGAAAAGGGCATCAAGATGAAATTTAGGAATGCTAAATTCGTCCACCCTGTCATTCCTATACTGATTAAAGTTGAAATTGTGTTGTTCGATACTCAGCTTCTACCTTCATTCTTTAGGGAACAGCTATTACGCATGAAAATACTCTCACACATTTCAGAGTAATGGTTTTTATGTGTGGATATAGGATTTCACCAATGCCGGTGGGGTTACAAGAACATAGATGATATTGAACTGGTAGTAGACAGTTATGCAAAGGCTGGGATACCTCTGGAGGTTATGTGGAGTGATATTGATTACATGGATGGTTTTAAGGACTTCACACTTGATCCAGTTAACTTTCCATTGGAACGGGTGAAATCTTTTCTCAGGAAGCTTCATCAGAATGATCAAAAATACGTACTAATAGTAGATCCAGGTAACTTCTCTCTGCCATCTAATTCTCTTAATTTACATTTAACTCTCTTATTTATCTATATAATTAGACTAGAGTACGACTCCAAATAGTCATGAAAGAAGTCGGGTTATTTTGTTTTTTTCTTTCTTTTTACTGCAGGAATTAGTATCAACAATACATACGACACATATAGGAGAGGCATGGAAGCAGATGTCTTCATAAAACGTGATAATATGCCCTATCAAGGGGTTGTTTGGCCAGGGAATGTTTACTATCCTGATTTTCTAAATCCAGCTACTGGAATATTTTGGAGATATGAAATTGAGAAGTTCCAGGATCTCGTGCCTTTTGATGGCCTCTGGCTTGACATGAATGAACTATCAAACTTCATAACTTCCCCTCCTACACCATCAACTACCTTTGATGACCCTCCCTACAAGATTAACAACTCTGGCGATCACTTGCCCATCAATTATAGAACAGTTCCAGCCACTTCTACACATTTTGGTAATACAATGGAGTATAATGTCCATAACCTTTATGGATTACTAGAATCCAGAGCCACTTATAATGCTTTGGTAAATGTCACTGGTAAGAGGCCTTTCATTCTTTCAAGGTCAACTTTTCTTGGCGCTGGCAGATATACATCACATTGGACTGGTGATAATGCTGCTACCTGGAATGATTTGGCATACTCCATTCCTACTATCTTGAACTTTGGACTGTTTGGAATTCCAATGATAGGAGCAGATATATGTGGTTTTTCAAGGAACACTACTGAAGAGCTTTGTCGCCGCTGGATTCAGGTATTTTCATGGTTGGAACATTGTCTACAAAACGCTCTCTCTCTCTCTCTCTCTCTAAAGTTATAACTTTACACCAATACTAATAGTCATGGTAGGTTATCTTTTCTTTGGAGCATGCTAGGGAACAGGGTTGAATCTTGAGAATGCTTGCAGAAATTTGCGCTAGTTTGATTGAACTGCTATCAGTGTTGCATAATAAAGTTTAATGAACCAAAGGTTGTCCTTTCTTAAATAGTATGCTTTAAAGTTTTGTGTTTAAGAAAAGCTAAAGCAGATCTCTTAGTTTGACCAAATGTTAAGTTTGATGCTGTAGAAGCAGAATATTATAATAATATTAGTCTTTTTTTGACGAAATTTTTAGTAATTTGAAAAAAATGTGTTTAGTGAATTGATCCCTAGTCCTCTTGGTAAAAATATTATCAATTGCACCAATAATGTGTTCCATTAATATTATACCAATTTTAAAAAATATATACTAAAATACTTGACTGTGTTATAGTTACTAAATTCGTTTCTCAGATTGAGAGAGATTGGTTTTATGCAGCTTGGAGCATTCTATCCATTTGCAAGAGACCACTCTGCTAAGGACACCACCAGCCAAGAGCTCTATATTTGGGAGTCAGTTGCTGCAGCAGCCAAGAAAGTCCTTGGGCTACGATATCAGTTACTTCCGTACTTCTACATGCTGATGTACGAGGCCCATACGAAAGGGACTCCCATTGCACGACCCCTTTTCTTCTCTTTCCCTCAAGACACCAACACATATGATATCAGCACACAGTTCCTTCTTGGTAAAGGTGTCATGATCTCACCTGTACTTAAGCAAGGAGCAACCTCAGTTGATGCATATTTTCCTGCTGGAAACTGGTTTGACCTCTTCAATTACTCTCGTTTTGTGAGTTTGAATCAAGGAAACTATATGACACTTGATGCACCAGCAGATTATATAAATGTACACGTTCGCGAAGGGAACATATTGGCCATGCAAGGGGAAGCAATGACAACACAAGCTGCTCGGAGGACTGCATTCAAGCTCCTTGTCGTGCTGAGCAGCAGCGGAAACAGCACTGGAGAACTATTTGTGGACGACGAAGATGAGGTGCAGATGGGAAGAGAAGGAGGGAGGTGGACGTTAGTCAGGTTTAGCGGCAACATCATTGGCAATAAAATTGTGGTTAAATCAGAGGTTGTGAATGGACAATACGCGCTGGATCAAGGATTGGTCCTTGAAAAGGTGACATTATTGGGATTGAAAAATGTGAGAGGATTGAAGGGCTATGAGCTTGTTTGTTGCATGGAGTCGGACCAGCAAGGGAACACAACAATTAAGGAAAATATTGAACAGAGTGGACAGTTTGTTACTGTGGAAATCTCAGGGATGTCAATATTGGTCGGAAAGGAGTTCAAATTAGAGATACTTTACCCTATAAATGTGATTTAACTTATGATAATATGTTCATTACTACTTTTACCAAGTTACGAATTATTGTTATTATAATAAGTTATCAGTAATAACCTTATAAATATAAATAATTTTTACACCATCGGTGGATAAAATTTAAGTTCTTTAAATAAAGAAAGTTGAAAGAGGATTATTGTTTTTATCTTTTGTTTTGGAGGAAGAGGGTGTTTGAGACTTGGCTGTTTGATTCAGCTAAACTTGGTGGTACTTAGATACTAAACATAAATAAATGTACATATAAATGTCATTAAAATTTTAACCCATAATTTAAAAAATATAGTGTGTCGAGTAAGAATTTCATAGATGGTACCCATCAAATTTAAATCTTAAGAATCACTCATCCTAAAAGATTACTTCACCATACTTCACTTTGGGAATCACTTTAGATGGTAATGAAAAAAAGTTGAGCAAACAACAAAATGATGCACGAGGAAAAATTATAGATTAAGGGACTATTTGTAAAACAAACCGCAATTAAGGGACTACTTTTATGTCGATAAAAAAGAAGATTAAGGGGTTATTTTTTTTATCATTTTTCACCTCCTTTACCCCTCTAACTTTTCGTAATTCTCACTTCTCCCCCAACCTTCGTCCTTGCTGTTTTACCTTGAGTGCCACTTTCCTTCTCATCCTTCTCTTTCCTTTTCAGTGAGCACAGATCCATCTTGCTCTCATTTCTTTCATTTGAGATCACACACACACCCCCTTTTTAACACTACAATTACACACATATGGTCCTAAGATCTTCTTGAGAGCAATAAAAATGGATTCACAACCTTCCCGTTCTTCGGGAAGGTTCGAAACTAATACTCCATCCTTAACCAAATCAATTTCCGATGCAAATACACATAACCAAAGCTTAGCTTCAATTCTCAACAACCCACATGCCGGTAAATCAGACAGTTTTTGGTGGTGGTCCACGTCATCATCATCTATACCCACACCCGATTTCGCCCCGCTATCTACTCAACCCAAACCCGGATCCGAAACCCGAATCCCTGATTTTAAACCCTACCTCTCTTCCATATCCGAACCGTATACCCGTTTCCACGACATTCAACAACACACGAAATTGGAATCCCTCGACGATCAAAATGACCAAAATGCCCTTGTTGCTTGCTTAAAGGAAGTACCTTCGTTGTATTTTAAAGAGGATTTTGAGTTGGAAGACGGTGCTACTTTTAAAGCTGCGTGTCCATTTAGGTCCAATGTGGAGAATTTGGCTACTCAAGAGAAGTTATCGCAGTATTTAGATGCTGTGGAATTGCATTTGGTTAAGGAGATATCGTTGCGATCGAATTCGTTTTTCGAGGCACAAGGGGAGTTAGTTGATTTAAATGAGAAGATTGTTGAAGGGTGTGATAGAATAAGGGAATTGAAAGAGAGTATAAAGTTATTGGATGATAATTTGGTAGGGTCTGCTAGAAAGGTACATGAGTTGAATGTTAAGAGGAGTGAATTGATTGGTCATCAGGATAAGTTGAAGCTTATACTATATGTTAATCAAGCTCTATCAACTCTCAAGTTGGTATGTACTGATTTCGCGAATTCTTTTTCCGTTATGTATGTCTTATGTTGGTTTCTTGTCTAAGTCCGTTTCAGTTTGTTTGTCTAGTTTTGACTTGGCACGGAGTTTAAGAAAGTAAAGAGGATTTTTTAATATTGTAGTCTTAAACTAAAGATATGTAGAATGTACCGAAATGCGCTTTAATCTTTTGGTCTTATACATGCTATGTGGAAAGTTGGAATTAAAGAGTTGCCAAGAAAGGAAAGGGGCATTCTTTTTTGAAACGGACTAAAAAGGAAAGTAAGACAAACAAATTGAAACGGAGGGAGTAGAAGAAATTGGGAACATTTGTTGGGATTTTTTTATGAATTAAGTAAGGATTTTGAATAGACCCAATATAGCAGAAGGTTTGATCTACTAATATAGAGTGAAGTTAGTGCAAACTCATGCTTTGTGATAAAAGTAGATGTTTGTAAGAGGCTGATAGAAATAGGTATTGGAGGGAATTGTTTATTTTGCTTGTTGTTTAAATACTATGGTCTATGGGATTCCTGAAAGAAAATATAGGTATTATAGGATTCACAGTTCTTATAAATTATAACTGAGATGAAACTGTTACCTTCTAAAAAAAAATAAAAAATAAAATAAAAAATTTTGAGATGACATTGTGGAATTACTACAAGCAAGTTATTAGGTCTTACTTTTTCATTAACTGCCTGGTAGAAATGTTAAGGATTCTTGTGGCAATTCAAATTCTTATGATGGTGATACTTCAGAGTTCAGTCTAGATTTGGAATTAGACGTCCTTAGTTTGAGTGAGAAAGTGGATTAAGTTTTATATGGAAGAGAACTAAGGTTGAAAAGATCGGTTCTTTGTACTTACAATCTCATACCTTTTGACCCATGACCTATTAGAGTATTTAGGAAGACACATTTAGCTCATTTTGATATTCTGTCAACAATGGCATATAACTCTGCTTACCAAGGTTTAAGTAAATGGGAGGAAATCACAAAACTTTTTAGTTTATGTTGAGGTTTTGACCGTAGTCTCCAAGGTTTTCACCCGCTTCATACCGTCAGGCTACACCTTTGGTTCTCTAAGATCTTTTTGATCTACTCCTTTCTAAGATTTTCTTATATCACTCTCTCTCGTCATGCTTGACGACAACCAGAGGAACCAAATTTCATCTTCGCCTTTGATGAGCTTGTGCAATTTTATTTTTGGGAGTTCTGATGATTTGGAATTTTCTTGCTGCTTTTTCTGTTTATTCCAGATATTGTACATGGTAGTGAATTTAAATAGCGTGGATAAAAACTTGTATTTTAGAACCACTTTGGCTATTAGGATGAAATTTGTTTCCTCCCGAATTAGGAAATATATTATATTTAGATTATTTTTAGAACTGCAGTAACAATACAATTTAACAAAGCACATGATTAATTAACTTATTTGACTGCCAATAATTCGTTAAATTTGTGAAGTTTCACAGACAGAACGATCAAAAGTGGATATCTCATTTAATTGAAGGTTAAAATGTGCTTAACCATTTGTTGCCAAAAAAAAAGTGCTTAACCATATATTATGAGGACCAAAATTAGAATTTGGTGATATTTCTGGGACTAAAAGCGAAGGTTTTTCTTTTCCTTTATACTTAACTATGGCCATGAGAATTATGCGCTTTTTCTGGAATAATTTTTCACTTTATTTCAAAATCAGTGTTCTCCAAATCTAACTTGGACTTGGATTCCAAATTTGGAAAAGTGCTCCAAACTTGTTTTCCAACTCCATCTTCATATATTCCAAATAAAGTGCTCTATTCTCTCCTTTGCAAAAAGTTTAACCAAACACAACTCAATCTTCAACTCCAACTTCATACATTCCAAATAAAGTGGAAAATATTTGGAATCTACGGCCAAACACCTACTAAGAGTCTTAAGATCCCAAGATCCACACCTTCTTAAGGTGGATTAGAACACACCTTAGTCCTTCCTCCATAACTAAGTGAATGCGGTCCAATTTTTTTAGATTTTTGCTTTTGAAGTGGTGATTCTGGTCATTTTAAGGTTTCATTGGGGGCTTGTTATTCCTTTTGTTTTTTTTTATTAGTCAGTGCTTTCATTATTATTCCGCAAGTTGGTGTCAGTATGCTGTGTGTTTGTACCAATCCTTCCTGCAGATTTTGTTTGTTACTTATTGGCTTATTGATAAAGCTGTTAGCGGGGCTGAAAGGATTTGCTTAGTAGTTGGTACTTGGGCTATGTTGACTATCTGGATTCACCGAGATGTAATCTGCCTTTTAGATAATCAGGAGGAACTTAATTTTCTGCAGTTATTGTTTTTTCCAGCTTTTATCCTCCATATTGACAAGTTACTGATTTTTTAGACCTTCATGGTGTCTGGTTTTATTATATTAATAATATCTCTTGTTTACTGATTCAAAAAGTTAATGGTTTATTGAATGGTAATAATCTGACACATACTCATATTTTATACAGCTTGTTGCATCTGCAGATTGTGCCGGAGCTCTAGATGTTATAGATGATATACAACATTTATTGGTATGTATAAAAGTCTTTTTATTTCTCTGCTCATCTTTTACCTTGATCAACCTGTGTTCATTGAGGCTAAACCGGTCACCATCCCTTTCTGTGACTTAAAGTTGGAATATGGAGAACCATTTTGTGATTCTGTTGGGTAGTACTTTTTTCCTTTGGATAAACAGATGTATTTGGTTAATATGCTTCTAGCTTTATTTTGGCTTCAATGAAAAATATTTCATACTACTACGTAGATAGTCTGTTGCTAAAGTCTATTATAGAAGATGAAGTTGTTATGACATATGTACTTACTGCAGTGTCTATGCTTAATTTGTGCTTAACAGGATGGAGATGAGTTAGCTGGTCTACATTGTTTTCGTCATGTTCGTGACCAGTTAGCCGCTTCAACTGATTCCATTAACAGGTTAGACTATTCGAATTGGATTTTCTTTTTTATAGGTTGACTCACATTATTGCAAGAACGTTATTGCCTTTAAGGTGCTTGAGTTCTTGATAATGCTAAATGAATTAAAGCTTAAGCATTGTTTCCATTTGCTGTAGCAAAATGAATATTTTTATTGAGGTGGTTGTGCTAGTAATACCTGTCTCTGATTCAGTTGTATCCATGATAGCATTTAGAACAAACTATTATCTCATTTGTATTATGGAGTGGCCAAACTATTATCTTGTAGTTTCTTATTCCTTGATGTTTATTACTATCTGTTGCCACATTTGTTTTGTATCTTGTTATTTTGCTATTACTTTTCTGACATTATTGTGCCAGGTACCTTTTCTGATCTGAGGGTCTACCGGAAACAGCCTCTCTACCTCACAAAGGTAGGGGTAAGGTCTGCGTACATCCTACCCTCCCCAGACCCCACTTGTGGGATCACACTAGGTTTTTTGTTGTTGCTGTTGTTTGCGCAAAGGACTAACCAAAGCATCCAGTTTGCACAGATGATTGTTTGGGTTTCTTGGATGATTTTGTTGTATGATACTTATTATATACTGCTTGTAAGTTTTATGGAGGGGTCGTTTACCATCAGTAAATCTTTCTGCTATAGAAAAAGAAGTAATTCAATTTTCTGTTTCATTCTTGTGTTCTATATAATTCTAACACCTAACATGTAGATTTATCTAATTAGCTAAGATACCTATTCTTAGGGCATAACCATCCAGTGCACCAGTTTGTTACTAGTTCCTTCCAGTCTACTGATTGCAAGTTGTATTTCCACATTTTGGCAGCAAACTATTCCATTCTACTGAAACAGTGATCCACTATGTTATATTTCCTTAATACATCTTTTGAACCAAGGATCTATATTATTATTACCACTGTATTCTTGAAGTAAACTTTAGTACAATGTGTTGTAACTTACCGGATCCAGTCTTGTAGCATTCTTTCAGCAGAATTTATGCGTATATCTATACACGAAACTGGCGATGTGGATGCTTCAATTACATCAAAATTTAAAGTGCGGGAGACGATTTCTATGAATGGAGAAGGCCATGAAGTAAGCATATCTTTATGTACTTGTATACTGATGTACTTGGTCTTAGATTACTTTCAGTGTACGTATCAAATTGAGAAAATTGCTGCACTTTTTGAAGAAGATAGTGGCCCTAGACAGTTTAGATGTAAAACAGCTTTACTCTGTGTATATCACCTGTTGAAAAATGATGGATTGGAACACAATATTGAGTTTAAAACTTTAGAATGTTTTCCTGGGTACTGGTACTTTGGTATTCTCTTTCTATTAGCAGTAGGAAATCTGAATGTTTGCTGGAATTCACCAAGTAGCAAGCACCTGTACAAACTCTTGAAATGTGAAGAGATGAATGTCAGTATGTGATTATCAGAAACAGAAAAAGGAACAAAGAAATGTGAAGGGACGTAGGTGTTGTTTCGTATAGATAGCTGGTGGTTTATCTAATTTATCCTCCACAATACAGTTCTTGCGTAAATATAGTTTTCAAATGTCTTCTATAAGGCCTTTTTCCACTGTAAGAGACGAAAAACCTAATATACCTTACAACACCGGCAAAATTATGATTGCAAAAGAATATACAGTAACACAGCCATCAAAACCTAAGATAATGCCTTATTTGTTGAGTTGCCGCTGCCTGGATCACCACTGTTATAAAAGTTGAAAGTGATAGTTCCCCATTTGTCTTTGCCAATCCCAACTTCAGTCATTCCCGTTTACTGCAGATTTCCTTTCTTTTGGATGAGCTTAGTCTCCTTCCATCTTCTGGTCCTTCAAACTAATGCATATTTTCAACCTCAGTTCCCCTCCTGAAAAAAAAAAAAAAAAAAAGAAAAGGAAAAGAGCATCAAGTAGAAAGGAAGGGGATAAAAGGCTTGTACTACTTGAAGTAGGACATTTCCATTCACATGGAGGAAGGTGCAAAGGTCATCAGTAACTAAGGATGACGTCTCTAAAACTAAAACTGAAAATAACAAATCAGCTTAGATGCATGATAACATGCTTACCACCAAAGACTAGTGGTTTAGTACATTTAAGTAATGCTCTGAGTTCAATCACCATGCTGTCAAATGAAAAATGTTAAAGTAACAAAATAATCCCTGCTATCTTCCTTGCATAGATCTAACTTGTGGCACTTGCCTGGTGTGGGAGTTCTCCGGATAGCTGTATCTGTCCTATTTTGTCACAACAATAGATTTTGAAGGTCTAGGAGGATAATGGATGATATTTTAAATGTCTGAATCTTTCTAGTTGTATCTTCTTCGGGTTGGCCTTGCAGTGTTTATTTTTCTGCTGATATGTTAATAAGTTCCATGCTTGATTCTAGATGTAATTCATGTATTTCCTGTTGCTCAATGTTCTAATTGTTGGGGAAATCTCTTTCTTGTTCTTGTTTTATCGTCCTTTTTGTTCACTGTATCTATGAACCTTTTCATCATCTGAACATTGACGTTGATGTATTGCAGGTTAAATTGGATGAAGAAGAAACCTCTAATTTGCGAGACCGACTACTTCCTTTTGTTATTGGGTTACTTAGAACCGTGAGTCTATCTGTTTTTTCACTGAGTAATATTGTTACTCTCTTGTTTTCTGAGATGTCGCTGGCATATTGATTTTCTTTGGGTGGTAAATAATAATTGCTGAATGCCATCGTGATCATGCTCTTTGTTAAGTATAGAAATCAACACACCCTCGAAGAGATGCAGAATCACTCTTTCTTAGAGTTAGGTGAACGGAATTATTCGAGCTAAAATATGTGTGGCTTTGGATGGGATTATACTCTTAAGTAAATCAATAAATGAATAATTTTAAGAGCTGAAGTATCGAGGTTAGATGTGTCATTATCCAAATAAGCAATATCTTGTCAAGAAAATTTGGCCTGGCGTCGATTTTATTCCAAATTCTTCACTTTTGTGTGTATACGATCTGATTTGATGGGCTGACGATTGTTTGGATCACTTGCAGCAGTGATACAACTCTAAATAAAGTGTATATATTATGTGGAAATAATAAGTATTGGCGAAGATTGTCTTAATTAATTATTTAAATACTTTAGTTTAGAAGAGAAGAATGCAGGAGGAAGATGGCTGAAGATCTAGTAAATAGTGAATAGAGAGGCTTACAATCCCTTCGCCCCTCGTATGTCCCATTTCTTTGTGTCCTCGTTCTGTCTGTTCACTTGTAATTGACTAATTGCTGGTCATCAACACAAATCCAGCTGCAATTTATGAAAATGAAACAAACTTTATTCTGGGTTGTTTTGGAGCCGTAAAGTCTATGGATATGTTTTTTGTGAACAGTTTTTGAGTGTTTGGATTTATTTGATGTTTGTAATAAAATATTTGGTCATGTTTGACTGTTGATATCCAGGCAAAACTCCCTGCTGTGTTGAGAGTATATCGTGACACTCTTACGGCTGATATGAAAACTGCCATTAAGATGGCAGTTGAAGAACTGCTACGGGTTCTTGGTGCCCAACCTATGGATTCAGATTTTGTTGCAGGAGAACGAGCAGTTGACACTGAGGGTGGGTTTATGTTATTAGGTTCACATCTCATTTTTATAAGGAAGAGCTTCAGATGCAAATGGATTTGGTGTGCAAAAGATTGGTTCTTTTCTTCCTTTTTCTTGTAACCAGAAAATAGAGTGCTGTAAAAGATAGCTAAGGATTGATGATGCAAATAGAGTGCTGTAAAAGATAGCTAAGGATTGATGATGCAACTACATCATTCATGCATAGGGGTGGTCTGGTAGATTTCATGTTATGGTTTCTAATATCATGTATATATGCTGGCTCAGGTGGAAGCTCATCCCTTGCCAGTAGATTGAGAAGCCTGTCACCTGAATGTTTTGTTCATCTTTTGAAGGCTGTTTTCCTGGTAGTGCAGGTAATGTGTACCTCACTGTACCTTTTTGTTCAATCGGGATTATGCTGCAATCATGAAATATTACTTTCCTTCTTTTTCCTTTGAGGAATGGAAAAAAGGATTTGTATGTCGGTGTAGGGATAAGTGGAAGATCTAGGGGATTCTGTTTTTTCCCTTTTATTAATGAATTTATTCCTTGATAAAAAAAAGTGATCTACATATGCAATACACTTTGATTCATTTGGTGGGCACTGATAGTTCCCTATAAAAAGGTGTTTTAGTTGGTCTTGAATAGTTGAAACAAAATAAAGATGAGAAGCCAAATGCATGTGCTGTTAAGGAAACCAGTTGTTTCTATTCTATGTCTGACTCCTTCAATGAAAACTACTTGCTCTGGGGTATCAGTACTGACTGTTTTCTCTAACACTATCACGACCATCCAAAACTCTCCACCAGCATAAGAGCCACTAAAATAGAGTTTTTGCTAAGCACCAGAGCTGATCATAGCAATTCACATGGAAAATATATTCCTTGACAAATGTTGCTTACAGTACCAAATGGATAGTTTTCATCTGGATTCGTGGTTTGTTTTGAATAATTGGTTACCCATCCTTATTGCAGCTGTCTGGGAAAGTGCTTTGTGTAATTGTCATACCAATTCCTGTCTATGTTCCATCTAATTTGTGTATGATATAACTTGATATTTTTCGTTTAGTGAATGCAGGCACACTTAGCACAGGCATCCGAAGTTAAAAGAGCCATTGAGTGGATTTTGTGCCATCTTGATGGCCATTATGCTGCTGACTCAGTTGCTGCTGCAATTGCACTTGGAGCAGCAGCTTCAGAAACAGCTCATGAAACCAACGGTCAGGTAAATTCCTTGCTGCAACTTTCTGTGCAGAGGAAGGGAAATGATGGTACAACGACGTCGACTTTATCGCGAAATTTCAGGTTATTCACATTCCTGTTCCTTTTCATTTATTTTTTGTCTTTTGGATTTCTCTTTATTTTCTAGAAATCTCGCGTCTTCATGCAAAATATTCCCTTAAGAGTTGATGTGGTACAGACGGTTTTTTCGTGGTTTCCTATGCCTTTATACAAGCCTCTTGGTAAAACATCAGCACTATTGAGAAGCATATTAGTTGATTGATGAGATACTTGTCTGTACTCTGTACTGTGTTTTTTTCTTGGCGTGGGTTAGGGGAGAGCAGAAGCTGTGATGAATTTTAGGTTTTACTTTCTCTAACATTACTAAAAAACCAGATCTTTTTCTGGTTGAGTTCTTTAAAGTGGTTGGTTTAAAGAAGCTGCTTAGCAAGATATTTGAATCCAGAAATGCTTGTTTCTATAATTGCATATTAGAACTTTTACTATAAGTGGTAAAAAGTTTCACATTCTGATCAGTAAAGGGCTAAATGCTGTCTTATGTTTTCAATTGTTGGCTTCTTTTTAGCATTTGTACAAGTTGGTATTTAAAGAATTTCCAAATGTTTATCCCCCTATTTTTTCTTTGACAGAGCTGATGTATTGAGAGAGAACGCAGAAGCCGTTTTTGCAGCTTGTGATGCTGCTCATGGCAGATGGGCAAAGATCCTTGGAGTGCGTTCTCCTATCCACCCTAGATTGAGGTTGCAGGAGTTTCTAAATATATATAACATCACTCAAGAATTTATAACCGCCACTGAGAAGGTGAAATGCTCTATATTTTGTAAAATACAGTGTGCTGGTTGCATATATGTATTTTAGTTGTATTGATGCATGTTTTGCCAATATATACAGATTGGTGGAAGATTGGGTTATAGTATTCGGGGAACACTGCAATCGCAGGCCAAGGCCTTTATTGATTTCCAACACGAATCCAGGGTTAGTTTGTTCACCAGTTGAGCTTTATCTGTGTCATTGCTTTTTGCCCATAGACTGAATATATTGCTGGTTGATTCAGATGGCAAAGATGAGGGCCATTCTTGACCAGGAAAATTGGGCTGAGATTGATGTCCCTGATGAGTTTCAGACAATTGTCACATCACTGTTCTCTTCAGAATCTGAGACCTGTGAACTTGCTGATGAGGTTTCAGATGATATTGCACCAAGCAGCCCCGAGATGGCCCTGAGTAGTGATGGCTCCGCTAAGACAGAAGCTAGACTTCAAAAGATATCACAAAATGCAGAGCACACTGATTCTGCTCCACTACGTTCAGATAGCACAACACAGGTTAGTACTTCATGATTCAGCTGGCAAACTGAAAGTACTAATGCTGATTTTGGAACTAATTCTTCTCAGAGCAATGAAACTACCCCAAGAGAGCGAGGAAGATCTTCTCCTAAACTGCTTTTCTTCAGAGGCGTTGGGTATCACATGGTGAACTGGTCAGTAATTCCTTTTAATTACATAAAAACTCTGTTCTTTTTTGGGGGAGATGGCACTCTCAGATATTTATTATTCATTTTGCTGTTGTTTTTCTCTCAATGCCTTCTCTTCTCTGCCCTTGGTGGCTTGGTCTCTTAAGTTCTTATAACTACTGGCTTAAAGCTATATCTTATGTGAATTTTCCTTGGCAGTCTCTACATGTCGCATTTTATTTTCCCTAAGAAACAGAAAAGAGAACTTATCAAATAGCATGATTTTTTAATCCTCTTTGGTGATTTTTACATGGGACTTTGATCAAAGAGTGCTGGATCGTCCTTCCTAGTTTTTCCTTTCTTGTGTTAGTTTCAGCCTTCAAAAATGACAATTCTCCTGTTGCGTTTCAGCGGCTTGATTTTGGTAAAGATGTTGTCAGAATGTATTGAGATGAACAATAGTTTGCCAGGCCTATCTTCGGAAGTTGTTCACCGTGTTGTTGAAATCCTGAAGTTGTTCAATACGAGGACTTGTCAGCTTGTCCTTGGTGCTGGAGCAATGCAGGTCTGTTTTGGTTATCTTAATAATATTTTCTCTAGCTTCTTGTTGATTTTTTTTTTTTTTTTGGTGTACAGTTTCACTAAAGCTAGTAGGCCAAGGGTGCTCATGCCACCAAATATGTTCTTGATTTATATCCCACTTTTATCCCATGAACCAGACACAGTATAAAATTTTAACCTTCTTTATCCTTTAATAGTGCACTTGATATGTTCTGACCCTCCTTTTACTAGCCATCACCCAAGTACCCTGGAGAATGGGGTGAGAACGGAGGTGAAGAAATACTTGAAGAGGATTGGGTTTTTTATTTCCATATTTCTGGACTAGAATTGTTGGAATAATTTTCCTTGATAAGGAGAATTATTGGAACGATCGTTTTTTTTTTGAGGTGATAAATTTGCCAGAAATGTATGGTGTAGATGTTTGGGCATTAAAAGGTTTATTCCTGGAATCATTGTCAGAGATTGTAAGGCGACTGTACTTGTATGTTCTGGTTACCTATTGATCTGAAATTGACTTTAATTTGTTACTATTTTTCCCCAATTTACTCTCTCTCAACATTTTTACCCTAGTTGATGGTGGATGTGTTATCATTGTCTCAATTGGGATAAGTTTTGCAGGTGTCAGGTTTGAAGTCTATTACTTCTAAACACTTGGCCTTGGCAAGTCAAGTCATCAGTTTCACATACACCATAATTCCCGGTATGTAGTGATGATAAAGTTTTCAGTTATGGAGTGACTTAATTATTTGGCTCCGCCTTTTATCCTATTCCTAGTCTACTATTGCATTTCATCCTAGTCTATTCTGTTTAACATCTTCATGTCACGTTAATATGTTTACTTAAGGTTTTGTGTTTTCTAGGAGTCTTTTGTTCTGAGATTTATATGCCAGTAAAAAATATAGAGAATTGCTAATACATATTATTATTATTTATTATTGCTATTATTATATATATATATATATATATATATATATATATATATATATATATATATTTATAATATGGATTAAGATGGGTTTAAATGAAGGGCATGGTCAGTAAGTATTCATATAACCGGCCCTAACGTGCTTGAGATTGCCGCAATGTTGTTGTAATATAGGAAGGACATGCACAAAGATAAAGAATGTTTAACTAGTAAACTTAATTTGCTGATATAGCGTTGGCATAAGAAGCCTTCACTTGAGGTGTTACCTTAGGTAGTGCGGTTTGATACATGCGTAATGTGGATCTGTGAGCAGCTAGACATAACAAGTCTCAGCTTGCTCATCAATGGAAATGGGCCTGAAATGTCTTAATTAGATATTTTAAATACCTTGTAATTTTAAATCTCCATTCTTTTCCTGACAAGTTTTGTATTTGGTAAAAGAAATCAAGAGGATTCTGTTCCTGAAAGTGCCTGAGACACGTAAGGGGATGCTGATTCTGGAGGTTGATCGTGTAGCACAGGTATTGTAAATCTTTAAATGGTATTGGTGGTAGATTTTGCTTAAACCCACTCCTAACAGAATGAATATCTTTCTTTTCTTGGTCAATTTCATACAAACAAGAATCGCGAAGCATTCTCTTTTCCATAAAAGTTTTTTTCTTCTCTGCATGTATCTGTGTTATTGATGTCTCTTAATTGACCATATCGAGTTACAGCTGTTATAAGATTCGCTGGAAGCGATAAACAGAATCAGAAGTTCAAGATCCCTTGCACTATCTTCAGTGGCACTTGTACTCCAAGTGGAGAGAAATGACTGTGATTAGTTTCTTCCTTGTGTATATATCACTTGAATGCATCTTATAAGCTGTCGTGACTATGCAAAAATAGTAGAATGAAATGGAGGATCATGTGATCCTTCTATTGTTAAAAGTCAGGCTTGGAGTATCTTTTGCCAAATGTTGTTTCCTTATATTCCAAATATGGCCAAAAAAGAGAAGTTCACGAAAAAGAGAGTGCTTAAAAACATTTGGTTTAGTTTTAAGTTTTGACCTCAAAAGCACTTAGCCTCTACAGAGTTGGTGTAGCCTACTTCTGTAATATGTAACTAATTAATGATGTAATCCTTTGAGTCTAATAACCAAGGGCTTCCATTTTTTCCCGACCATGCATTTTTCAGTAATAATATATGTCATTTTTCATGTTAACAGTTTCTCGTAGTTCATGAAATTTATTTCCTATGTATCTCTCATCTGGCAATTGCGTTTTGTCCTTTTTATTTCTTTCTGTATAGAAGAATATGTTGTTTGCAAATTCTGTATATGAATCAATCAAATTTACGTAGTATGCCCAAGTCCAAAATCTTTCTGTGCTGAGATTAACGGATTTTCATAATCCATGGTCTCAATAAGGAAATATTGTTTTGACTCGATTTTTGCATGAAATTTAGGACTATAAGATGCACCGAGATGAAATACACTCAAAGCTGGTGCAGATAATGAGGGAAAGGTTGCTTGTCCACCTCCGTGGGTTGCCACAGATTGTTGAGAGTTGGAATAGGCTGGAAGATACAGACACACAGCCAAGTCAATTTGCTCGTTCTATCACTAAGGTACAAGTTATATGGTAGTAGTCAATTTGTTCATTCTATCCCTAAGGTACAAGTTATACAGTAGGAAGCCTGACTCTTGCTCCCCATTTTCGTTCCACCTCTTCCTTATGTTTGTGTCCTAAAATGAGAAAAGGGATGGGATGAGGATGAATTTGTTGCACCTCAGCCACTTCTAACTGGCATTCAATGAAAATCCAAAATGTCAATTTGCACCTCGTGTTCTCTCTTTAAGCGCTATCATATTTCTTTCCTTCCATAGACATAAACAATATGAGATACTGCTTGTATTCGGGAGAGTTTCCCATTCTCAATAAAACATAGACACACAATGGTGCAACTTGCATGCTTTACTCCAACCCTTCTTGATTGTAAAACATTCGGGCTTGCCAAGTGACAGTTATAATTGACCTGAAATATCCTGATTTTTCTCATCTGAGTCTGGAGGTTACTGTTTTACTTCGGTTTTAGTTGTTGCATGCAAATTACTCACTTTTGTTGTTTCCTATGGCAGTGCTTTTTCTAACTTTTTACCTGTTACTTCTATGAGAACTTGAACTTGCACCTGACTGATTTTCATTCTTAATCTGTTTGCAGGAAGTCGGCCTTCTTCAACGCGTCTTATGTCGAACCCTGCATGAGTTAGAGGTTCAAGCTATTTTCAGGTGAATATTTAATTTCCTGAATTTGTCCAGGGCAAATAGTAAAAGAGCCTTGTCGTTTTGGGGGACACAACATAATCTTATACTGTCACAATATCGTCCTTTGCTTCCTTCAATTTTCAACTGTAACATGTATATTTGCTAAACACCGAGATGTTAAGTTCTATTTTTGCATATGATATAACTCTTTTTTTTTTCCTTTTTTTTTTATTTTTTTTATTTTTATCAAGTAAAAGATTTCATTGATATTAACAAGGCCATAAATGGCCGTATACAAGAGGTATACCAAAAAGGAGGAACCTACAAAATAAAGTTCTCCAAAAGACACCGAATCCTCTATACAAACAGGAACTACATGGGTGCACCGGAAGAAAATAAGGGATCGGAGGCTGCCGCCTACCCCTCAATTGAGCAAAGCTCATCTCCACCCCTTCAAAAGCTCTCCTATTTCTCTCTTTCCAGATGACCCACAAAAAAGCAAGAGTAACATTCCAAGCCTTGTGACTTCTTGTCCTAGCTCCACTCTTCCAATTGAACATCAACTCCTTCACGGACTTTGGCATGACCCAGGAAACACCAAACCATTTAAAGATATCCCACCATAACCTCGTGGCTAGTTTACAATGTAACAATAAATGATCCACGTCTTCCTCTGTGTCCTCACATAGGAAACACCAACTTATACAAGCGACCTTTCTTTTTCTAAGGTTCTCCGTTGTCAATATCTAATCGCCCAACCATGTGAAGAAACACACCTTCCTCAGCACCTTAGGTATCCAGACCGAATCAAATGGGAAACTATCCTTCGCCCTAACCAAAAGCTTCTCATAGAATGACTTGACAGAGAACAATTTTTTACTTCTCAACTCCCAACCCAAAGCATCGGGTCTGTCAATTGGCTTGCATTGCTTGTGAAGTAAAGCTAGCATGATATAACCCATTTTGTTGTCTTATTATTATTGTTATTGCTAATGTTGTTATTAGTATTATTATGTTTGTTGCTATTTTTGCTTATGATATAAATCCATCAATTTTTTTCGTTAGAAGCATTTAGGTGGTTGTTGTGGCGGTGGTTATTTTATTAGTATAGCATTATTTTTTTTTTCACAAGGTCTTCTTAGTTTTAATATTATTGGGAATGTTGTACTTGTATATTGGGTGCTGGGATGAAGTAATTTTTCTATCCCTTGCTTTAATTAGCATGTGGTATATCTCTTGCTTAAATATAATGTGGTACTTGCAGGCAAGTGGTTACTTTCTTCCATTCTCAAATTTCAGAAGCTTTTTCGCACTTGGATATTAGCAGTTCACAAGCTAAAAAAAGGTATGACTTTGTTTATGTATAAAATGAACTTTTTTGCTCATATACATAATGTACTGCAGTATCATTCGATGAATTATTATTTTCTTTTCCCAAGGGCTAATTTATTTATTGTTTTAAACCTCCTGTAGTGCTTACTTGTCTTGTCAAAACAATAGTTCCGTGCTAGTATAAAAATAGACTATTTGAAGTTCCTGTAATGCCTGCATAATGTACTATAGTACCATTCTAGGGTTTTTGGATCTATGATACATGAGAAGTAAGAGCATCAACTTAACAACATGCAATTTCCCGATAATGGCTGGAGAGAGTGTGTGTATGGCGTGCTAATGCTTTGCCTAAAATTTATAAAATTATGTTCCTCAGCATTTTATATCTGCATTAAAAAGTTATATTGGAGAATAGTCTAGTAAAATTATACAAGGCGATATAGATATATCTTTTGGGAGTCCTTATTTGAAGTAAGCATTTAAACAGAAGTAGTAGAAGAAGAGGCATCACAAACTCAAGAAGCAGGAAAAAGAAGACAATGACCACAATGAGAATCTGGAAGCGTACTTTTAGAGGACTCCTAGTAGTCACATAGCAAAATGCCCTGTTCTATCCTCCTTTTGCTTTTGTTTTCTACATCTTATTCAAATTATCAATCACTTCTAGTTAACAGTCCCAAAAAAAAAAAAAACTGGAGTTCTGGTTAGATTACGTAAGTGTGCATCTAATGGAACCGCATTCCTCCCATCGCTTAAGGCAATAAAGTGATGGCGTTTAATAAGACAAAAATATCCTAGAGTTGAATAACAACAACGTATCCAGTATAATCCCACTTGTCGCAAGTCAAGGTAGCTAAGAAAATGGAAATATCCTAGAGTTGAATTCTGCTGATAAGTTTCTTTTTTCTTCTTGCTTGTGTTTGTTATAAGTATTAACTTATTTTCTCTTGCAACAGAATGTATCGCGATGTTCAGCATATTCTTGGATGTATCAGATCATTGCCTTCAGATAGCAAATCTAATCCTCCTAATTGGGGGCAACTTGATGAGTTTGTGGCAAAAAATTTTGGTGAGGAAGTTAGTCAATAGCCTTGTAAAGTAGCCCGTACTTCATAAAGATCAAATATGAGGCAATCTGACAATGCGTGAAGACTATGCATCAACATTGTATAATTGACTTGAGGTAAGTCTGGATTTACCGATTTCTTTATATGCATCACATTGAAACTGCATAAACAAGCGATATAACATAATGCAAGCGTGGAATTTAGAACTTGTCCATTGTGTGATACAATGGAGGTATTTTTCTTCTCTGTTAGTAACTAGGCAAACTTTGACCATGAGGTAGACAAGTTTAGCAAACTTTATTGTGGAAAATTTGTTCAGAATCTGTAGAAATCACGGAAGCCATAAATTACAGAAGTTCATTGGTTGTGGACTTCTCTTAAAAATAAATATACTACTTTATTCTTGTTTTTATCTTCACAGTTCAGACATAGTCCGAGTTTTCTTGTTTTACCTTCATCTGAGGTCTGAATTTATGTAATAAGTTACTGAGTAATATAACCTTGCACTCACCCAGGGCAAGTTCATTTTTCTCGATTTCTGGCATTTATAATCCCTAAAATTAGAATGTCTAAAATCTCTCTTTCATTCTTAAGGTGGTTATCATATCTTGTTGGTTCCTCTCTTAACCCTTGAAATTTTGTAGATGTACAGTCTTCTTACGGGATGTTGGCGTTATTTCCACAGTTGGTATAAAGTTTTGACAGGAGGGGTCGATAACAACAATTTGTAATTGCCATACACAATTTGTGATCAGTCAGATGCTTGAATTCCATTATGATTCTATTCTTTAGCCCTGGAAATAGAATTCTTTTTCCTTCTTTTTATGTTTTTAGAGGACAAAGGCACATTATCATTTGCCAATAGGGTAAAACAATTTTGCGTGGTAGAGACCAGTGGTAGCGTATATTGTATATACTAATTGTATGTACCAAGAGCTATTTTTTAATTCCAGCACACTTTGCTCTCCTGTATCAATATCAAAAGATCTTAAAGACCGTTTTTGTTCTCGTTCTCCTCTCTTTCTCCCCTGATGAGAATATGTCGATTCTGTACAAAATTTTTTTAACCATCTTGATGTTTACACCATTAATTTAATGACGAGGCTTAACCGATTACATATTATGAGGAAATCCCGGTCTTATAGTGTCAAACACAAATGTACTCTTTGGGTAAAAACTTAGAGCCCGTTTGGATTGGCTTATAGCTTAAAGCTGAAAAAAATAAGTTGGGGTAGTCCAACTTATTTTTTTTGGCTTATAAGTTGTTTTCAGCTTATAAGCTGTTTTAGATAAACTAAGTTAAATGGGTCGAATTATTTTTTTTTTGAAATTATTTTAAGACAAAAATGACTTTAAAATTTGTGAACCAAACACTCAAAAAAAATTAAAAATTATAAGCCAACTTATAAGCCAATCCAAACGAGCTCTTACTCTCATCGGGTTACACCAAATCAATAGATGCATGATATATGTTTGGATATATACGGTTATCACTTAATCATGATAAATTGTATTGGTTTGGTGTAAATAACATTTGGGGGTGGGTGGAGGAGACTTTAGCATGTAATGCCACTTGTGGAAAATATAATTCCTACTCTAGTTAATTAAGTTATTTCCCTACTTTCTAAGCAACTTGATTTTTTCGAGAAGAAACAGTCAAGGTAAAAATTGAAAAAAAAAATTGGAAAATATTTTTCTCCATGCCAAACTCATCCTTAACCCAAAAGGAAGGGTGTTTTCATTAATCATGTAAAATCTTATAACTTGGTACGATGGATTCAAACCCGTTATTACAAGCCATTGTCTCGCGGTTTTGCCGACTTTCATAAACGACGAGGTGAATTTAGTTCAGTTAAATGTTGGAAGATTAATTTAAGTTGGAGTAAGAAATTGAAATTATTACTGGCTCCGTTTCAAAATAAGTGTTATCTTAGCAAATAAAAATGGTAAGTGTTATTTTAGGAATTCAAGAGAAAAAATGATAAATATTTTCAATCATGCTTTTAGCATTAAAGAAGTAGTCCTCTTTAATATTGATGATACTTAGTTATATTTTAGCAATTTCACTGAATGATACTTGGTTATATCTTTAATTTCAAATTTACTAGAGATATCATATCACTGATGTTACCTATCTTTTATTTTAGAATTTAAATTGTGGAAAAAAAACGTTTTTAACAGATATAGTTTGTCTCGAAAGGTGCCATTTAGAGGAATAGAATTGATGATTTGTTTGAACAATGGCTATTCAAAATTTTAACTCCTTTTCTTTGGTATTGTAATATGTATATGCAGTTGTTTACAGATTTTTAATCAATTTGTAATCAATCACTTGCCTCTCTTTCTAGAAAATTTTCAACAAGTTATTTTTGTCAGAAAAGGTCTTAAAGAAAATCTTTAGAAATTGTTGTCTGTAGATTTTGAAGGCTTTATTGTCTCTTGTGATGTTTATTGCTCATCTCAACAACAATCATTCATAATGAGAGCAAGCATCTCAATGCATTCTTAATCCAAGATATTCCTTGTGTTATCTTGCTTGCTTTTCTAATCATTGCATTGTGACATCAAGTGATAAATTAAGTATTTATGTTTATAACTTCTGATTATGTTACATTTACTAGTGTCAATCTCGATCAGAGAAGCGAAGCTACTCTTGTCTGAGGGGAGTCAATTGATATTTCTTTATCCAAAAAATTACACTTTGTAGATAGTGTTTTTTATTACATATACTATATATGTTGAATTTTCTTTAACATTGAGTATTTGTTTTTTAATCTTTTGACTCCTCTTAACGAAATTCCTATCTCCACAACTAATTTGGATCATATTATGTTTTGTATTTGTAGCTTGTTTTCAGTTCAAAAACACAAGTATGGCATGTGAGATTTGTCTTTAGATCTACTCACCCAAAATAATTTCTACAAAGTCACGAGATCTTTGGCAAACATTTATGCTGTACTAGGAAAAAAGGAGGTTTTGAAGACAACCTCGAAAAGTCATTACTTGTATTTTTGCAAACCAATATTATGTAACCCTAAATAATATATTTTTATGATGATTCAAAATTAAAGTGTTAATTAAATTGAATGTGTCTGATTCATATTCATTTTTGTTTGTGTAAACATAACAAGCACAGTCTAGGCCCTAGTTCAAATAAAGCAATTCTCCTGCTCTGAGATAAGACGATGCAGTAAATTTACATAAAAGCAAAGAACTAATCAGTCAAAAATAGATGAGAAGAGTCAAACAACAGATCACACAGCGCGAAATAATTAAGTATTATGTTTATACTTTTGCTTTTAGTTCAAAAATGCAAGTTATGTCTATGCGATATTTGTATTTAGATTTAATCAAACTCAAAATAATGCGCAAAATTGTGTTAAATTTGAAGGAAGACAATTCTCGTAGCCAAGACGAATTTAAGAATAAAAATTTATGAGTTCTAAATTTTAGCTTCATTGAGTTACTGAGTTAAAAATTTAATTTTATATATTAAATATACATATAACTCAACTTCACATTGCGATCATAATTTACGATTTTACAAATCAAAAGTATGCGTTAAAAGAAAAAGAAAAGTCAAAATTTTGTAATCAAATTGATACTGCTCCTCTGTCTCGTTCTACCACAAGGCCTATTTATTTGCTGAAGAAATTAGCAATAGTAAGTTTTCTTATTCAACATCAAAGTTTATCATGTTTATATTGCTATTAGGTTATCTATTTGCATTATCCGATCCTTAATGAACATGGCATACACTTTGACTAATGTCATGTTTATTTGTTATGTCTTACACTTTAGTGCTTTACTCAAAAAATAAAAAGCCTATCTTCTACCAAAAGAAATTTATTGATAATGGTAAGTATGGTATACATACTTTAGAAACCATGACAAGAAAGTAGTGTAGCTAGACTCCATGAATATCAAGTGAGTCCGGAGCCAAAATGGCTTCTTTTTACAGCCATTACACCAAAATGGCATGTCTTTTTTTTTTTTAAACCCAAATGGGTATTTCGTGCAATGTTGCACGAAATGCAACAAATTTTTATTTTTTTTTTAATTTCGTTTTTAATATAAAAAACGAAATTAAAAAAAAAATAAAAAAATTGTTGCATTTCGTGCAACATTCCAACGAAATGCAACAAATTTTTGTTTTTTTTTAATTATTTCGTTTTTAATATAAAAAACGAAATTAAAAAAAAAAAACAAAATTTGTTGCATTTCGTGCAACATTGGTACTGGTTACTGGTTTATTGTCCATATTTTGCATTGGTACTGGTTACTGGTTTATTGTCCATATTTTGCATTGAAGTTGGTGTTTTGTTCAGGTTTGCATTGAATGTTAGTTGGTGTTTTGTTATATTTAGTTATGGATCCCATGCAGACTTTTAGTTGTGTTTAACTAAAAGTCTCATTTTAGGTACAGACTTTTAGTTGTTTAGTTATCGGTCCGGATAACTTTGATAATTCCTTCACAAAGTTATGCCGGTCCAAGATACAAGTTTGTCCATTAAAAGTATGCCCCACTCCGCATAAATTTGTTAACGAATTATCAAACTTATGTCACGTGGGCATACTTACGCCGACGGGGGCATACTTATGCCTTATGGGAGGGCAGACTAAGTACAAGAGGCCAAGGGTTGTTGGACGGGTGTATTTGTGTACGAGTCGATACAAATGTGTTAATGTAAGTGTTTCTCAATCATCTAAGTCATTGTTATTATTTTTAGCCACTTTATGACACTAACCAATTTAAATTGCGGAAGGAATGCCTAGCAAGAAGTTGGTGTCCACATCTAAGGCAATGAATTCACCTTGGTCACAGTGATATTGGATACAAACCCGGAAAGGATTGAAGTGGAAAGGAACAAAAGCGATTACACAAAGACAACTCCAAGTGCAAAGTGCTAATCATAGAATCCAAACAAGATCAAAGGCTCTTGGAGTTCAAACAAGATCAAGAAAAGGAAAAGGAAAATCTCCAATGAAGTGATCATTATTTCTATGTTTAAGCTAGCTATTTTGGTGAAACTTGGATATGTAAGCAAACAATGTAGCTTGGTAGTTTTTGTTGACAATTAGTGCTTACCGTCCGGTATTTTGCATATGGTATCGGTTACCGGTTTATTGTCCATATTTTGTATCAAGTTGGTGTTTGTTCAGTTTGCATTGAATGTTAGTTGGTGTTTTGTTATATTTTTAGTTATGCTGATCCGGCGAGTTTTAGTTGTGTTTAACTAAAAAAGTCCATTTAGGGGGCGTACTTTTAGTTATGTTTAGTTATGCCGGTCCGTATAACTTTGATAATTCCTTCACAAAGTTATGCCGGTCCAAAGATACAAGTTTGCCCATTAAAAGTATGCCCCATCGGCATAAATTTGTTAACGAATTATCAAACTTATGCCGATGGGGGCATACTTATGCCTTATGGGCGGACTTTGCCTTGAAGCATATATATGTATTTGTCATTCCAAACTAATTATGGGTTGCGTTGTATAGCAAGATGTTAATTGTTAAACACCACAGAGGCACGAACCCATTGTCATTAACGTGAGATACTAACTACTATTCGCTTAATTCGAACAATTTATTGTTAGGTTTTTTGAAGTATATATACGAGCCCTAATTGAGAGAGAAAATTTAACAATTAGAAAAGAAGGAGAACAAAAAGCTTGAAATTCAAGTTATGGTGTATTTTAATGGGGAGGGGTTAAATAAGAAGAAGTGGCCGATGTTTTTTATATTAAAAACGAAATTAAAAAAAAAAAAAAAAAAATTTGTTGCATTTCTGTGCAATGTTGCACGAAATGCAACAAATTTCTTTTTTTTTTTTAATTTCGTTTTTTATATTAAAAACGAAATTAAAAAAAAAAAAAAATTTGTTGCATTTCGTTGCAAATTTCGTTTTTTATTTAAAAACGAAATTAAAAAAAAAAAAAATTGTTGCATTTCGCAACATTGCACGAATACCCATTTGGGTTTAAAAAAAAAAAGGCATGCCATTTTGGTGTAATGGCTGTAAAAAGAAGCCATTTTGGCTCCGGACTCAATATCAAGTTGTACACTTATTTTCTTAATTTCTCTAAAGAGTAAAGATGTATCACATTCAAACCAAGTGCTTTTGATAGGTCTAAGCATCCTCCGTAATTTTCTCTACAAGATGGTGAATTTCATCGATACTAAGCGGCTTCTGGTAATAATAATCAAGGCCAGCATCCTTGAATGGCTTCATCTCTTCTTCCCCGAAGAAAGTTCCTCCCGCAAGTAAGCTATGAACATGCATATCTCAAAGTTCCTTAATTGTCTGCATAAGTGAAAATATTTTTTAGGCCAAATCCATCGACAGACACCTGTGGTCGTCCACTTCTTTCACTTGAGCACCTAAAGTGACCCTTGTTCCATTTAAACACTTCAGGTGGGTCATTCCTATTCCACTTAGACACTTTTTGCACCGTTATCGAAGCAAAACCAACACCAAAGGGGGCGCCACCTCATTGCACATCCAACCATCCTAAAAGTCCCCATTTTTAATGGTCAAAACTCCACGAATTTACAAATTAGTGAATTTACAATTAAAATGAGTTGGCACAATTTAATTGAGTTGGCACAATTTAAATGAGTCGACAATTTAATTGGCCACTTAATCCACGTAGAGACGATCGGTTGGTTTTGCTCCGATAACGGTGCAAAAAGTGTCTAAGTGGAATAGGAATGGCCCACGTGAAGTGTCTAAATGGAACAAGGGCCATTTTAGGTGCTCAAGTGAAAGAAGTGGACGACCACAGGTGTTTGTCGATGGGTTTGGCCTATTTTTTATAGTTTTGTACATATTCAAACAAAAATTTAATTATAATTTATTGAAGTATACCTGACGAGCGGTTATCACCCTGCAGACTTAAGTCCATCAGAATCAGATCAAAGCATGCACCAGAGCGATGAGCAAGAACAATTTATTGGTTATTTTTCACCACGTGAACTTCCACGCCAAATCTTTTTAGAAGTGCTTTATGAATCATTGTAACTGTACGAATATCATCTACTATAAGTGCTTTCGGTTTTTTTTTTTCAACGTTGGGGTTAGCATTCGTGATGTTCAGTGAAGAAGATGTATCATAGGATGATGACATTTTTCCTGAGATTAACATTTAATAGATCACAAAATATTAGTATAAAATTAGTAACCACAATTGAGTGCTGAGTAATTGCTGTAAACGTTATAAGCATTTGTTTTTGGTAAGACATGCTGAGGATTTTATCATAAGACATTTTAAAATGAAACATAGCTACTTTTCTTAAAATAAGATTCAAATTAACAATTATCTTATGTTTTATTATCCAAAAAAAGTGGCTATAACATTCTATTCTCCATCTATCATGAAATATGAATAGGGCTCGAAAAAAACAAGAGAAAGAAGTACGAAATTCATGTACAAAAAAGAAAAAACTAGTCAGGCGACGCTATTACCTTTCTTTTGCTCAAATGAAAGCTTACTGTTTTACCTTGGTAGTACTCAAACAAGTGTGCCTAGCATCTGTATTTATAGAGAAATAAACAAGCAACAATACTTTCTCATTAGTCATATTTGACAAAGTACATTAATGATAACTCCAAAAGAGGAGTTACAACTAAGATTTTGAATCCCCCTACTGGATGCTTTCATTAGATTTTTTGGTACCATGTAAACGAATTATGTAAAATAGAAAGAAGAATTTACGAAAATGCAAATAGTGCTATCTCATTCCGCAAAAATAGGAAAGAAGCATTTACGAAGATGCAACATTCTGTGAAAATAGGAAAGAAGCATTTACGAATATGCAAATAGGGCTATCTCATTCCGTGAAAATAGGAAAGAAACATTTATGAAGATGCAAATAGTGCTATCTCATTTCGCGAAAATAGGAAAGAAGCATTTACGAAGATGCAACATTCTGTGAAAATAGGAAAGAAGCATTTACTAATATGCAAATAGTGTTATCTCATTCCGCGAAAATAGGAAAGAAGCATTTACGAAGATGCAACATTCTGTGAAAATAGAAAAGAAGCATTTACGAATATGCAAATAGTGCTATCTCATTCTGCGAAAATAGGAAAGAAGCAGTTACGAAGCTGCAACATTCTGTGAAACTAGGAAAGAAGCATTTACGAATATGCAAATAGTGCTATCTCATTCCGAGAAATAGGAAAGAAACATTTACAAAGATTCAAATAGAGCTATCTCATTTTGCGAAAATAGGAAAAAAGCATTTTCGAAGATGCAACTAATGCTATCTCATTCTGGGAATCTGCATTGCTTTTGAAAAAAAAAAATGTATTTTCACACTAAAGTAGTTATTTTCAAATCATATTATACTTTTCCGGCAATAAATTTGTTATCTGTCCTTTTTAGAATCTATGCAGTAGATTTGATGTCCTTATTTCACGTCAAATAGCAAGTGCAAAAAGGTCCAAAATACCCCTAACATAGTGAAAATAGTTTAAATTTGCCCTACCTCCACCTATTGGACCATAATTGCCCTTAACGTTAGTTTTTTTGAGCGAGAAATGTCCCTCCTTCCACCTAGTGGACCAAATTGCTCTTTACGGTAAAAAATATCTCTTCTTTGAAGAAAATTGTGAGATGAAACGTGTAGGGATTTAATAAAATAAGTGGTATTGATTTATTGGTTCACGTAGATATAAGATTTAACCCATAAATAACCTAATCCATTCTAATTATTTGTTCGGAATTGTTGGGGTGAATAAGAACCCACCGATGTTAAAGGATGAAGAAGTTGAATTGAACCTAGATATCGATTGAAGCTTATTGCACCACTTTTGAACCAAAAAAAAAAAAAAAAACAGCTTCAAACAAAGAAGACGTTGTTGTCATTTGAACTCATTCAGTCGCAAAATGTGAAGCATCGTAGGAACTAGCACGAACAAATAATTTCTAATTGTTTTGGGTTAACTCAGATGAGTCGTGTTATTTACGGCTGGAGCTACATGGATCAATAAATTAGTGTCACGTATTTTATTAAAGACCCACATGTGTCATCTCATTATTTCGTTAAATTGAGGATATTTTTACACTCAAATTAATATTAAGGCAATTGGGTCCAATAGGTGAAAGGAGGAACATTTTCAACTAAAAAATTTAACGTTAAAGGCAATTATGGTCCATTAGATGGAAGGACTAGAGAGGACAAATTTAAACCATGTTCAATATGTTAAAAGGCAGTTTTTACCGTTTTCCAAATAGCAAATCTAATGGAAGTTGCTTCCTGTTCTTTTATCCTTTCTCTTTGTTGCTTTTGGAAGATATTAAGGCATTTGAAAAGAACATTAATAATTAGCTGCTAAAGTTTCTTACTTTCCACGCGTTTCTTCAGTTGTATTTTCTATTATTGGGATCCAACTCCTCTTCGTTTCTTCAGTTTCTCAAGTTCTTACTTAGGCAAAGGATATATATTCCATTTGATTATTAATGATTCACATTTTATTAACTAAAACATGATGATAACTATAATTAGGATACATGTATTTCCATGTAAGCAGATCTTCCATGTTTATTTTGACTTGAAAGTTTAAAAGAGCATCTTAAACCTTATCCATGTAAATTCCCATTTCTAATCACACCAAAGCTCTGTAAATTTATAATATTGGCTGTAATAGTGGACTTGCAGAGTATAAATTTGAAACTTGAAGGAGTCTGTCGTCAATACCATATTGATTTGGGTCAAAAGTTGCAACACCATACATTGGGGCCATTTCAGCAATTAATAAAAAGTTTCTATTATTCTCATAGAGGTCCCTGCAAATTCGGAACAAAACCAGGATTCTCTGAAAAAACAAGAAAGGAAAGTCACATTACATCAACTATGGGTTCCGATCCTGAAAAATTGATGACCAAAGCTGATAAACTGTAAGAACTAAGAACCCCTCATAAATCTCACCTAAAATAAACTCTGTATTAGAGGGTCTTTATGAAGTATTTACTCTGTATATTTTCCAGGATTCAATTTTGGTTAGGTACAATTGTTTTTATGTAAAGATACAATTTTTTTGTTATACAAATATGTGTAAGTGGGTGCTGCTTTCTTTGAATTGTTAGTGTAAAGATGGTATATAACTCAATAAATTCTGTATTAGAGGCCCTTTATCTATTTATGAAATATTTTTTCTGTATATTTTCCAAGATTCAATTTTGATTAGGTACAAATTGTTTCTATGTAAAGATACAAGTTTTATTATATAAAGAATGGTATGGTTTTCTGATCAAATATGTGTAAGAGGGTGCTGTTTTATTTGAGTTGCTGGTTTAAAGATGGTAATTTTACACACATATATACATAATCAATGTACATATAATTGTCTTAAGCTGTTGTCTATTAAAGGGTATATTTTGTTCAAGTTTTTGAAGTTGTTGAATGAAAGTGGTATTGAAATGTGCCTACTTTTTTCCCCTTGATTGAACTAAGAAAATCTCCATTTTGTTGATCAGATTTTGTTTTCTGTGAGTTATTACGCGAACCAGTGAAAATTGCGTCCTGATCAAAGATTGGAGGATGGTGATTACTATCTGTTGGTCTCCATTAACGTTAACATTTCTCTTTTTATGGATCAATATCTTGACATGGGACTTGAAAGCTAAAATTTTCACAATGTCTTGATCTGAGAGATTAGCTGTAGTTCAAATACCATCTCTGAGATCTTGTACTCATCATGGTACTAGAAGAATTTTCGGTTTCTTTAATGGAAAGACAAAAGAAGCTTTTATCTATTTAATCTCATTTCGTTCCACTAATTAAGTTTTATGTAATATTATTTGTTCCACTATTTATATAGGACAAAACTAAGTTTTACCAGGTGGAGTATTGATTGGAAAAATGCTACTGGTTTGTATGAGCAGGCAGGTACGTACAATATTTGTATTCGAATAAAATAAATGTTACATAAATTGGGACGCTTTGAGCATGTTGATCACGTGGCAGACGCTATGCTCTTTAATTACAGCTAATGGATTTAGGGTTGCTAGAAGTTATGAGAAAGCAAAAGAAGCATTTGAGAAAGCTTCAAAAGGACAAGAGATGCTTTCCTCGTATCCTTTTCTCCAATTGGTTTCTTTGGATCTTTCTTGTCATTCTTCGATTGAGTCAGTTTTGGGGATCCTTGACTAGTAAATCAGGCCTTGGGATGCGGCTAAACATATGGAGTCTGCTGCTACCATGGCGAAGGAACTAGGTAACTGGAAAGAAGTTGCTGACTTTTATAGAAGGGCCTCTGAGTTGTACAATGAATGTGGGAGGAACCAACCTGCATCTGACGCACTTGGAAAAGCTGCACGGTATGTTACTGACTCATTCTGGTTGCATTGATCTATAATATTATTTCCCTTCCATCATGTGCTACAGATTCAGTACACTAATAATTATACATCCACTACTCATTGTGAATATTTCAGCTTTTTATTCCATTCTACTTTTTTTCTCCTTCAATTTAGTGCAGAACAGTGGGACGTTATTGTGAATTGCCTATTACAATTTACAACCCAAAGACTGCCCAAAAGTGCAGCTGTAGTATTTTATGCTCTATAAATTATAATTTCTGAAATCGTTGATTTTCTAAGTCTTATCTGATTACAGATTTAGAGAATGCCTACTTCTATAGAACCCCTTGTTTAGTTTTGGAAAATGGGCCTTAATGGAACAGAAAATATAGAGGATTTATGTAGCAGCCCTAACTAGTTCCGGATAGATTTGTTGAATCTGATTATACCATATTAGTCATTAACCGTATCGTTACCTTATTATACAGTTTATGCTTTGAGTCTATGTTACTCGGACTCTGCACTTTCAGTGCCGCACCCGTGTCGACACGACATGGGTGTGGGATCTGTACCCGATCTGGTCAACTGATTTTGGATGCTTTGACCAAAATCGACATAAAAATTCCGGACAGATTCAATGATTTTATTTAATCAAAACTAAAGCTAAGGTGAAATTGAAGAAAATGGAATACCTTGTATATAAATATTTCTATGCCACTCTGTTTCCTTTTATCTCCTTTGGGGATTCTCCTCTTGATCAATATTTTTTCCTCAAGTTTTCCACATAATATTCCATAATTTAGGTTTTTATAACTCTATTTTTAGATATTCGAATTTTTTTAGCCGAATCCCCGCACCCGTATCCATAACTGGATCCGTATCCCCGAATCTTAAAATTTAGATCATGAAGGATCCGACATCTAGATCCGCACCCGAATCGGACACCCGCACCTGAGTCCAAGTAACTTAGCTTTGAGTTACATTTTTGCAACACCTTGAACAGCATTAAACCGTATCATAAGTAATGATAAAAGATGCCCCCGCTTGGACGACTTCAAGTTTATTTTGAGATATTACTCAAAACCCAGAAGCGAGATTTAACATTGATTATTCCTTGGCGCATATATTAACAATTGTTTCTGTACAATGTGCACCATATGGAATCTACATTCTGCTGCTTGCCTTATTCCAATGATATCTTAAAGTGGTCAATCGACTTTAAATATTTCTCATGAGATGATTAGATCTGGACAGGCTTTTGGAGAAAACACAAGCATGATATACTGCTAGACTGGTCAGAATTAACCGAAGTGTTGAACTTCTTATTGCTGAATTAAAAAGGTTTCTAATGCTACTATGCAAAGAATCAATCATGAAATTATATCAATGTTGAACAGCATAGTACCAAAATAACCGAAGTCTTCCTCAAAACAAAACTAGACACCAAACTCAAAGAGGCTGTGATTTTCATTTATGTTGATCTAACCAGTTCATCTGCTGCTGGAATCAGGACTTAATTCTAATTTCCCTAAGTACAGCTAAGGAAGAATACAGGAAATAGGAAAAAGTATTAAGGAGATGCAACCGAGCTCCAGAATCAACAAGATCTGAGTGTGGATACATTCAAACATTTCACGTTTTCAGTCAAAGCAAGCTTAACAAAACCATTTTTTAGAAGGATGATAATTCACGTCAGAAGTCACACATGCAATTTTTATTAAATATTACAACTAGTTGTCTTTCCGCTCAGCATTGAGGAACTCCGGAACTGAGAATAAATAAGGTCAAGAGGAAGAACAGAATAAGGTGGACTGGGCATAGAATGCTGGAAAGTTTGTGAAAGGGTGTTAAAGCCTTTTTCTTCTGTGGAGTTGGCTGATGTCCTCGAGTACAAAGGGGGAAGTCAAGTGTTGTGTTTGACATAAGTCTAAATTCCCTGCCTAACTTGCCCTATGCCTTTCTGTTTCTCTTACAAACCTGCTCAATGGGAAACTTGGTTAGGGAGGGTGGATAGTTTTGGTGGATCTAACAGTTGTCTATAATATCATGTTCTAACTGTATATTCCTTTTATATGTTAGATACTTTATCCTTTTGCTTGAGGTTGAAACGGAGTGTGGGTATCTGATTAAGACGTCGTTAATATTATAGTGCTTTAGAAGATGGTGCACCTGATGAAGCTGTTCAGTTGTATACTGAAGCCTGTGCCATTCTTGAAGAGGATGGGAAGGAACAAATGGCCTTTGATCTATATCGTGATTCTGCAAGGGTTTATCTGAAGCTTGAAAAGTAAGAATTACGGTTAAGGCAGATATTACTTTTTGGAAGTTAGAAGGTGTATCTAAATGTATTAATCTAATATATTTCAATGTCTTTCTGTTTCTTTTCTCTTTTTTTGCCTTTTGAATATGAAATATATGAACCAAGTTAAGTGGTTCTGACTTTTTATATATCGGAATTTTGTTAAGTTCTAGGTCTCCCTGTTGTAGACCTCAAACAAATAAATAGAAGTGTGTCACACTTTTATTTATTTTTTTGAAAACAACAGCTCTTTAAATATTTGTTTTCAAAAAATAAATAGAAGTGTCACATTTTTAAATGTATAAACATTTAGATGGAGCAATCTGCACCATTTTTTTTTTTGATTAAGCACCGGGTGTCCGAGTCTCTTTGAGCCCCGACTAATCCCGGGGGTGCACAGGCCCTCGGCAAGGAGTTTCCCGCAAGTGCACCACGGGTAATTCGAGGTTTCCCCGTCCGATGGCCCTCAGAAATTGTTTGCACCCAGCGGGTTTCGAACTTGAGACCTTGAAAGGGAGCACCCCAAGGCTCAAGTCAATTGCCACCAGTCCAACCCCTGAGGGTTAGCAATCTGCACCATTTAATAGTATATCTACTAGAGGTCCTGGCTTTGAGCCTCAGATACAACACAATACCAAAAACATTTTCATGTGTTCGGTAGAGTAATAAGTATTAGACCCACAAGCGAGAGATGTATTGCAAACCTAAAGTAAATAAATAAAAGTCTCATTTCTAACAGTCTCAAGTTTATAATTGAACCTGTTCAAACAGTACAATTCTCCCTTTAGTAAGTGATGATGACTTTGATTTCACCACATGCAGGTATGAAGATGCTGCAAGTATCCTAATAAGTTTGGCATTAGCCGCTGACAAATGCAATGCAAAACATAGCCAGTGCAAGGTTTGAAAGCCCTTAAGTCACATTTTCCATCTACTGAACAGTGAACACTACTTTGACATTATCTTGTTAATTTCCTGGAAGAAAATAATTTATAGCGAAGTCCATGTTTCTTAACACTCAGAAATTTTAGTCTGTGGTTTCCGCATTCTAAAGGAATGATTACTAAGCAATTCTTCGTTAGCTACAACTTTTTGCAATGCGTTCGAATAATAAATAGGAATTTTTTGTCCGTCTATTGCATATGGAGCCAATGACAGCCATATTTGCCGTGGCCTCTCTTGTAGTTCTTCTACTCGATTGTCTTTTTTATGCCTAAACTTCACATCTGTTGCTTATATTTTAATTTTCTTTTCTTAGACATTATTAATGAGTGATCTGTAGCGGTGTGCGTTATTCAGTTTTAACAAAAATGTTGATAGCATTCCTTGGATTATTTGGACTGATCTATTCAGTTTTTGGATTGGTTTTAGTTTAGAATTTAGGAAATTTTGATCTTTTGGTTTGGTTTCTGATTTTCCAAATAATAATGGATATAATAAACAAAAGTAAACTTGTGGGCTCATATATAGTGCTAAGATCTCTGTGTATGCTATTTTTCCTCTCCTTTTTAGCGTCTTTCTTTCTTTTTCCTTCTCTCCTTTTGCTGTTCACTTCTCACTTTGTCTTCTTAATGTTGTCACTATGATTATGATTACAGTTTATATCAGCCCTTCGTGTTTGTCCTGCTTGTATTCTTTCTTTTGTTTTTTCTTGGTTTTCTTTTTCCTAGAGAATAGCTAATACTTGGTAAATACATGCAATGAATGGTATGTCGGAATGGAGCTCCCAGGTTTTGTGCAACAATCTGTCTATCTCATATCTAAGTCATTATTCATGACTTATCTCTTCGAGATTATTGCATTATAAATTATCAATATAGTGTGAAGTACTTTTTTATCAGAAAAGATAAATAGTGTTAAAATACTTGAAATCTTACTGCTACATGAAGGTTTCAACCTTCAGCAATTGCTAAAGTAATCAATTCCTTGCAGGCTTATCTTAGTGCAATCATTGTGTACCTATATGCCCACGACTTTAGGCAAGCGGAGAAGTGCTACAATGATTGTTGTCAGTAAGTTACGTATTTCATCAGCTCAAATATGTTGGCTTTACCTTGTATGTACGTTTATGCTCATGATTTCAAGCGATTAAGCGCTACAAGAACTTTTTTTTCTAATTCTCTGTATAATGTTGTGTTTTACTTTTTCATCGCCAAAATTGGAAGTCGAGAGCAAATGGAGTCCATTTTGAGAAACTTTAAGCATGAAATTTGATTTTGTTTATTTTCAGTTTTACTACACCTAAATGTGTTACCTTATCTCAATAGATATGCATTTTAAACCAGTTCTCGGATCTGTTATTAGTCCGGTGTTCTCGGATCTGTTATTAGTCCGGTGTTCTCGGATGTGTTATTAGTCCGGTTAAATCTATTACAGTTTCTAGTGCAATACAATCCTTATCTAGTGAAGTTCACTGTTTTAGCATTCCCTTTTTGGTCTGCACATCTTTCTTTATGGTGCTTGGGGGTTTAAGGAAATTTTTTTATATGGGGAAAACACTTTACCTTATGAAAAGAAAAATGTATTGTATGGAGAAAACCCAAAAATGGGCAGGTACAAAGCTTTCTTTGACTTTTCCAACTCAGTGATCCAAGGATAAGGCGTACAATGATGTGATTGATGCTTTTACCATTTCAATGCATTTTCTCCACTGCCCTCTGACGGACACTTATTCAACCTTGTTTAGCCCGGTTACTTGAATCCGCTTCCTTATCTTGAAGTCTAAAAGTGCCAGATTGTATACTGCAATCACCTGGGTTAGTTAGACTAAGCGAATTTTTTTGGAAATAATTAGCCAATAATTAGGCATCTGTGGATTATAATATCCTCATCATTTCCCTAGAATCTCAGAGTCCGTCTCCTTACATACTTTAGCTTGTATTTCTCTTGTTGGACTCCACATTCATTCATTCTTTAAAATCATATCCTGGATCTAACACATGCATGGTTAAGGTATTGAAAAGGACTTACGGTTACTACCGAGAGTTTATTCACTGGTTCAATATTCTTTCCCTTTGTGATAGAACAGTAAATGTATGTCCTTTAAGCTAATTGTACAAGTTCTCTCCTCTATTCTTGCTTTAAGGCTTCAGGAAATCACACAATTATTGTGTGAGTCACACATCCAAGTGCGAAGAATTGCTTGTTTGAATATCTACTAAACAACTGATAGTAGAGAAAAAGAACTATGGACCACCAGAAACTTGCCTTTGTCTATTATCCTTCTATCTTGGCCTAAATTATCCTCCTCCTGTTCTTATTTATTTTTCTGAGTTGAGCATCTGGATATATGCTAAGGGAAAAGGGTCAACAAAGCATCGATGGCTAAATTGTTGGGCATTTGGGCACCGCTACCTATTCAGCTTTTCATGTTTATCTTTCTCAGACTGATGAATCTATATGGACAATTTTATATTTCAATATCATGTTTGCTTCTGGAATTGATAATCTCTCTTATATTTTTTAGGTACAGGTTAGATCTTATTTTACTAAAAACACTTGTGTTGCCTCTTCTTTGTAGGGTTGATGTTTTCATGAATAGCGATCAAGGTCGCTGTGCTGGTAAACTTCTTTCTGCGTATGCTGAAGGCGATGTTGAGGATATTAAACGTGTGGCACAATCAAGCACTGTATCAAATCTTGATCACGCGGTTAGTCTTGCAATATCAGAGTTTTAGAGTCATGATGACTAGTGCTAATTACTGTTGTACGCTCGCTTAATAGCATTCTCGTGAACACAATAAGTGGGCAGCTATACTTATAGGTTAGTCCCAAGAATGGTTGAGGGGGTACCACCAGGCTTCTATTTAAGCTAGACATTCCTTAATTGTAGCTTACTAGCTATAAGATTTTTAGAGCATCTTTTCAGCTAAATCAATCCTCCCGACACATAAGAACTTATACTCTTCCTTTGATTTTTATTCTCCTACCCTGTTTACTAGATATAATATTTTCCCTGCATGCTTTAGAACTTTCTCATAGAAGTCAAGAGTCATTCATCTTAACTGAATCTTTTTTGCTAGTTTGGTCTGCATGGCTGTTATCTTTTCCTTGCCAATGCTCAATGCTTCACACTGAACATGAGAATGTAATTTGCACTTGGGACGATACTTCACACTGAACATGAGAATGTAATTTGCACTTGGGACGATGAAGTAAGGAAATGAAGATGCGTAAGCAAGAAGCATCATTTGTGTGATATCTTTCCTTCTCTTTTCCCTTTCTTTCCTGCACCTACTTCCTATGTTAGGAGTGTGTACACTTGACCCATTCAATAATCTATTCTACTCACTATATTAACACAAATTGCAATAAATCCAGATCATCAAGATCGCGAGGAAATTGCCTACAGGGGATGTTAGCGCGTTCAAGACTGAAGCCATGAAAGATGATGGAGAGCCTTTGGATGAAGATGATCTGACCTAAACTTTCACTAGTTGATGGAATGAGTCGAAGCTTCATGTGTGCTTATTTTCTATTCTGGCCGACAATCAAATACATAAACATCAAGTCTTGTTTTTACTGTTTTATCCTGCTAGATTTGTTAACTATATCATGAGAAAATGTCTGAAAAAAACCCTGTACAGAAGAATCTCACAAACCCTCGCTCCGCAGATTGCTTTGCAGATTGGAAACTTTTGTTCACTAATGTAATTTCATTTTATAGAAGCTATTTGGTGATTGTTTGGATTATTGGGCAGTCTTAGCATTTTAGTTCTGTACACTGTTTATAGAACTCGGTTCTGGAGATTCCTCTCCTTCCGTCGATCCTCAAGGACTTAATGTAAACTGCATTCCTCAGTTTGTGCATAGATTGACGGACATCTAATTTAGACTGAGGGTTAGTAGTGCCGTAACATGTGTTTGCCCATCTAATACTAGAAAGGAAGTGCATGTATTTTTTTCCTCTAACAAGTATGCCGACTTTAACTTGATAGTTGTAAAGAACAAAAATTTACACAATTGCTTGACCTATCAAACCAAAACTTAGCAATATATTTATTCGATGGCCATGGTATGTGCAGAAAAATAGCAATCAATTTGTCTTCCTTCATGTGTGTGTAGTAGCTCTGTAGCTGATAAACCACAAAGGAGTGATTCATTAATCTGATGTCCAGCCATAAATCCGATAAAATTGGAATGATGCAGGGATGGTCAAGTGTAAATATACAGGCCCTGAGGTCAAATCATGATGGCATTGCCCTCGGACCAAAATTTCGACCATATGTTGAATTAGAATTTATTTTTCCTCAACGTTAAGAACGACAACAATAATAAGTTCCAGAACAAAATCATGTCATGTGCTTATTCATCATCAACAAATAAGTTATCTACATCTCAAACCCATTTACAGAGCCTAACAAATTAAAAAATTGGACACTCAACAAGATAACAAAAAGAGAAGCATTATTAGCTGAATCAGCTATTAGTTGCGTTGTATGAAATTTTTACTATGACTGACAAAGGAATGTTTATAATATGACCCCGGTCTCCAAACAGTCCAATTCTTCCAAAGCTTGGTGAAGAGTTGTTCATAGTAGCGTTGAAGAAAACATTCAAGACCTGCTGCTGCCCACACGCAATAAAAAAGCGTGCTGGTGTGACCTTTATAGAAACACCATAAGGCGCACTCCAACCAACAGCATATGTTTCATTTCCAGCAATATTTATCATTGTTCTTTGAACTGTTCTGGATTGAATCAGTTTCGATATCGTGATTGAAGGCAAGTTCAGGTCAGTTCCATTCATTGAAGACGCTCCACAGCTCTCACCAGTGTAATTGAATACCATAGGTGCCGAACCATTTATGCCACAGAGGAATGACATGTAGTCACTATAGCCTACAACAAAAATTTTCAAATGCCATATCAGAGACTGGCAGAAAATGAAGTGATACAACAAGAACTGCCAATTTAAAAACCTCTCCTTGCCCCCAAAAAAAGTACCAGTGACAGTTCAAATGTGTATAGGAGAAACGGCCATATATGTCTCAAGCAACAGCTTAAAAGTAATTGACTAATTCTCCATAAAAGTTGTGAGCAGTTACAGTGAGATTTATCTGCACCAAGTCAACAACATAGATCTTTCAAGAAAACCAAGTTCTAGACTTCCACAACATCCTGCTTAAACCAGTTTAAGTACTCATTTCTCCGACATTACCACAAGTATGATCAGAAGTGTGGATATACCACAGCATCTGTCATTCACATTTTAATAGCATCTGATAACTAGTTAAATATTATAACCAATACTATCCTCAACTTCGAGAGCAAAGAAGAGTGGCTTACTTGTATCAAAAATAAGGCCTGGATCCAGTGCTGCAGTAGCATTCACAAATCCACTTCCCATGTCAAAAGGTGTTGCAGGAGATTGGTTTGAATCTGGATTAGCATAAGAACTCTGGGCCAATATGGGACTACCATTATTGGCATATAGAGAAGCCGTGGTAGAAAGTGCAGATGCAATAGCAGCAGTACTAAGATTAGGAAATTTCTGCTTAATCAGTGCTGCCAGACCAGCAACATGAGGAGCAGCCATGCTGGTTCCAGACATCATTGCAAAATCTTCACCTAAATATCGGATCACGTACCATAGGTAAGCAAATATATAATTAATGGCATTTTCATTCATGTACAAGTAGCCTTTTTTCCTCTACAAGCTTTCTTTAGTTAAATTACCTTGAAACTCGACCGAGTCCATGCCACCAGAACTCCAAGCTGCCCATATAGAATTTCCTGGAGCAACTAAATTTGGTTTCAGTATGTCTGCATCATCAAGAGAACTATCTTCTGGATCCGGTCCCCGAGCAGAATAAAACATAACATTCGGAGCAGGTAAGCTGAAATTTGCTTTAAGACCCCCTGAAATGCATGCAACTGCCCCAAACCTAGTAATTTTCTTAGTAACTGGATCTTGGTCCAGTGAAGAATTGTAGTACTGAAGTAAGATCTGTCAAATTACTTGAAATCAGTAATTGCAAATTGCAAATAAACACTTGGGTGCATGGAAACAAAGCTTTGAAAGAGTTTGGAGCAGGCTGATGAAAATGTACGTATTTCTTTAAGAATTTTATCACTTCTATGAAGTTGGAAGTTTTAACTAGGGGTGGCAAAATTGACCCCGACCCATCTGACCCGCCCAAACCCACCCAGTATTTAAAGGATGCTTTTGCTATGAGGCAAATAAACCCAGACCCATGACCCTCCATAAGTTCCAAGATGTTTTCGCTATGTAGAAAAAGTCTTTATTTCTTTCTTAAAACCGTCATATATTTCAAATGGAGGGAGTAGCATATTTCTAGGCATACCTTAGAATCATTTGCTGATGGAATTATGACGCCAGGCAATCTCATTGGAGTCGGATTGATTTGAAAACCGATGACAAAGGGATCCATGCAGAACACAACACCAGCTGCACTAAGGTTCTTAGCCGTTTCCAGGGCCTGTTTGATGGTGGAAAGTCCAAGCACAAAGCGGACAGAGTAGCTGCAAACTAATAGATTCCCTTGAACAAGAGTCTTATTGAAACTACTGGCATCTTGGCATTCACCCACATACATATCATTAGCAGCTGTGTCACTCAAAGCATGACTTGCCATAACTAGAGTGTACATGCTATCTGTTCCAGCTGCAGCAACATACAAATTTACCAAGTTCATGATTAAATGTTGATGATGGATGTGTCAGAGAAAAGAGGACAAGAAAGACTCATGCTTGGTAAATTTGTATAGACCAAAAAAAAAACATAGAAATTTTTCATATCAAATGATCTTTACAGTTCCCTTCGTTTTTCCGGAAATATTACGTAACCTGGAGGACTTTTTTTACTACTTGAGATAGGAGAACAAATTTGGTTCAAAATTGACAAGAAAAATATCCCTTAACGGCAAAATATATAGCCTATTTGTGCACATTCTTTAACATCTCCAAGTGCTTAACTTGATCAAACACGAAAACAACCCCGAAAAAATCATCTTTCATTCTCCACTGTTTTTTGTTAAGAAAAACTTCTGGAGCTTTTTTTCTGGTATAAATTCAAAAGAATAATTACTAAATCAATGAGCAAGATAGACTTACGTGCAAGTCCAACTCCAGGTATTGTGATATTGTTCCCCAGTACTATAGAGTTACTATAAATCCTGTCATGGGTTGAAGCACCAACAGTGAAGATCCATGGACTGAAGGAAGAAATACTTTTAGGTGAAGGTCCAGTATTGCCTGCTGCTTGTACTACAAAGATGCCAGCCTTAACTGCTGATAGCAAGGCCATATCTATAGGATTAAAGAAAGTCGCGACACCAGGAGGACGCCTGTTAGGGGTGATTGATAAATTGATTATGTCCACACCATCCTGAGCTGCCTATAAATGAAAACAGATAAGTATGAGAGGTGCCTACTAAATACTCCCTCTATTCACTTTTACTTGTCCACAATGGGCTTTGCACACCCCTTAAGGAATACTCCCTCCGGATCAAAAAGAGTGTCTACTTAGCCTTTATTTTTTGGTTCAAAAAGAGTGTGCACTTACCAAATCAAGAAAGAATTAACCTTAAAAGAGTGTGCACTTACCAAATCAAGAAAGAATTAACCTTACTTTTCCAGATTTATCCTTATTTTTCTAGATTTATCCTTATTAAGTGTTAAGTGACCAAATCTCAATACCTATTTAATTAGGGGCATTTTAGTCAAATTACCTATTTTTGTCTAGGATTTAGTATTTTCTCAAGGGGTGTGCAAATGGCTAAGTGGACACTCTTTTTGATCCAGAGGGAGTAATAAATGACGTGCATATTTTACCATGATACCCATAGTAATTGCTGAATAGTCTTAATGGACTTGGAAAATAATTTGGAATGAGAAATAAATGCTAAGGGTAAAACAGGAAAAAGAAATTGTTTTTCTCTTGATATGCTAAAGTGGACAAGTAAAAGCGAAAATCTATTTTTAGTATAGTGGACAGGTAAAAGTGAACAGAGGGAGTAGTAGATCTGGTACATCTATAAGCTCTGGTACATGTATGTGAGAATGGTAATGAAAATTGTCAACAACTTTCTACACTTCGGAAGATAATCTTAAAATTAACTTACTCACTCCTTTCAGTTCGACCTATTTATAACATTAGTTTTCACCTCAATTTGAAGCATAGCTGTTTCAGCGATGACTGGAATTTACACATAATGCCTCTCTCAAGACTTTATACTCCAAATGAGCAACCCACTATTCGAGAAGAGCAATCCTAGAGCAAATGCTAAATTGAGACTGTGTTGGAAAGCTATGGGCATCCATATCAATATCATTGCAGCTCAAATGTCTGCTTAGGATACTAAAATGAGGAATGCAGCCTAGGGTCTTGTAAAACCATATTTTTCAGAAACAGGTAAAGGACCATTGATGCCCTCTATTAATCAGTCAAGGACTAAGATATGGAGGCAAAGCCTAGAGACAAGGTTCTTTAATCGTCAAGAGTAGAGAATAGGTCCTGATAAAGTGTAGCGTCAATATGTGATGTTTCCACATTGTTGAATTCGGGTGACCATTCCTGTCATAACACTGACTACATACAGTTTGCTGAAGGATATTAAGATACTTATAGAAAATTTACATCTTCTTGATCAGTGTGAAGCTCATGGAAACAGATTGGATAATGCTGTCTTGTTCTTTCTTTTCTTTTAGCTGTTTATATGGAAAAGCTCTGCTAATGAAAAGAAAACCCAGAGCATCCTCAGATGGAAGTGGAACTACCAAAATTCCAGTGAGGGGAATGATTCTAGTTCAACATAAAAAGTCCACACACCAACAATCAGAAGGTAGAAGTTCTGTATCCTCTTTGCAAGGTTATACACAATCAAAAAGATCAAAGCACAATCTACTTCTCTTCCTTTCTTCTCTCGTTTGTATGAAGTCCAAACAACACAGATACATTCCTTGGTTTTGTACCCTTTCTTTTCTACTCTCTAACTAAAAATGAAAAGATACCTGGTCTACGGCGGCAACAACATCTGCAGCAAAGCCACCAAAGCTCTTGTATAATGCCTTATAAACTGCAACGCTGCAAATATCAACCTGTGATCAGTATCCAAGTCTAGTTCATAGGATTTGAAGCAAGAGAAATATTGTACCTTAGGAAATTAATTCCAAGTATAAGACTAGTATACGGGAAAACTCAAATGGTTGAGACATGCGCACTTAGGGAAGTTGACAGAGCAGATTAGAAGTAGTAGAGTTTTACTCGGTTTCGCAAAGGGCTCACAAACCAAGTAGTTTCTAACTTCTCCAGGATCCAACTCCCCTTGGAAATAACGCATAACTATTTTTAGAAGAACTTCTTAAGTAATCCATAAACACCAGGAAGAAAGATTTCTGGTAATCATAACTCTGTCAGCAGTAAAGACGAATGTCTGCAGTACTAGTCCTACAAGCTGAGTTCTAATCTAGTAACAGGCTATTGAAAAACCTTCTGAAGTGTTCTAAATTGTTAAAAACACTTTAATCTCAGTTATTTTTCTAACAAAAAGTACTTAGGCTAAACATATAATCAGGAGCTATAGGCTATAGCTGTAAAGAAAAACAGTGCTGGTTTAGCAGTCACTGCATCACATATTTCAGAAGAATAGCATGCCCAGACAGATCATTAAACAAATATCACGAAGAGAAAGAAGTCGTGGAAGATGAGCGGAAGAGAGAATAAGCATGTAAGTTGGTTGTAATTTATAGGTATACCATATACACATCAACAGCAAGCACAGCCAGCATTATTGGTATCTTTTTCAGGATCTTTTCCAAATAACAGACTATAGTTACGTGTTGAGTATCACAATCAACATAAATATTTACAAATAAAAAAAAAAAAAAAAAAAAAGAGATTCAACTTCTGAGATCTCTTACTGTGAACGAGGAGCCATTCCACTAGCATATCCAAAGTGATGACCAGCTACAACAACAGGGATCCCATGGTTCCCTGCTGCAATTGAAGTTGTATGCCTACACGTGGTTAAGAAAATTCAAGCCACTTGGTAGTAGATATTACTTGCAGTAAACTCAAAAAATCAGTGAATATAAGCAACTGTATACTTGGAAAAAGCATGTGAACAATCATCAGTTTCCTTTTTCGTGTGTGTGTTTGTCTATATGTTGTGTGAGTTTAACTCTTTGGGATCTTCAAGGGTGCGTCCGTGGCTATAAGCATACTAATTGTAGTCCTACGGAAGTACTTTAATATCACCAAAGTCTTTAAATAACTCTCATCAAATAAGACCGTCTTTTCAGCTAGAACTTCCACTTTTTGAAACTAGAACTTCCACTTTAATAAGAGATCACAGGATTATTTGTCAAAGCAAACAAATATATTTAAATCAAAAAAGAACATAAGCATGCAGAATATAATGTAAGCATGTCAACCAAGGGAAATTGCTTCTTCGAGACCAATTCCACTATTTCGAGATTGGAATGAAGTACTAGTTATTGTAAAGAAATGGATCTTGGACCTAAATCAACCCCAAAAGCTTAGCTCATAAAGTGAGGATTGTTCAAGTGCATATAAGAAGACCAATTACCCATCTCATATCCGATGTGGGAATCTTAACACTCCTCCGCACGCCCAGACCTCATTAACCGGAGCGTGGACAGTATAATATGGGGGCCCAACATCGGTGAACAAAGCATTGGGATGGGCCAAACCCTGATACTGTGTAAAGAAATGGATCTTGGGCCTATATCAACCCCAAAAGCTAGTTCATAGGGTGAGGATTGTTCAAGTTCATGTAAGGAGACCAATTACCCATCTCATAGTTAGACCCCAACCGCTTTGTCGGAACTAATTGATAGGACTTAGTTCTCTAATAATTGGTGTGGTTTGTGAAGAGTGCTTAAGGACAAAAAGCTATAGAGAAACGGTCCATAAGGAAGATAACACTTACGTCCCATGGCCGTCACCATCAAAAGGAGAAGCATAGTCCTGAGTTGTGTTAAATATCCCCCTGGTTATAGCAGAGGCTGCAAAATGGCGGGCACCAACAAGCTTCCTGTTGCAGGATCCAGATGGGAAATCTCGAGTGACCTCACAAATGCCTGAAAAATGTTGTGGAACAGGATAATGCCTCTCAGGTGTATTATCAGAGAAGCTGGGGTGCGTTGGATCAATTCCAGTGTCAATGAAACCAATCACAATGCCTTCCCCAGCCGTTTCATATCCACCTTCTTGAGCCCATGCCCCTAGAGGAAGACCTAGGAACTGGGGTGTATGTGTGGTTGCAGTTCTGACCGAGAAATCCAAAGCCACATTTGACACTTCTCTCCTATTTGCAAGCTTGAAAGCCTTCAAATATCAACATATGCAGGAGTTGATATTAGGATCAAAACAGACAAGACCACATAAGTGCTTAACTATCTACAGTGTCATGAAAACCTAGCAACAAAAATGGCAACAGCTTTCTGTACCACTCACTGGTAATATACCTGCTGGGGAGTAACAAGCACAGCAAATCCATTGATCAAGTAGTGGTAGCTGTAAAGCTTCATATACTTTTCTCCTCTCAATACCTTCCCCAATAAAGAATCATGCATCCGTGATATGGAGGAAGCATTATGGGCATGCTTGTGTGAAGTATTGCTGATTAAAATAAAGCTGATCAATGATATGACAGACAATATTAAAGCTTCTCACTTTCACAAAAATATATTGTAAGAAGACAGACTATGAGCAAACACACTAATCCATTAATGCAAGAAATACAAAAATGAGTTAAGGACAAGACCATAATGTGATAATTGAGTAAGAATAAAACTTCTCCATTACAACTTGGTAGTGGATACACAGCTCAAATAAATTTAGCTATGAGAGAAAAAGTGCTAAAGATTTCGCATCCTCTCAATTACGCTTTACTCCATCAGAATCTTAACAGAATAATTCATTGTACGGTGATCGAATTTTCTATTTTATACTATATTTTATTTTACTTTTACAAAAAAAGGGGCATTTTTTTCTTGTTGCTTGAATATTAACAAGTCAGATACAAAAATTATCAATTACAAGAATTCCCTCTTTTAGCATACACAATTTAAAACTTCAGACACTTGAGCATTACAAAAGCTAATTGCATGCCAGTAAAAGACTTGAATTTATAGATTTCCCAAGTTACAACTAAAACCAGCCATCATTCATTGAACAAAACAAACCAACAAGAATAAGACAGCTCTTTTCAAGAAACATGGAGAAAAACAGTTTATTCAGTTAACAAGCAATACCTTGGTTTATCCAGTCTACTAGAATTTCCTGAATCATGATTCTTGGAGTGATGATGGTGATGGTGACCCTTCACTCTAAGTTCCTCACCATATAAATGAGAAACAGGAGCTTGTTTCAGAGTAACAATATACACAGCACCATCTGAATCTGTAATATCACAAGCCACAAATACACCCAAAAATAGTACTACCAAGAACAACTTAAAGCTGAAATGTTTTTCCATTTTAAGCTCAACCCAATACAGAAATCACAAAAGGGCTACTCTTTTTTCACTAAAAAATACTACCCATATGTTCCATTGACAATTCCCAAGCTTAAAGGCTGTTACTTTTTTCCAAGTAGTACTGTAAGAAGTGAAGTTGACAAAGGAAGCAACCCTTTTGCAGTACTGTAAAGGCACTAAAGTCTAAATATGGGCACTGATAGAAACTTTATTAGTTGTACTTTTACAGTGAAACATTTATGGGAACCCTCTTACTCTTGTCACCACCAAGAATTGGATGGAGAATGAAGACACCTGCATTTAATTTAAGCTGGAAAAGAGAGGAGAATCTGTGAAACTTTTCTTGGATGCTGTGCATGTGAACGTTTTGTTTATTCATAATTAAGTACACTAATGGAATTTTTATTTCATCTTTTGTTTTTTTGTTTTTTAGCTCGAGCAAGATTGATGGAAAAAAAATTGGACGTTTTTTTTTTCTTTTCACTTTTGCTTTTGTTCATTTGTGATGTCTGATATATTCACATTGTCTTCTTTCTTCAACGGGCATTTTTATCACTAAGCTTTGATCTTGGCTTGGTATCATGTGATTAATAGTAAAGCCTTTTTATATGAAACGGAATTCAAAAAATTTATGAAATAATAAGTTAATGATTCATTCGATTTTTTAATTAAAAATAAAAAATTTGGAATTACATAGTCTTTTACGAGATCGAGGACTAGTTTATGTTTGATCATAAGTAAGGTGTTCATAAGCCGGAGTATGTAATATAAACCACAAAATTAATTAACTAGTATTATTTTTTTTTATGACAAGGGAATTCATAGCCACTGTCCTTCAAGTGCACACAGTATAAATTCGCTCCAATGTGGTATCCTGCAAATCACACCGGAGAGATAACCGCATTAGGCAAGTATTTAACTATTATTATAATTTATATTTGTATTTTTATTCTTTTTTAATAGTATCAAATTAATCTTATTTCAGAAAGACACAAATAAAATGATATTAGATCAAGATATCGTTCGTTGCTCTCTATTATTTTTTCATGTTCAAAGTGATGGTTATTTTAATTCCTTTAAGTTACTAGTCTTAATGAAAAAACCGCAAGCCTGTAAATATAATAGGATCTTCTTTTATTTTTGTTACCATCCAAAATGAAGATTGTGATCGACATTCAGTTCTTTCTTCATTAAGTGAACATGTTCGACGCTCTCTGCACCGCCACATCAATGTGTAAGACTTAACTTTTATGGGATTTGTTGGCTAAAGTTGTACTTCATTTGTTATTATCTTATGGATAAATGATCTACCTCAATTATATAATATTGTATGTTATATTGTTTGATTTATTCGGATATATGATTTAAGGGTTCATTACTTAGAAAAAAACCCTTTTCTCCCTCATATAACTGATTTGTTTTGTCTCACAAGTTGGTGGACTCAATTAAATATCATACACGACCCATTTAATTTTAAATTGTGACACTGTTCTTTTAAAAGAAGGTAACGTACTAAACTATTCTAAATCCCATTCTGTAAATAAAATTCAAAACATCCATATCATATTACCATACGAATAAGGATTATCGTCAAATTAACACCCGTATTCTTTATTACTACCTTTAATTCACTACTTAATTTTCACTTCTAGATGGATGGAGCAAAAATAAAAGCAAGTCATGCAAGTAAACTCATTATTGATTTACAGTAAATCACATGTCTAGTATCATTTTATGACTACTCCGGTCCCTTATGTTTTCCTTTGTCTCTAAAATCTATTTCATTTAGCATTTTTGTAACGAAAAGCCTTAAAAATATCTAAGATTTTCCCAAGTACCGAACAGAGGATTTATGCATCAAATCATATAAGAACTTAACTGTAATTAAGTAGAAGAATAAGAAAAACTAAAATAAATATAGACTAATAAAACTTGTCATAGTTATAGACTAAATCATTCTTCAAGGGAAAAAGATGGTAAACATGGTGTGGTGGGCCAAATTAGAAGACGATGGTTCTGCCTTTTTAGTGGTAAAACGTTAAAATTTGTTTTTTTTTTTTTTTTTTTTTTTTTTGTTCGAAAAGAGATGACCAAAAGATTCATCTTCTTTTAGCTCGTGCCCATTCTACAAACATAGTCACTCGTATAAATGATGACATCTATCTATAAAGAAAGATGCTATTATTTGAAGAATTTAAGTCATATTCACTCATTGTTTAAGAATTTAATTTATATATGCTATTATTGTAATTCTTTTTATAGAATTAGTGTAATTTAACAACTTATAGCATATTACTTCTATTTATTAATCTTATAATTTACCACCAATAAATGTCTATAGATGGAATTATCTACAATTATCTTTTCATTTATTACACCGTGTATAATAATGTCAAAATGATTTTCAAATTTCTAAATTATAATATGCGAATAGAGGTTGTAATTTTATTTTTTGCTTCAAACTTTACTTCTACTCCCTAAAGATTTATTTATCTGATATCAAAATGATCCAAGTATAGTTCCAATCTAACTTGTAGTATTAATGAATTCCGTTTTCTTAGGAATCAATGCAGATTAGAGCGTTGATTAATGGTTGCTTAGCCTAATCAGTATTCATTGACCAAGTTCCCCAATAACGAGATAAATCCAAATTTGTCCCCTTCCAATTCAAATTGGATCCTGAAAGTTAGGATATGGATTTACTCAAAACTCTCAAAGAAATATTACTAGACTTTATGAGTTTGGATTTTTGTTAATGATGAAAGGATGACACATTTCAAATAGTTTATACTTCATTATGCATAATTATTGTGCACTTGTGTAGTTGTGTATGTAAGTTCGATGTACAAATAATAGCGGTCATACTAAGCTGATGAGGTCGGCTAAAACTTGTTCAGTATTATAGACGTACATGTGCTCATACATAAATATATCAAAATCGCAAATTACCATTTCAACATTAGAAAGATATGAAATTATTTCATGAGTATTTTAATTGTGTAAATTGATCGCACCGTCATTGTACACTGAAATACAAAAAGGCAAAGTAGACAAAAAAGAAAATACTCACTAATCTATATTTACCTTTATTTACGTTGGAGAAGATGAGTCAACCCCTTTCTCACTCCCATGTATAACCAATTGCGGAGCATAAGTTTTTATTTGTTATTTTTTAAGGTGTAACTGTGTTTACGCACAGTGGCGAAACTATCTAGATTGTGGGGAATAAACTGAACATCTATTGTCGGAAGATCATGTTGTTGTATAAAAAATGCCATTGCGTATATAAGTTAAAATTTATTTTTGTAAGTGTACATCAAATCTTAAACACCTTCGATAAAATTATTGGTTTCGCCATTTTGAGGGATAGGATGGGAGGTGGGGTGGGGAAGGTGAAAGATGAATTGGAAGGTATATTGGGGCGGTGGTGCATTATACATGTGAAGGGCACCTTATGTTACTCTGCCACATTGTCATTAACAAATATAAAAGAAGGGCAGCACTGTGGATATATAGTTAGTTTTTTTTTTGTGTGTGTGGATTAAAGTAGAATTTCGAAAGAAATTGACATATATTAACAACGCCTTATAATATAATACGAAGTATATAACAAATTTTTCTTGTAAGTAAGGAAAATTCTCCCCTTGATGAACTTGAATTAAAGTTTACTCTATAATTAAACACCTAACATTTGCATGTATATATCGTTCGTAAATGACTTCAGCAGAAATTCTTCTTTAGTTCTAACTGTAGAACAATACATAGGATTCTGACCTATTTTAAGGCCGTTACTCTATGAAACTTTGTTTTTGGAAAAGTGAGTTTTGGCTTTCATGCTTATATTCAAAGTGGCGGACCATGCATGTATCATTGTTTCCTTTCCAATTGCACTAATCCGTTTGTAACATTTGGAACACCGAATTTGCTTACTATATTGTCGGACTTAAAAGCAAAGAGCAACCAGAATCCATCATTATGACAGTATCCCTTTCCTGTCTGATAATGAATTGTGAATACTTTTTCAAAGTAGATATTTATCATTATTACAAAGTTCTTTAAGAATTCTGTAATTTTCATAAACTATCTATGAGTATCCAAAATGGTCTCGACTTGTCAATATGAAATGTCCGAACCCATCATCATCCGATCCGTTTACTTGTGGCTCGATTGTCAATTGGGTTTCTTCTCCATTTTTTTTTTTTGCGTGTCCTTCAAAGGCGCTGGTCTTTAATTTTTTCTTCTCAAATTGCTAGTCTCTAATTTTGTCCTTCGCTTAAAAAGTGACCGAAAATATCTCCAGGTTCTGGATTCGAATCCTCGCTCAGTAAAAAGAAAAAGAATTTCGCAAGGTAAGACTTTCACGAAATCTCTACTTTAAGGCCTAACATTTGCCCAAAATTAGGCCTATTCGGGCAAAAGTTAGGCCTTAAGGCAGACCCAAAAGTTTAAGGCAAACCTCTGCCTTAAGGCCTAACTTTTGTCCGCGAATAGACCTAATTTTGCTGCGAAATTCTGTCTTGCGAATTTTTATTTTTTTTAACTTAGCAGGGATTCGAACCCAGAACCTCGAATATGGGCCGAAGGGAAAAAATTAAAGACCACAATTTGAGGGGAAAAATTAAAGCAATAAGGACAATCGTGCAAATTGCCCTCTCTTCTCTAATCACCGACTTTCCTATGCACTCATCAGCTATTATTTTGGCCCAAAAGAAAATTGGGCAATTCGCCCTTCTTTTGGGGTGGTCTTTAAATTTTGCCCCTCATATTTGAAATCTTTAAATTTTGCCCTTCGGCTAAAACCCATGGGTTTCAGGTTCGAACCCCCACACAGTCAAAATTTTAAAAAAAAATCGCAAGGCAGAGTTTAAATTTCGCTATGCCCCCACCGGCATACACTTGTGAAGGAATTACCAAAGTTATGCCGACCGGATACTTATGCCTTATGGGCGACTTGGCATAAGTATGCCGGATCCGATAACTTTGGTAATTCATTCACAAGTTTATGCGGTCCGCATAAAAGTTTGCCCGTTAAAAGTATGCCCCCGCCGGCGTAAACTTGTTAAGGAATTACCAAAGTTATGCGGACCGGCATACTTATGCCTTATGGGCGGACTTGGCATAAGTATGCTTAGGATCCGCATAACTTTGGTAATTCCTTCACAAGTTTATGCCGGGTCCGGCATACTTATGGGCAAACTTTTAGTTAAGCCTTAACTAAAAGTCTTTTCCTAGTTATGCCTTATGGGGCATACTTTTAGTTATGCTTATAACTAAAAGTATGCCCCATAAGGCATAACTTTTCCTTAAGACATAGTGTCACGCCCCGAACCATGGCCTGGGCTGAACACGGCACTCGGTGCCATACTGCATGTGACCGAGCGAACCACATGGCTTGCTGAATCATCATGAGGCATACATGAGCGGAAATATAGCATGAACGTGATGAGCTTTTATAAAACATGAGATGTCATAATAATTTAATGAAATACTTGTTTAAATCATGAATGCGGAAATAACATGAGTTGAGCCAAAGATGGCTAAACACCTTGCATGTCTAACATAACTAACTGACTAGTCTATGAAACCTCTAATTGTGAATCTTGACTGGAAAACATACTTGCTGGGACAAGGCCCCCAGCATACCTTTAGATGCAAAACTAATTAAAGAATGACAATGTCTAAACCCCGAATGAGATGGGGCTCACCAATAAGCTGGTACGTGCAGATCCTACCGAGCGGGCGTCGTCTGTAAATCCGTACCGCATCGTGAAATGCGGGCCCGGCAATAAAGGGGACGTCGGCACGTTGAATGTACTGGTATGTAAAGCAACTGAAAGAAATAACATGGGACATGATAATAACATAACAGAGACTGAGCTGAAACCTGATCATGAGCATAAGTACATATACATATATAACATGTGTAAAGTATCGTGAGTAGGGAGAGCAGTAAATATAACCGACAACATGGTCCGGTACTTGCGTCCTACCCGTGAGAACACTCATACCTTGCCGGGGACATGAGATTTAATAATATTATGAAAGGATCCGGTCATTTTGAGAGATCGTCCTAAGCATGGGTGGAACAATCCTCATCCCACGGGGCTACGTAGTTTCGTGTTTGAAGCCTTCTCGGTAATTAATGCAACTCCCAAAAACATGAACATGTAAAATAAGTGGCACTTGCGCCCATGGTTTTCATGAATATAACTTGCTTGTACATGGATATCATGAAATAACTTGTAAACGTGGTTTCATGAAATAACTTGTATTTAGAGAGTATGTATCTTGTATCATAACATGAAAGTAATTATGTAATACATTTGCATGAAAACTTGTAGATATGTAGGATATTCATGAAACAATCATTCTTAGTCAAAAACATGCATGCAAGAACCCATGGAATACAAGATATGAGTTTTCATAGATTACGGACGGATTCTCAATAATCATAAAGAAATATTAAGAACACAATGATGGAATTATAACAATTCATACATAATATAATCATGGACATGGACCTAGGGTTATCATGAGCATGGTATTGAAACCCTAGTTTTGTATTGAAACCTAGTTTAGTAGAGAAATCATAATTTTATGGATTTTGAGGCGTGGGGAAGAACAATGATGTTCCCACACGTAGATAGTAACTCTACATACCTTAGTTGCTCCAAAACTTGAATTAAATACTTGAGCTTTGAAGGAGATTTCCAAAACCTTGAATTCTTGATCCTTGAGATGGGTTTTCTTGAAAACCCTAGTTTTAGAATGACAATTTCTTGTTTAGATGACAAGGATATATGTTAGAATGGAGTTGGAATAATTAGAATAGGCTTACCTTGGTGTTCTTGATGAAGGGAGAGGGTAGGAAGTCGTTCTAGGGCTTGAGGGAGTGAAAAATAATGAGTTGAACTGATATGGATGAATATATACTGTCCCGTGAAATTGCAAATTACGACCTGAACAGTGCTGGTCGTAAATTCAGTTTACGGGCCGTAAATTGATTTACGGTCCGTATTTTGATTCTGCATCGCACCGCCTCTCTTCCAGTAAAATGGCCATAACTTTTTGCACAGATGTCCGTTTGACCCCCGTAAGATACCGTTGGAAAGGTATTTCAATGCTCTACAACTTTCATCAAGGAAGTTTTCTCAAATTCCAAACACGTTTTGAAATACGGGCCGTAAAGTGAAATACGGTCCGTATTTAACCATATGACCTCAAAATGTCAAATTCCAGAATGTTCAGAAATTCTTGGTTTCAGTTTACGAGTTGGTTTACGGCCCGTAAACTGAAATACGTCCACTGTTCATGGGCGTAAACCACTATATCACAACGGAACAGGAAATTT
>NC_081343.1:47371240-47402164 GCF_029784015.1 Lycium ferocissimum | reverse complement strand
ATACAGAACATGGCAGGAAGAATCGTTGTTATTATTATTATTATTTTTTTTTTTGGGGGGGGGGGGGGGGGTGTAGGGTGCAAAATTTCAGAAAAAGATAAGAATAAAGTTTACTAAGACAGAGACAGGAGCATTAAGAATAAAGGATAAAGTTGCTACCCGGCTGACATCAGTAAATTCCTTGAACAATTCCATATTGGTTGCCCATGGATCATCATGATCATATCCAAATCCAGTCACTAGAAGAGATTGTTCCACCTAACCCCCCAACCAAAAAATTAAGAACAGTAACGAATAAGTTAAAGGAATTGGGGAAAGAAGATTGACAGTAAGTGTACCTTTCATTTAGTGAGCTTTATATAAGCAACACTATTGTCAATTTAAGACTTCAAAGCGAGGCCATATATTATCTCTTTGCCAAAAAGAAGGTGCAAAACTAGCACAATTATCAAATTGTAACAAATATACTTGCATGTAAATGGGTATAGATGCATAACAGGTCACACAGAGCAGGTAGAGTTCAACATTTACCCGACTTCCTAATGCAATAGGACAAGCAAGAACTGTGTGTATCAGATGCTATGAAAGTTATCATCAAACTCTCATTTCTAGTCATGGGTCTGTTGGAAACGGCAATTAAGCTTGTTTTACACATCTGTATGCATAAGTTCTCACCTTGTCAGTTCCACTGACATGAATCTTTTCGCCATTAGCAAAGGCTCCTTTGCCTAGAAGAAGAAAATTGCATAATGTCATGAATAGATCTTTGGAATTTGCAATTGACTAAATGACTCGTTATATATAAATGTCTTTACCTGCAGCTGCAGAAAATGTGCGAGTATTCCAACACATAGGGCCACCAACAAACTCAACCTGTAAAGAAGCAGATCTTAACAATATTACAGTCTGGACGAGGATTTCATATGTCATATCTGAAAAGATATCAAATCAAGAGATTTGGTTCATTGATGATCTTTCCACTTTATGCTTTCCAAGTTCGTTCTCACAGTGTTTCTCCAAGATTCTGTAGATACTACATAAAAGTTACTATTAGATAGACGCCACATAATTTTGGTTGGTCAGCTAATTCTAGTCTTCTAAATTAAAACATAGAGTTCCCTAGAGTTAAATTCGGCGACATTTATTCGAGTTGCTAACACAAATTATGGATAGCTTTAGAAAGAAATCTTACAGCAATATTAAAGCATGTCACTTTTCAACTATTGTAAAATTTGTAAGTTTGCTGAAAATTCCTTCCCCTTTTTTATCTCTCAGTTCAGATCCCTTTATAGCTAAGAATGTAAGAATTCTAATTTATGTTTTTTTTAGAATTTATTATATGTGGCAGTAAGAGAATATAACAAATCAATCCTTGGCACTACAACATTTAAGTTGCTAGTGATCATTCAAGCTTTTGGTTCTCTTCTTGCACATTAGGTGTAAGATTATCAAAGATCAAGCTTGCTGGATAAGAGACAGTGCTCTTCCACTGAACCATAATAAATAACCCAAAAGAACATCAGAAACTATCCCAGCATATACCACAGCAGCTGCAGCAGGCTTCCCTCTAAAAAGAACACCCACAGAGACCGCAAAGCTAGGATAGCCATGCGCGAAATTTGTTGTTCCATCTGCAAGCCAAAGTTTCTCATTAATATTCATTCCCCATCGGTTGAGTTGTCTTTAAGATAATATGCGGTGCTTGTTTCTAGAATTTTGTTGAACTCAACCATGCAAGATATCTATTTGTATGTTATAAGATGATTTTATCAAGATTAAATTAAGTTTTTTAGCAAAAGATTTGGTCAGCTTTTGAAGCATATATTGTAGATATCTCACTTGATACAGTATATTTTTTGCATACTAGGGAAAGAAGAATCCACAGCGTGAATTGTGCAATCAACGTGTCAGATTTTGACTAAATTTCAAAAAGTAATCTGGAATAATCTAGATCTCAACTTAGCTATGATATTCGTTAAATTGCAGCCCTTGATGTCAAGTTGCAACCGCTTCAAATGTCTCGTTATTTGGCCTCCCTTAACAAAGTTACGACCATTTACTAAAGTTGTGGAACTCTAGCCTGGTTGCGCTAGCCGCTCCACATGCTTATGCAACTGCATGGCTATGCCAATTAGTTACCTGGCTGTTTTATGTGCTTGCACGATCGCACGGCTATATCAAGCTAACCTTCGCTGCTGCAGGACGTATGCAAGGAGTCGTAGATTTTCGGAGTTTCCTTCTTGGCTTAGGATTTCGGGTTTGCATATACAGAGGGGAATTGCAACACAAAGAAAGGGCCACCACAATTCAGTTTTTAAAGGTAAGATCAAGCAAAAGAAAGGAGTCTTTGAAGAGACTGAAGCACCAAATAGAATTTTTTTTCTTCTACTTCTGAAATTCACTTTGGAATCGTGATGTTTAGGAGAGCCTCCATGATGTTCTCAATTCTTCACCTTTTTTAATTTTGGGTAATTGTGGTGTTCAGGCCACCTTGCTACCTCCTACAGTACAGGTATCAGACAAATCTCCCCAACAAGGCTTAGGTAGAAAAGAAGAATTTACCTCATGTCATTTTTTACTGCGATTAGAACTGGTCCCTAAGGTTAGCAATCCAGCTCTTCAACTGCTACACCACTTCCTTGGGTGTCTATGATGTTCTCAACTCTTGGCATGAACCAATTTTACTTGAAGTTATGGCCATTTTACTGAAGGAGTATAGAGCAGTCCGTTTAGTGGTCATGTTATACGAACTACTTATACGGCCTATATAATTTTATACGGACCGTATAAGTCGTCCGTACTTCACGAAACCTCAACCCGACGTTCTGTTTTGTGCCATGATAAAATATGGTCATATTATACGGACCGTATAATATGTCCATATAATTTCCGCCTCACTTTTGTATAAATTCAAGCCTTGAGTTCTTTTATTTCATTATTCACAATTCCAAGCCCTAGCAACAATCCAAAACATCAAGGTAAGTCAATCCAAACCCTTCCAACTCAATTCTAACATATACTCTAATAATCTAAGCAAGAAATCATTGTTCCTAAACTAGGTTTTTCAGAAAACCCATCTCAAGGTTCAAGAATTCAAGATTTTGGAAATCTTCTTCAAAGTTAAAATCTTTAATTCAAGTTTGGAGCATTACTGTGTATGTAGTTACTATCTACGTGTGGGAACATCATTGTTCTTCCCCACGCCTCAAAATCCATAAATTATGATTCTCTACTAAAACTAGGGTTTCTATACCATGCTCATGATAACCCTAGGCCCATGTCCATGATTATATTATGTATGAATTGCTATTATTCTATCATTGTGTTCTTAATAACTCCATATGATTATTGAGAATCAGTCCGTAATCCATGAAAACCCATATCTTGTATTCCATGGGTTCTTGCATGCATGTTTTAGCTAAAATGATTATTTCATGAATATCCTACATGTCTACAAGTTTTCATGCAACTATATTATATAATTACTTTCATGCTATGATACAAGATACATAAATGCTAAATACAAGTTATTTCATGAAACTACGTTACAAGTTATTTCATGATATCCATGTACAAGCAAGTTATATTCATGAAAACCATGGGCAAAGTGCCACTTATTTTACATGTTCATGTTTTTGGGGGTTGCATTAATTACCGAGAAGGCTTCAAATGTACTAAAACTACGTAGCCACCGTAGGATGAGGATTGCTCCACCCATGCTTAGGACGATCTCTCATAATGACTGGATCCTTTCATAATATTATTAAATCTCATGTACCTAGCAAGGTATGAGTGTTCTCAATGGTAGGACGCAAGTACCGGCATCATGTTGCTCGTTATATTTATCGCTCTCCCTACTCACGATACTTTACACATGTTATATATGTATATGTACTCATGTTCATGATCATGTTTTCACCTCGCCCCTGTTATGTTATTTTCATGTCCCATGTTAATTCTTTCAGTTGCTTTACATACCAGTACATTCAATGTGCTAACGTCCCCTTTCTATTGCCCGGGGGCCTACATTTCACGATGCAGGTACGGATTTACAGGACGACGCCTCTGCTCATTAGGATTTGCACATACCAAATTATCGGTGAGCCCCATCTCATTAGGGTTTAGGCATTGTCTTTCTTATTTAGTTTCGCATCTAAAGGTATGCGGGGGCCTTGTCCCCAGGTATGTTACGTGTTTCGTACTCATGTTAGAGGTTTCATAGACAAGACAAGTGTCATGTTAGACTTCCGAGTTGGTTAGCTTCTTTGGCTCATTTATGATATTGTCGGCATTCATGACTTAATCAAGTACTTATGTTTAATATTATTACTTACTATGTTTTATAAAATCTCATCATGCACTTCACGTTATATTTTCGCTCATGTATGCCTCATGATGATTCAAATAAGCCATGGGTTCGCTTTGGCCACACGCACTGTGCACCGAGTGCCATGTTACCCCCAGGCCATGGTTCGAGGCATGACAAGAGGCCTGGGAGGCCAGATATTGGATATGGTACATGGTTCGGAGTGATGATGATATTCAACCAACTGTTGGGACCCGATGTGATCTGGGAGATTTGGTATTCCGGGTGGGAATATGGACCTCATAGGTCCCCCATGAGTCACGTGAAACCTACTGCAGGAGCGTGTATATACCGGATATGGCCATTGCATTGCATACTATTCACTTGCATTGCACGCATTTCCTTTATATTGCATATCATTTATGTCGTTTATATTATTTTCATGCCATGTGTGATGGGATATTTAATCTTGAATTTGACTTAACTAAGGAAAAGACTGAACCTTTATGACTAAGCTGGAATAGAGATGGATTGTAAGAGTTGATATAGTGTTTATACCTTCTATACTTGTTGATTTCGTATGAATTGTGGATTTAAACTAACAAAGCTAGAAGAGGAGTATCGGAAGTACCAACCCTCGTCATTACTGTAGTTTAGGGTCGATCAATGATGTTGCTGGGTACACGTGCTTCCCGTACTTACTCTACACTTGCTGCACCTACCTTTTGTGTGCAGGTACTGATCCGAGCACGAGTTGAGTACCTTTCTTGGAGATTGTTGGAGCTTTTCGTGGAGTTTCAGGGTATGATGATGAGGGTCCCACAGCACCAGACTTCACTCTATCTTTACTATTTCTTCCTTATCTTCATTTCAGACAATCTATGTATTATTATCCAGACTTGTACTCGTAGTAGATGTTCATGTACTGTGAGACTTCCAGGTTTTGGGGGATTGTATTGACTTAGACTACCTTTGTTCTTGTTTATTAGAGTTATTATGACTTCCTTTATTTAAATTCCGCATTTTAGTTATATTTCATGACTTAGCCTTGTTTGGGGATTTGGGTCGTGACACCGCATTTATACTTTCAGACGGTATTCAGAATTTAATAGTTATTATTAAATTACACTCTTCATTCAAATTTTCATGTTTTAAATCACATTCCGCAATAGTACATGTCCCATGTTGATTCAGCAAGCCATGTGGTTCGCTCAGTCACATGTAGTCAGACATCGAGTGCTGAGTTACGTCCAGGCCAGGTTCGCAGCGTGACAACTGATAAGCCCCCAACTGCTGTGTACTTTGGCTCTAATTTTCTATCATCAAAGATGTATCAATACTCCAGAGCTGAGGTGTGCACTTAATTACGCACACATTTATATTCTATCAATAATTCTTTAAAGTATCCTCCCTAATAACTTAACCTTTTAGTACGTTGAGTAAGTCGAAAAAATAGAACAAAAGAAATACATTTATCAGCAAAACTTATTACGTCTTCCCTTTTAAAAATTAACAGGATATGATCCTTGTTTCATTGTTGATCCGATATACTCCAATGTTTAATGATCCTCAATAGTTGAAAGAAGCAACACTCACTAAGGAAAAGTATGGTCCAATTCCTAGAGTTTGCATAATGTGCAATCAAGATCTCTCAATGAAGGCATATAAGGTTCGACGATGGATGATTGAAAATAATCCACCACAAGATGTGAAGGTTATTTTAGGCTCAGATCATATGTTCATGTTCTCTAAAACTCTAGAGTTGTGCTCTCGTTTGATGGAAATTGCTTTAAAGTACCATTGAAATTGTGTACTGTCAAACCTCTCTATAACAACGAGTATGGTTATTCAAAATATTTCTTGGATGCTATAGGAAATGCTATCATGGAGAATATGTAATATTTCATAACATGAAAAACCATTTGTGATGAAAACTCAGACATTATATATAGTGGAATATTGTTATAATTAGGATGGTTGTTATAGAGAGAGAATTGACTGTAAAATTCATGTACAAGTAAGACTAAGATTTGATGAGTGTGTGGCTTTTATGATCAATGAGAGAAGCTTTCTGGTGTTGTTGTGCAAAAGACTTCATGGATTTTACACTATCATATGAGTGTATTGTCCACCTTGTATTTATTGAATTTACTTTTTCTGCTATATACATGTCTATTATTATTTATGTAACTTTTCACCTGGATGCACTGCTTACTCTCATATAAAATGTCAAACACTCTACTAATTTTTCTAGTTATATGAAAATAATAATTTTGCGTTTGTTCCACATGCATTCGGGTGGAGGAATTTGACCTTAGGTATTTCAAATTATTGCTTTTGAATTATTTTATTTATTGAATATGTGTAAGGAAATTTGTTTTAAAATATAAAATCAAATGTCAGCTATTTCAACTCTTATGTTGGGCTCTTGTAAAATAAAAGTTCAAATAAAACTTGAACTATGTCATTTGAAATTTTAAGCATTTAAAATTTATAAATATATGCTTCCAAATGCCCCATAAAAATGAAACTAAAATTATTCGGGTGTTTTGTATGACAGAAATATCTTTTGCAAAATATTTTCCTCAAATATGTTTTTCTGGTATTTGGTTGGAGATGCAAATATAATTTTCTTTGAAAGATTAACAATAGTGTTAGCAAATATTACTTATTTCATATGTTGACATATGACAATTAATTTCATTTTAACTATTATTTGACTGAATTGACGAATTTGTATTTCACGTAACGAGAAAAAACTAAAGAAATTAAATTGAAAGAAAATCAATCAAAATACGATTTGATTGATTTTTTTGTTTGTTTGTATGTTTGAACTGATTTGATTTGATCTTTTTCAGTAAAATCAAATTAAACTGAATGGAAAACACCCCTAACCCTTTAATAGAAATAAATGACATATTTTAAGACAAATACCTCTTTATTTATTCAACTTACAAGAATAACTAACCACGTCTGACAAATCACAAATGGGATACAAAATTGAGATTGTGCAATATAAAAGTAAAATATACTCACACAACCAGACAATATTTATTTTAACTTCTTAAGGTTGTTTTTGCGTGCATTTGGTCATGTCCAAAATGTGTTTATCTAGCATTGGTTGTTCTATAGTTCCGTTTGAATTCATGCTCTTACGGGATGAATATAAGAAAGTGAAAATTCAATGCTATTTCCCTTAGTTAAAAAAAGAAAACGAATAAAGAGAGGGTGAAATGGTTATTATCTGGACATACAAATCCTATAATTAAACCTCAACTTCCCTTCAAAAAAAGAAAAATAATAATCATCAAATGTGCATATGCAAAGAAAGTAAGAAATCTAATATCAATTCAAAAGAGTTCAGGTTCTTGAGTTATTTATGGGCCTAATAGTAAAAGAGAAAAAAGAAGTGAAAGAAGCACATACCAAGAAGCGGGAAAAACGTTGCATTCAGGTTTACAAAATCTAAGACAGGTCAGAATTGAGTTGTTCTTTTGAATCACTATCCAAAATTACTCCTTAACCATAATTAACAATAATCAATACATTTAACCGCTTACTTACTCATTTCCAGCATGCAAACATTGTTACCATTTTATTGTAATCCCTATCCTTTATATTTCGATGGACATTTCTTCAGTTCCTCACCACCAAACCATCTCTTCTCAATTCTCCAAAAGTTCTTTACGAAAAATGCAGCAGCCACCAACAAATGAAATGGCTCCTCAAGGCTGCGTAACGAGCCAAGGTCTCTGGTGTTATCGTTGTAGGTACTGCCAATTGGTGTTCACCTCGAGCCAAGGGCTCGCGGGGCACCAACACAAGCACATGCGTCAGGGGCTTTGGATTAGAGGTGCGCCACATCACAAGTTTTTCTGCCCATCAGCTGACTTCCCTGCCCTCAAGCGTCTCTTGGGTAATCGCAAGTCTACCCCAACGGTGTTACGTGGCCAGGGACACTTTTACCGTCCCTATCCGCGTGAGACGATGGTGGAGGGTGCCCGCAATCGTCTTGGCAGTCCGCGGTATAGTTACAATCAACCGCAACAGCAACAGGCGATGGTGCAGGTGCGTCAACGACCTCCTCGTGGCCGTATGCCGTGTATGCAGGCGATGATGCAGGTTAGTCACCGTCCTCTTCGTGGTCGTATGCCTTATCTTGCTGCACCTGCACCTGTCACTCAGGCGGGTCTTGTTGCCTGCCCAGCTAATCAATTGGTTCCGTATGGGTTCCAGTTGAATCATCTGACTACTGCAATGGCTGTCTGGCGTGTAGAATTATCAACTCATTCATCCATTGGTAGCACCACTACAGTTACCACTGTAACTGAAGATAAGAATGACGATCAGGAGGTTGAGGGGCTTGACTTAGAACTTAGGCTTTAGGTTTTTTAGGAACATGGATAGAGGATTTGTTGTTTTGTTGTCGTTGTTGTCACATAGATAGGTGATATATATATATATATATATATATATATATATATATATATATATATGTGTGTGTGTGTGTGTGTGTGTGTGTGTGTGAGTGAATGCGGAAAAACCCAATTTGACTTGATCATTGCTTTTTTATGTTTGGAAATCAACAAGGCGAAATAAAGCATATTAGTGAGATTTTTGGATTAAGAAATTAAGATATACGTTGATAGCTCACTTGGTAATTGAAAAAATAATTAATTATTTCTTAATTGTGCATCTGCAACTTCTGCTCGTCATCCTATTATCAACATTTATTTTTGTTCTTTATTTTATGTCAATTACTTAGAATTAATAGTATAAGAATAATTTATTCACAACTGTTCAACTTATCACCACTCAGTAATAGAAATGACATATAGCTAGTCTTGAAACTATTCCGAGATCGACCCCGTGGGACTCAGCTATGAATTAAATTTTTAATGACCGCGAATTCTTTTTAAGACTTGAATGGAGCGTGATCAAATTTGAATTATTACCCGCAAAACAAAGTTCAAGCCTATTACCCACTATGTCATATTAGTATCGAAGACCAAAGTAGTCCATCCCTATCATTCGGTTTTTTTCTCCTAAAATTTCAGAATTATGTATTACGTTGTGATAGAAAAGTTGGCATTAATATTCCCCCTACTTCCATCAACAACTTATTTTTTCAAAAAAAACAGTATCTCTTCTTGACTACATTCATCTTTGACACGTTACCTTATATTATGCTTTTGGCGGAATAACAATTATTTTTGGATATAGAATAACGCCACATCATAGCCACTAAACTAGTAAACAAAGAGTTAATAATCAGCTAGTCAACAGTTCCTGAGAAAACATAATTCATAGGCTATCTTTCAGTTGATTTTTTTTTTTTTAAAAAAATTTTGTTAAATAGAAGGAAACAGTACTGTCATTAATTAGACAAATCAAGGAAGTCTTCATAGCCAAATTTGATTAGCCATTTCGTGAACTGTTTGCAGAAAATTACACATATGAAAAAAGGCCAAAGGCGTGCAATGAAGACTCACTTCGTGTTCGTGCATGGATTAGGGCCTCCCCAAGAATTAGATGATCTGGAAAATTCTTCCTCACGACCTCAAGGATAGCAACTTCACTACTTTTATCTGTGCTGCAATAAGTTTAAACCAACACATTAACCACTGCGACAACATGATGAAAGTCTTCACGTAAAGAAGTAAAATGAACATTAATTATAACCTAAGAAGCAACTAAAAGTTAGCTCATATAAAATCACCAAATAGTTAAAGCGTAAGGTCAACGGATGAGTGAGGCCGTACATACTCCCTAACAAGAAGGCATTCTCAAATGTTAGTGTTAAATTCAAGCAATGGTCTTAAGAGAAGGGAAAGAAAAAAATAAATCCAGAAGCAGTTACCAATGATCAGATAATGATGGAAAGGGAAGTCAGAATATTCACTACAGTCTAGCAAAAGAATTAAATCATTTCAGTGGAAGCATAATAAATAAAAATAAAGGAAAATATTCTTCGTGACAAAACTAGACATAGTGATAATGATAGAAGTAGATTCACTAATTACTGAGAATCGTACAAGGGTCAGTCTTGACACCAGAAACTGAGAAACAACACTGCAACAAGAATGGAAAATCTATCAGAAATGGTGTTTAACAGCCTTATAAATCAACCTGACACATCAGCATAGAAGAAAAGAAACAGAAGCACTATCTCAGTTCTGATACAAACAAATAACCACCAACATCTATATCTATATATATATCTATATCTATATATTATTATTATTATTATTTTATTATTATCTATATATAATTAAAAAGAGGATAGTTTGCAATAGTATTGTGACAAGTGGCGGTAATGACGAATGCCAAGTGTTACAATTATTTTAGAAAATAGTTAATTAGTTATTAAGTAGTTATTAGTTAGTGTTATTTAATAATATATATAGATGTAAATATATATAAAAAAAAAAGGAAAAAAACAAAAAACTGAACCGTGGATACAACTCCCACGTTTCAGTTTATAATTTGCTATTAAGTTGTACTACGAAAAGGAAAACAAAAAGGGGGCAAAAAAAAAAAAAAAAACTTAAAAAAAAAGGGAAAAAAAAACATTCCGTTGAACCGTGGATACATACAACTCCCACGTTTCGGTTTATAATTTGGCAATTAATTTGCTATTAAGTTGTACTACGAAAAAGGAAAACGAAAAGGGGGGAAATAGAAAGAAAAAAAAAGCCTACTCCTAAACCCACTTCTCCCCCTCATCCCATTTCTCCATGAACCCTAAAATTAGGGATACCACATCCCATTTCTCCATGAACCCTAAAATTAGGGATACCACGATCTGTAGTTTTTTCATAATGGAGCAGTTAAGAGCCGGCAATAGATCACGATGCAGTGGTATTTCTTTTCATAGTTTATGTTTTTTTCACATTTATGGTTATATCTTTTATTAACGAGAGGAATTAATGGCGGCTCAAATTAATTTTATTAGCGAAATTAACACCAAGCCGATGAATTGGAGGTTAAAGGTTCGTATTGTCGCTTTGGGAAAAACCACTTCACAACAAACTTTGATAGTCCTTTTCAACTGAGCTTATTCTGATGGATGAAAAGGTTAAATATTTGCACTTTAATTCTATTTGTGGAAAAACTTAGTCTTATTTACTGATTTAGTGTTTTTGTAGGGCGGCCGCATTCACGCAAGTGTTGGCAGGAATATTATTCAAAGTTTGAAAATGATGAAACAAGAAATCAAGGAATTGGGTTTGTACATCATGAAGAATTTCATGGTTTGTCCAAATAAGGAGAAACTGAGGATCAAAGACCACAAGTGTAAGTTGATTTTCACGCAGAAGACCATTGTTGAGGAAATACAGGATCCATATTTTGACATGTGTATCTTCAAATTCAAACCCTATGAGCAGTTGTCTAATCCAGAGGACTTTGACGACACCGAACTATTCGGTAATAAATTTTTTTTCCTTTTTTCTTTTACTTTCCGTTATTAAATTTCTGTTGTCCATGGGTTGAACTGATTGGTGATACCAATTCCAGTACTTCGAGTTTCTTTAGATTCTATGCAACAAAAGTATTATAGGTTTCTCTCTCTTTTGTTGGAGGATCATTTGTTTTCTTGTGGTGAGTACTATTGTGGCTAATTGTTGCAACTAATTTGGATGAGTCCAGAATGTTTGTGTAAGCTATTGTCATGGTCTATTTTGATTATATTCTACCTATTCCATTTTTAACTTTTGAAAGGTGAATGCAAATTCCTCCTGTAATTCACGCATACATGTTGTGAAAGCATAATGTGATGTGGTATGAATATCGAGATTTTCTATTCTTTGCCTCATTATATCAAGGCCATGGATTCATTAATATCCTTTTTTTTTTTTTTTACTTGTGTTGGTGGGAGGAAACCTAAACTAACAATTGTATTAGTTTAGGTTCTACCCAACCGGGCGCCAATCTCTTCACACAGGCGGTGTTGATGCTCTGCTAGGAGAGAATTCATATGGATGTCCATGTCACTTTCATGAAATAATATGCACTTTTCAGTTCTTCAACATACATACATATTAATTCTTTTAAATTATAGCTTTAAACATACCTCAACTATGACCAATTCTGCACTGATTTCTTTGGTCAATATTTTTGTAGATGTTATCGGCCAAATTGTGAGTTATGGGGACGTACGTATGTCAACCAAGATGGTAACATCCGGATGTTCATGAACGTTGAGTCAGAGATTATAAGTAAGCTTTCGACAACTATTCAATGCTTAATTACTTTGTAATTTTGAATCATTTCCTTAACCTTATAATAATTGTAGGAGCAACAACATATCTGCAACATTTTGGGGCGACTTTGTGGAACAGATCAAGCCACATTTGATTGAATCGAATGATAAGCCTGTTGTCGTCGTCATGCGAGTTGTTAGAGCACATCGATTTCGAGGTTATTAAGTTGTCTACTTATTTTGCAATTCTATGTCTTTGTACAATTAGCAAACTCTTATTAATATAATTAAGCGTGCGAACAATATTCGGGAGGAACACTTGGCACGTCTCCAAGCTTTGGATCAATTCACAACTTCCTCAAATTGTTGACTTTAGCTCCAGGTTTCACAACAGTTATGCTAAATTTTTGGTCATTTCAAATTAAATTTTATTGTTACTCTTTATTAACGTATCTCAATTTACAATATGAAACAATCGTCTCGGTGTGTGGAGAAAGCTCACAAAGAATTACTCAAATTTCGTCTCAAAAGACTCATTCTATTGAAGATGAATTAGCATCCGGGAAGTGTTGAAGTTAAAACTATTGAGGCTTTGATTGACTCTAAGCATGTGAGTACCTAATTATAAATAATCAGCACAACAACAAAAAATTTACCTAATCTTTCTGTACATAATAGTTGTATATCCAATTTTTATGAGCAGCCGGGAAACTTCTGGATTGTAGCAACCATTGTGTACATAGATCTAGAGCATGGATGGTCTTATTTAGCATGCAAAATGTGCGCAAAGAAGGTTGAGCCAGAGGGGAATAAGTTCTATTGTAAAAAATGCGGCAAGTTCCATCTACAAACTCATCGGTATGACCATAATACATACTTCATTAATTTTTTTTCATAAACAAACTTAAAATTGTTTCTATAATGACTCTTTCCAGGTTCAAGCTAAAATTAGGAGTGATAGATGACACCGGTACAATTATTTTGATGATGTGGGATAGGGATGCAGCAAAAATGATCGGAAAGTCAGCAAATGATTTAAAAAATGCTGTATCTGAGGTATACTACAAACTCTCTAAACAAAATAAGACCACCAACATCTAAAAAATTATCATTATTACCTAACTTATGTATAGTAGAATAGGGATGATAGCATGTTTACAAAATAGTCAACTGCATGATCTTTCAAATGTTTAAAGAGATTTAAGCTTTTACATATCAATTTTAAGTTATATGAACCGGTGATTGGCAATTAAAAATATTTTTGTTTACTCAAATTCCAAAAGAAAAATATTGTAAAGCCTTTAATCGGCTCTTAAGTTATTTAGCTTTAACTTAAGTGACAAATTTGTTATCAGACACCCTCTTTAGTAAAGTATAGAACCAGTCTAATGTGTAATATTCATCTTTTTTTTTCTTACACCATTCATGATGAATTGTTTAATTCAATGTTTAAAGTATCTATCTATTTTTATAATCTCGGATGGCCAGCGTTAATTTCATGCCACTGAAGGCTTCATTATTTTATCTAGGCAAGCCATAATCAAAGACATGCTTTAATGTGGAAGTTAAATTGCAGCAGAAACACTTATGCTTTCATTTTAGAGTTCCCCTCTTCTACTTTAGTCTTTTTATATTAGTAGCTTGCTTTAATGTATTGTTCCTGGTATTTGGATTATGCTTACTAACACACTTATTATGACAATTGAAGCATCATCTTTGTAACAGCTTCAACCATTCTGATATTTCTTTTTTTAGACTTAAATGTTGCGATGACTCTTCAATACCAATAGAGATAGAAAATCTTATTGAAAAAAGATACATGTTTAAAGTGGATGTTCGAGAAAGTCTAACCGTGAGAATCAAGATGAAGTCTTTAAAGTTCTTACGTTCTTGATGACGAGGATATTATAGAAAAATACATTCCTTCTCCACGTGCGAGACATTCAAAGTATGTTTATCTACTCAAATATTTCTCAAGTTTGCTATTTGTGATTGAAGTAAATTTTAATTATGATGCACATTTTTTATAGATCCGTCCATTTCAATCAAAACCAAGTCGGTCATGAAGATAACGAAATCACGGTGAATTTGCAACTAATCATTAACTTCTTTAGATTATTTATTCTTCTAATTAAATGAATTGCAGCTTTTAAATAATAAAACAAATAGATACCATAGATTCAATATTGATTTTCACCTTTGCATTTTTAATATGTAGGATTCTACTGAAGATGCTGAGTTGATCGACGTCGCAAGTACACCTGTCAAGATAGCTATCACTGGTGCCGCGACAGTGGTTGAAGAAGATCCAGTTGCACAGTTGTCTGGAAACAAGATCAAAAGAGTATTTAAGAAGAAGAAGATAGCATAATGTGCTAGCATATGTAACCCTTGGAGAAACTAAAAATTGCTTGCTTATTTAGTTTGGTAGTTTCATGAGTACTTATGAACATGTTTGAATTATTTCATGTTTTTTCTGGTATTGAAATTCTGCTTTTTAGATAGTTTGATATTTTCCTTAGTTATCAATGTGATGTCTGAAATGTTCTGAAAATGTGTTGAAATTTGCAGTTTTTTTTATGAAGTTTAGTGTGCTGAAATATGGAGTTATTTGTGGTGAAAGTTTAGATTTTCTGACAATTTTCCCGACAATTTAGTGTTCACCTTAAACTTTGGTACGATGTCCACGGACGATGTACTTTTTAAATTGTAACATTATCATGATAGTTAAAGTTTTATTTCATTCTTCTTTCATCACCAGCTGTTCAGTAGCAAAAGAAGATATTTTTCAGCACTAAAGCAGCCTCACACCAGCATTTGAGTGCCATTCTGCAGTAGGCAAAACAGAATTTTCAACCTGCAAAAACTCCAGTTTTAAGGGAAAAGTATAATTTCCATTAAAAAAAATAAAAAAATCATACCTTCTTTATAGTAGATGAATCAGTTGCCTCATCATCAAATAATGGATGAAAAATCATTATATACATAAAAAGTTTAATTGAAAAAAATTGCCAATTATAAAGAAAAGCAAAAATGAAAGTAAATGGACGTATAGTCACTTTCCTAATTTTATACGGTCAAAAATCAACCAACAAACCACTAAAGTCACTTTCCTAAATAGGACAAAATTCACTTTCCTAAGTTCTCTCTGAGTCCCGAAACTTCCACCGTGACCATCGAATTCAAGAACAGCTGAGCTAGCCACGACCAAGTCGGAGTTCCTCTCGCTCCCTATTCAAAGATAAATCCTTCTTCAAAGGTAAAAATTCATCTTCTTTGATCCGATTTTGCTTTAATTGCACCTACTAAGCTCTCACCGGTTTAGCAAAAATCATAACCACGAGCAACAAACTATAAGATGATGATGTTGAAGCCATTGAAGAGTGATTCGGATATGAAATCAACGAGCTCAAACTATCTTCACCGATTCGATTCCATCAGTGTAAGGCACTTCTTTTGAGTAATTTCTCCCAATATTCCATGTGAAAATTTGAAACAAATCAAAACATTTGTAACTGTTTATAAATGACATGGGTTATTTATAATTTTCTACTCTTAATAGCAAATTATTTAGAAAGGCACTAATATAATTTAACTTTTAAATTAAGAAGTTCTTTCTTTTAATAAATAGATAGAGGCAGAGCTTACAGATGATGAATTGAAAAATCGCTGCTTGCAAAAGATGGAGAGGACTTTAAAAGGTTGTGGAAAAAGTTTTAATGATTTTCCAACAATGCCAAGACCAGTTACGGTGAGCAAGACGTTGATAGTGCCAACGGACTAATTAATGAGGAATTGTGCTATAACAAACGCTCTTTGACACGAACATCAACAATTAGTGATGAAATTAACGGTGAGAACAGGTGTGTGTATGATAAAATCATGACCGGCGTGAACCAAGACGGAGGGGGTTGTTCTTTTTATATGGTCATGGTGGAGCTGAAAAACATTTATGTGGAGAACATTGTCTTCCGGCGTACGATCTAAAGGTGATATAGTGATAAATGTTGCTTCAAGTGGTATTGCGTCTCTTTTGTTACCGGAGGTCGAACCGCTCATTCGAGATTTGCGATTCCTTTAAATCCAACCGAAGATTCAACATACGCAATATAAAACAAGGTAGTCCTTTGGCAAAGTTGATTGTTAAGGCGAAGTTGGTCATACGGGATGAGGCACCAATGATGCATAGATCTTTTTTGAAGCTCTTGATCGAACTCTTAGAGATATTTTAAGATTTAAAGATCCATCAAATTTAGATCGACCATTTGGAGGTAAAACAATAGTACTTGGAGGTGACTTCGACAAATCTTGCAAGAATTACAAAAGGTACTAGGCAAGAGATTGTTAATGCAACTCTAAATTCTTCGATTTGTGGCCCCAATGTCGTGTCTTAAAGCTAACAAAGAATATGAGATTGCAAGGAAGTCTATCGGTGCGTATTTGGATGATTTAAAACGTTTTCCGATTGGATTTTGGCAATAGATGGAAAGATTGGATGTTCCATTGATGGCATTGAGAAAATAGAAATACCCGATGATCTTCTTATACATAATTGTGATGATCCGATATCCGGAATTGTAGAAAGTACATATTCGATTACTTGATACATTCCACGATATAAAATACCTTCAAGAAAGAGCAATTCTTGCTCCGACTCTTCGATGGTGGAATCGGTGAATGATTACATGGTTTCCCTCAACCATAGTCGTGATAAATCATATTTAAGTTCGGATACAATTTGCATGTCCGATAATGCATTTACATCTTTGGAGCATGTACATACACCTCGAATTCCTAAATAGTATTAAATGTTCGGTATTCCAAATCACTCCATCACTTTGAAGGTAGGTGTTCTGTCATGTTGTTAAGAAATATAGATCAATCGGCGGATTGTGTAATGGCACAAGATTGATAATCACAAGACTTGGAAATCGGGTAATTGAAGCCAAAGTATTATCGGGAAAAATGGTGGAGACAAAGTTTTTATCCCAAGAATGACACTTACTCCATCCGATGCAAGAATTCCTTTTAAGTTCCAAAGAAGGCAATTTCCAGTCATTGTATCTTTTGCCATGACCATCAATAAAAGCCAAGGTCAATCATTGTGTAATGTGGGATTATTTTTGAAGAAGCCGGTGTTTACACATGGACAACCGTATGTTGCATTTTCTCGAGTAACAAATAGAAAAGGGTTGAAGATCTTATGTTATGATGAAGATGGAAAAATAACAAATGAAGCTACAAATGTAGTGTATAAAGAAGTTTTCCGTAATTTAGAGGGCGTAAATTTTCATTGAATAAGTGTCAACCGAGCAAAAGAACAAGAAGTTCAATGTACATATGCAAAATATAGTTGTGCATCCTGAAGACAAACATAAAGTTGATTGAGGTAAATATTTTTCTACATTTAATCTACTTTGTAAGAGTGTGTTACAGCTTAAACGATATTCCAGTCACTGGATGATACTGTTATTTGATAAATTATCTATCTATATTTGCAATCAACCACTTCATTTAAATTGTATAGTTGCGGAAAGATGGATTAGCAAACATCACTTCACTTTTCTGTGATTGTTGATAGGTATGACATAGTAGTTAGAATTGAGTTTTATTAGTAAAGATATAATGTCTCTATTTAAATGAAGAATTCGAAATGTTATGGTGTTGAATTTTCCTATTTATTTCAGGGCATATGATCGTGATGTGATTAAATTTACAGGACTGGATGCAAGTATTACTTTCAATGTCATGATTACCATGAAGAAAGTATTTTTTTTTTATTTCTACATAAAATGATATTGCTATGCTGACTTACATGAATTCAAATGAGTAGTTCTTGCATCAAGGATATCAATTTGGAATTACACATGCAACTGTTTCTTGCTTTTTAAATTAAAGGGTGCCAACTGTTTTTGTTCTGCTATAACGTTGATCTAAATCATTTCCGATCCTTGACAGAGTTGACATGTTCAGAGAATTCATCAACATGGATAAAGTATCAACAAAAACGGCTGGTGAAGTTATCGGACCTGGTCCGCGTTCTGTCAAGATAGTAATTGTCTTGGTTATATTGTTGAATATGGTGGATTATCCGAGAAATTCTTGACAGAAATAGCCAAAGCAGCCTTCTTATTAGAGTGTGCTTATGTAGTTATCCAGTTATCCATCTCATTTTTTGCTCTCTGAAAGTGACTAGGGTTCTTTGTAATCGGTTCTATTTAGGAAGGTATGGTCTGTTCACACATACCTTGACGTCAGATAGACATCTCCCCTATTTTGTGACTTACTGCAAATTGATTAGATGAGAACCAATAGAAGAATGGAATTATGCAAAAAAGAAACTCGGCACATGATCTTATTATTGACAACATATCACTTAATCTTAAAAAATAATTGGCCTTTTCTGTTTATACTATAAACTGTTAAAGTTTTGTTTGAGCTAAATTGCTTTTGTTGTGTTGATCAGGTCCCATATAGAGAAGGTGAATCCATTGCTGTGATTGCTGATGGTGAAGATGCCAATGGGGAAGCCTAACAAGCACGATTGTGATCCATACCATGCTAACAAAGGTTTTGGTGACTTCGCTAACTCCAAAATCGTAAGCTTTTAATTCCTAATTATTTGAAGAAAAATTTCACCTATTACAGATCACTTTTGCTTACTAATGTAGCTACAAATGTTTCATATTTCAGGTGACTTGAAGCCTGGAGCAGAGTTCAAGATTACTAGAGTCGTTGATAAAGAAATGGTTAATAATGAAGTTGAAGCAACTATATATACCATGGGAAAATGTTATTATGTGATAAGACTGATCCGAGAATATTATATCCGCAATATGTCACATATAGATCCTATACATCTATTTCTTATCTCTCCTTTCTATTTTTTCTTTTGAATAATTTGCGCATTTTAGTATGTGATAAGACTAATCTGAGAATATTATATCCGCAATATGTCACATACGGTTCATATACATCTATTTCTTATCTCTCTCCTCTCTATTTTTTCTTTTGAGCAATCCGCGCATCGCGCGGGTACGTATACTAGTATTATTAAAAAGAGGATAGTTTACAATAGAATTGTGACAAGTGACAGCATAGGACAATGCCATGTGTCAGTTTTAGGACAAAAATTAGTTAATTAGTTAATTTTTGAATTTAAATATAAATCTACTGATTTACAATTAAAACATACAAAATTATATCTTCATAATATGCACAATGGAGTCCTAAAATAGTGCAGCCACAATTCAAGGCATGTTTAGGACTTTTTTTTTTTTTTGAAAGTTATCAGATTTTTTATATTTTAATCTACCAAAAGTTTTGAAAAAAGAAATCTATATCTATATATTATTAAAAAGAGGATAGTTTACAATAGAATTGTGACAAGTGACAGCATAGGAATTATTATTATTATTATTATATTATTATTAAAAAGAGGATAGTTTACAATAGAATTGTGATTATGATGTTTTCTTCTTGGTAGTTATCTTTTAAACTTTTACATTTGACTCGAGAGATATTACTTCGGTTACTATCTTTATTGATTTATCATCACGTTTATTAGCCTTCAAAACGTAATAAAGATGGGGATATTATTTGCTGCTAGAACTCCCTTCGAATATCGCTTTCCCAGAAGTTCCTCCATTTTTGGAATGAAGTAGTAGCAGTTACATATACCATAGGAAATTGTTAATTTGTAATAAGACTGACCAGAAAAATAAAAATATAAGATCTACAATATGTGTCACATGTGGTTCAATCCGCGCATCGCGCTTCAGCGTAGGATAATGACACGTGGTAGTTTTAGGACAAAAAATAGTTAATTAGTTAAACATTAGTTATTGTCTTTTAATCTATATTTAACTTTAAATCTAAAAAAAATCTATAAGTAGTTATTATTTTTAAATTAAAATTAAAAAATAATTAACTAAAGAAATCTGAATTTGGGTGTTTTTTTTTTTTTTTTTTTTTTTTTTTTTTTTTCGATTTTACCCTAAAAAAACTAAACAATTAGTTTTAAGTAGTGGTCAAGAATACCATGTTTCTGCATATCCTTCAAATTTATAACTACAACTTCCGTGACATAACCAGTTTAAAAATTTGCATGCTTTTAACATTCAGTTTTTACTACAACCAACCCAAGCCTCACCCACGTTCCCCATTTCCCATTTCCACCTCTAACTCAACTATTTATATTTTTCATACACTAATGCTGTAACGTCATTATTTAATTCGGAGACAGATTTAATATTGTCTTCAAGTTCATATTTGTATTCAGTTTCAACTACAATGTCGTACATAAATGTGAGTATGATGATGCTGGAATTGAGGGAGGTTTAGGCAAAGTTTCGAACGAAATGACTATATTTTGTATGGTTGTTGTGGGCATCAAAGGAGTCTAAGATGATTGATGCAGAATTATGAGGAGTATTATGAAAATTGTCACTGTAAGCCAAAGATAGGTATTTATCATTTGTTAGTTTATATAAAAGTATGAGTTTTCCGCTAAATTTATAAAAAGAATATGCACGTTGATAAGAGAATTTGTTTCCTAAGCATTATGTATGTCTAAATCTTCCTTGCCGGGGAGAAGGCGAGAACTGAGAATTTTTTTTTTTTTTTTTTTTTTTTTTTTTGGTGGGTGGAGGGGTGTTGTGGTGGCCTTTAAATCTATGAGTACTATTGTTTTGTCATGCATTCTTTTAATCTCTTCTGCATGGAATTTATTTGTTTGTAATTGTTCCAACTTCCAAGTGAGGTTTTAGTGAGAGATTAAGTGATGCCCATGGAGTATCTTAAAAGGACAACTTGGAAAGACATTGTTCTATAAAAGTAAATTGCATCTTAAGTAAGCTGATATACATTTTTTAAAACGCAATAATCAATGGATTTAAAGTAGTAATCTTTATGCTTCTAAATTTTTATCATTATGTTTTTTCTTGAACTATATATTTTAACATGTTATTGTGCACTATTATTTCACTATTTTTCATTTTATGTTGGTAGTATTACTAGCTGGTTTCAATGTTTGACGGCATCTCTACCGGGAGTATTGTTTGAAGCTTTAATGGTAAGAGCATTCCCATAATACAATATTTATTAGGTTACTTAATACAAAAAAAAATTGAATAGAATTTGAAGGTTCGTTCCCGTTATTACATTTCTATTTCAATATTTTATATGAATCAAAGTTTGTTTAATTTTTTTTTTTTTTTTTTAATGTTTAGCAGTTTAACTTTTTTTTTTTTTCGAAATAAATGGTGTTCTTTCATCTAAAATTGTCTTAAAATTTAATACATGTTCTGGTTTGGATATCCAATGGAGCTTTCATGCATACATATTTGTTTAGTTGTCATATACGTTCTAATATAATGCTAAATGTCTTAAAATGAATATTAGGTTGAGGATTCTGCATGCAGTTAATTCGTGAGAATAATTATGCTATATAGCTTGCGTTTTTTTATTAATTAAACCTCTGTATTCTTAGTCATGTATGCTGATGCTAAGATTTTTTTTCATTGCAAGCTTCGGGAAATTTGAATGTGAATGGTTTTCTTAAATAATTAATAATGAATAAATGAGATAGTCAATGGGACTGTCTAAATCAATGGGGCCTAGACTTTATTTAAGGAACTAATAAATTTGATTCTCTCTGCTAGACATATTTTCTTTGGTTCATATAAAAATGTTGTGTGTTAAATTTTTAGCGTTCCTTTACCCTGTGAGTGAAAATCGACATTGTGCAAATGTTTGGTTGGTGTTCTTGTGTCGTTTTAACACATGTTTTACTAACTCAAATTTTTTAGTCTATGTTGAAAATCTTTATTTTCCATTTTTTTTAACATTCAACTCTTGAGTACATTTAGTCCTAATCATGTATTTTGTTACATATCTAAATTAAGGCTAATGATATTCTAAATCGCAAAAAGCTTTTGTATCAGAAATATTGTTTTGAATTGCTTAGCATGATGTGAATAACATGACCATCATTTGTGTTGTTATTTAAAATAATACATTAGAAAATTAATATGGCATTTGGCAAGTGGATATAACAATTAAATTTAATATGCTCAAATGAGCAACATCATATTTTGATGTGGTTAATTTGTTTTTTAATACTATTCGCACAACGTGCGGGTCATTACACTAACATTGAGGAGCTGAAATAAAATTTGAATCTAATGTGATGTGTGAACATATTCACAGGAAGTTGAGTTTTTGTGGTTGTCTGGTACGTGGAATCAATTGTCAATAGCCACTTTGGGATATTTATGTATTTACTTGTGTAGTCAATTTCTTTCAATAATTGTTCTTTTTATTTCTTCTACTGGATCTTTTAGCAATAAAAAATTGTATGTACTATTTTGCTTTGCAACTAGAAGATTGAGATATTATTTGCTTTCAGAAATTCCTTTGAAACCAAGACAACAAACAATATTACTTCCCAGAGATTCCTTCATTTTTGGAGTAACATCCACAATAATCATCAGGTTTGTGATACATCCTCTTATTGTGATATTAGCTCCTGAGTATAAAAGACCGTATAATATGTGAAGAAGCAGTGGCAGATACATATACTATAGGAAAATGTTTGTCTGTAATAAGACTGATCCAAAAAAAAAAAGAGAATATAAGATTTATAATATGCCACACATGGTTTAGACACGTCTATTTCTATTATCTCTCCTCTTTTTTTTTTTTTTTTTTTTGAAACGATCCGCGCATCGCGCGGGTACGTACACTAGTAGAAAAGTAATACAAGGTCTTACTCAGTCACTAGGTCAGTGAGCCTCAATAGGTAACAGTGCGAGGCTTATTCACAGCATCTCTTAAATGAAGCTTAACATCATGTTCTTAAGCATCCTACTTATCCTCTAGGCAACCAACTCCTTGTCTCTAATAGCTCAATAGAACGAAGCGTATCGTAATTCAATAAAGAGCTAATGGTCAAAAACACACCTGAATTATCACTTTCTCATGAATTTCACACAGTACAATTTTTGAGGAAAAAAAGCAAAGCTCAAATACCTATGCTTGGCACAAAAATCCAAGAAAACTCAACTAGTAACGCTTTTGTGGAAGGCATACAAAACGGAAAGATGTCTTCTTTCATCAACAGTTTCTTCTTTAAGAATTTGTCAGTTACCCACAATTCTTCTTCCTTATAATCTGCCATTTCTTAAAAGTTGTAGTACTAATTCACAACTTTTCGAGCACGGCTTTTTTACAAGTTTCTCCACTGGAGCCCAAAAGAATGGAACATATTGCACCAAGGCTACTTTATCTGAATTGGGTAACAAGAAAGTATACTCAAAGATTGGTGCTGACTCAACTGGAAGTATTCCCTCCACTGAACTACTTCAAGTAGTTGAAGCTGCTGCCAAAACTGGTGCTCAGGTTTGGCACCCTTCTTAATTAGTTTCTTTCTTTCTGGTTTTATTTCTATGTTCTGCTTTAAGATTTGAATTTTGAGTTCGTGTTTACAAGTTGCAATTTTTTTCCTGGGGCATTGGATGATTTATTGAAGAGATAATGGTAAAAAAAAAAAAACACACCTAAACTATCATTTTTTTGCGAGTTTCACGCCCCAACTATTAGTTGTCCACTTTTTCTTCTTTGAACTATCACCATCTATGTATTAAAACACACCTAAGTGATAGTTCAGGTAGAAAAAGGGTACAATTGGCCTAATCAGCTTTGAGATGTATTTTAATTGGTAAATGGTGATAGTTCAGGTAGGAAAGGGAATAACTGATAGTTGTTGTAATTTCAAGAATACAGATTTTTTTGTACGACCCTTTGACGTTGCATGATATTTTTCTTTGGTCCCTTTATTATGAAAATTGGCACATAACACCTTTGATATTACTCCCTCCGTCCCATATTAGTTGTCACATTTTTCTTTTACACACCTCTTAATAAATCATAAATAAAAGTGTGTATGTTTACTATCTTACCATATGTTTACTACCTTACCATCTCTCTCCAATAATTTACAGTCTAATCGATATTTGTTATTTTCATGAACAATAATTAAGTTTATCTAAATTTTATAAAATGACAAGTATTTTGAGATAAATATTTTTATAACATTGATAACTAATATGGGACGGAAGGAGTACAATTGTGACAAAAAAGAAATCCAAATAGTAAGGATGGCTGTGGGCATAACAACAACATGTCAATGTGATCCTACAAGTGGGCATAATATGGGTAAGATCGGAATTCGCATTTTTTGGATTCTTGATTTGGATTTTCTAATTAAGGTTCAACTTTGAATTTAATTTTTGAAAAAAGTTAAATTTCAGATTTGGGATTTTGAATTTCGAATATCCAAAAATATGAAATTTTTATATATTATTTTTTGCCCTATTCATTAGACATTAACCCAATACTATATATGTTCAACATCCTATTAAATCAATTAATATATCTATTAATACGTTCAACCTTATCAAAGTTTAATACCTTATTGTGTATCATCTTTATAAGTTTTTGTTGAGTACCATTATCATCAATGCTGATATTTGGCATATTTATTTATGTTTTAGTATCATTTATTTTTCATTTTTAATGCCTTTGAGTGGTTTGAATGTAAAAAAGAATACCCAAAATGATTTAATTATTGCTTTTAATGTTTAGGAAAACAACCGTTGCGGGCTTATCACTTGCATGCTTTTTTCTGGCATAAAAACTAGAGGTTAGTTGGTCATGCGAAATTTTTAGATCAAATAAAAGCGCCTCCTAATCTTGTTTTTAGCATTTGCTCGATCTGATAGGCAAGAGACATCAATGCAATTGGAAAAGCCTTAAGTCAGTTTCAAGTGATCGAAGCTATGAAGAGTTTTTCAACTTTTCTCTTTTTCTTATTTTGTTGATTCTCTCTTGTTTACTTTGGGTCTTTTTAAGTAGAAGATTGTTGGCTAATTATTTTATTTAGGGTTTTGATGAAATTGAATGTTGGATGATTTGGTTGATTATTTCTTGATCAGGTGAGATTAAGAATTAGTTGATAGCTCACTTTGTTAATTGAAAAAAGTCATTGTTTATTTTTTTAATCATATGTAACTTCTACTCATTCATCCTATTATCATTATTTGTTTTTGTTCTTTATTTTATTTCAATTACCTAGAAATTAATAATATAATAATAATCATTATTCACAAATCACAAGCGTTCAACTTAATTATATTTACTTAGTAATATAAATCACTTATTAATAGTCTTGAGCTTTCTGATATATATATATCAATCCCAGGCAATTCAAATTATATTTGTAGTGACCCCTAATCGTTTTTTAGACTTGAATTAAAGCATGATCATTGAAATATTACCCGCTAAAACAAAGTTCGAGACTCACTACTTAAAGAACCATCTGTTTTCAGTGTTATATATATTAGTATCATAGACCAAAGATGTCCATCTCGTTGTCATTTGGATTTTTTTTCTCTTACAATATCAAAATTATGTATTCAATATTTCAATTCTTATATAAAGTTTGGCGCCAGTATTCCCAATACTTTCATCAACACTTTTTAAATATATAAGATATATTCTTCTTGTCTAAATTAAATTCATCTTTGCACGTTACCTCATATTTTCTTGGAAATATGGAATATAATAACACCACATCATAGCCATGCACTAACTAGATAGTAATAGCGACTCCGCTTAAGCGAACGTGCCCTCGCAACGGCGAGACCCAACAATAATTCCTAAATCTCGCTCCTGCGGGCCTCCTTCCGCAGGGGCGGACAAAGGCTCGCAGGGGCCAATACACCAGAACCAGCAAAATTTAGTTTTTGACTCACACACCCCAAAATCGCAAAGACTCCCGGAACCTCCCCTATACAAACCAAATATGCAGACACATCTAAAAATGCGCTACGAACTCACTCGCACACTCAGAATTCCAAAAAAGAGGTCTCGTTGACCAAGTCAACCCCGAATGGCCAAAAACCAACTTTCCAATCAAAAGACCAAAATGCCCCCAAGACCCTCGGGAACTGAACCAAATACTCAACCAGCCTATATTCGACGTTCCAGAGCTAATGGAACCGACGAAATTCCCAAAATGACACCATTACCCCCGATGATGCCTAAAGTCAACCAAACACTTAAGGATTCTTTTAACCTTAGCAAATTTTTCAACTTAAGAGATTTCAACTACCTCGGGAATTGTGCCAACTACTCCCACCACCTAGCAATCCAAAACAAGCAAAGGGACGGGTTCGCAAGGGCAAAATAGGCAAAAACAATAAAACAACCAAAACAACCTAACGGGTCGTTACAGAAGATTTTATTTTTACCAAATATTGTGTATCTAGCAATTTTTCTTTAATTAATTGTTTGCCAGCGTCGTTTTTATGAAATTTTGGTAGACAAATTAGGAACTACTTTTATTAGAAAATTACCGATAGTTCTAGTAACATAGCTTAAGGGATGACTCTACAATGTTGAACTATTGGTCTTTGTTATGCTGCATATATATTAGTTACTACTAATATAATTATTCTTTTTACGGGCGGCTTCTTGAGGCTAGCTAATGCATATGGTTAAAGAAGGTAACATATTTTAAATGGTTAACATATCTACATAATTGGCGCTTTAGAACAGGTGCAAATGTTTTTTCAAAAGTTGAACCGAAAGTATCTAATACAAACACTTTATCATATGTTCAAGTGCTCAATTGGAACAAGTTGCAGTCAAGTATCTAAACAAAATTTACTGTCAAAATTAAAGATTATCCATGCATTAAGCCTTTATTTTGCGTTCTCCTTCGCTTCTTGTTTCTCCTATGCATCATCAAATACTGTATTAGTTAGGAGAGCACTTATTTCTTTTATTACAAAAAAAAAAAAAAAAAAGTAAGAAAAGGCACTTGATAGTCAATATAAGAAAGTATAGAAATAGCAACAAAAAATTTAATATTTGGCAACAGCTTAGTTTTATTGTTGGCAAGTGAACTTTTTTGTTGCCAAAGAATTTAATTTTGTTGCCATAGTATTGATTATTATTAAAAAAAAAAGGTTGTTGCACGTTGTTGCTATAACAGCCGTCGGGAAAAGTCAATAAAAAAAAATGTTGCCAAAAGTATTTTTTCAACAATAATCAATCTATGGCAACAAAAAAAAAATTTGTTGCCAAATATATTTTTTTTTGTAGTGAGTCGACCTTGCTAAAATTTGGACTAGTTAGGAAAGCACTTATTTCCTTTTCTTTCTTCAAGTCAGAACGTTAAGGACGGAATTGAAATGGATAAAATATTGAGGGACCAAATATAACTTTCCAAAACATTATGTACCAAATATGCACAATTTACTCAATCCATAATTACACTCCAACAATCCAACTGAGCAGCAGAAGAAGCAAGAAAATGGCGGTCTTCTCTTTGATCCCCAGTTGCCTTGCCAACAGCTCTTCCTTTAAGTTATTTGCAACACCAACAAAGGTATCACCCAAATAAAAGAACAAAAAATGCACTCTCTTTACAATATTTTCAGTATTGTATATCTAGTTCTTTTTTTTGGTAGTGTTGGGGGGTATATAAGCAGCTTTGATTGTTTACAGAAATTTGCTCAAAAGGAGAATAAATTACCATGTGATTTGAAGTTACTGAATAGCTTGGCTTCAACTTTAATGACTGCCCTTATAGCCCTCTCTCCCATTGTCAATCCCCGAGGTAAAAAATTGAAATTTTATTTTTTCATTTATATGATTCTTGATTGAGTTAAAAGGTCAAAAACACATCTAAACTATCACCTTTTCGCGAGTTTCACACATTAACTGATTAAATATCCATTGTTCTATTTGTCTACCTAAACTATCACTCATTTTGTTTTAAAACATGCCTCCACGTGCTTATTGTCAATTGATTTTAAATATTTTGCCAACCAACCTCGATGTTTTAATACAAAAGGACTGATTGTTGAGTTCAGAAACTCACGAAAAAGTGATAGTCTAGGCGTGTTTTTGACCATTAACTCTTCTTGATTCCGTTACAAGATATTGCTAATTTGTGTCCCACTAATTTGTTGCTTATCTTCTAGTCTACTCACAAGCTCTGCTTCTATTATTTGTTTTTCCCATTCTGTTTAACTTTTCTTTTGAATTCCTGTCCAACCTACAGTGTTAAAAGGTAAGAAGATAAGTTTCAGAAAACAAATAATTTTAAAAAACTAGAAAAAGGATAAACATTTTAATATCTCGTCGTTTGCATGATTTTGGCCATTGGACCCGGATATTAACTTTAGTTGCTTCATGATCACACAATATACATGCTTTCTTTCGTTCCATGCTCGTTAATCTACCATTTATATTCACATGTTGTTTAAATTTTTAAGACTTTTACTTGTTTCTTCCATCATATTTTTGTTAGGGTTTGCCTTAAATTTCCTACTTTATATGAATTCTACAATAGTTGTATTTTAGTTCGAAAAGGTTTCTTGGTGGAAAAAGTTTTCTTCGTGAAAAAATATTCTATCATATCTATCCCTTTCTTGGAAGTGAAGTTTTGAACATCTATAAATAAAATATTATTTCTTCTCATTCAACAACACAGTAACATCCACAATGTAATCGTTTAGAGAGTTTTGTTTAGGGGGAGATTTTTCTCTCAATAGTTTTTATGTTTTTATATTATTTTTCATATATAGATCAATTGATCAAACCGTATTAGAATATTATGCGTCTTTTAGTATTTTTTAATTGTTATATCATTTATCGTCTTCAAGGTTTGCAATTATTCGCTTCCGCATGTCGCCCTGATTTTTCCGATCCCAACAAGTGTTATCAAAGGAGATGGTTCAACCAATGGTTCAACGGGTAGCAGACAGGTTCAAGGCGGCTAATTCAAATCAAGCTGCAATCGATTTCACGATAATGAAGATTTTGTCCGAACTACTACATGTGGAGATGAATTTCAACCATATTTTCAACATTCATACTGCTTGCATCTTTAAAAACAAAGCAAAATATTTTTAAACTAATTTTAAACCCAAAATGTTTTTAACCTTGTTTTTAACCATGTCAAGCAGCAGTGATGAAAATTATATGAAAGAGGACCAAGATTATTTTGCCCAAAAATTCAGGCCAAGGGGAGATTTGTTAGGGTTTGCCCAAAATTTCCTACTTTATCCGGACTCTACAATAATTGTGTTTTACTTCGAAAAGATTTCTTGGTGGAAAAAGTTTTCTTTATGAAAAAGGATTCTACCATATCTATCATTTTCTTGGAAGATAAGTTTTGAACATCTATAAATAGAACATTATTTCTTCTCATTCAACAACACAGTAGCATCCACAATGTAGTTGTTTAGAGAGTTTTGTTTAAGGGAAGATTTTTCTCTCAATAGTGTTACTCCCTCCGTTTCAATTTATGTGAACCCATTTGACTGAGCACGGAGTTTAAGAAAGAAGAGAAGACTTTTAAACTTGTGGTCCTAAATGAATCACATATATTTTGTGTGGCTGTAAATCATTGCATAAAGGTAAAATGTTTCCAAATATAGAAAGAGGTCATTCTTTTTGACACGGACTAATAAGGAAATAGGTTCACATAAATTGAAACAGAGGGAGTATGTTTTTATATTATTAGCTTCCGCATGTCGCCCTGATTTTTTTCGATCCCAACAATTTTTACTCATTTTCTTTTCTTTTTTCCCCTCTTTGTAAGTCATCTAGATTATATTTTTCAAGTATATAAAACTTATGCTTTTTGCAAATATATCTTTTATCTATGAGATATAATATATACAGATATTCATACATTTCGTTTCTGTTTCAATGTCTAATAATAGAATTTTTTAACTTTTATAACTGGAAAAAACCCCATGTGATCCATTAGTTGTTGCCAATAATTTGGCTTCACTAAAACATGATTTGCAGAAATTATAAAGGTTATTTGTCTTTCCGAGTGAGGCTTTACTCACACAAACATGTAGAAGATGAAGGAAGAGTACCCACCCAATGAAACATGAAATAATTTTAGGGATATTCAAATTGTATGTTTCCAGTTTTACCCCCATGAGTAATTTTAAAAATGACTCTTTTATGGTTTTCAAAGGGTGCAAATCATTAAATAAAAATGATAAGGTGGAAATTGAAAAAAACTTGCTTACGATAGGGATGCAAAATGCAAACAAATAAGATTTGGTAGATCTAAATGTATATAATCCAATTCTTTATTTTGCATAGCTACGTTTCAATTTATATTTCGAGCATGTTTATAAGTTGTTATAATTAATATATTATTTATGACTTGTTAGAGTGGTCTGGATTAAGATCGAGAGAATCCAGACGTGTTCTAAAACAAGTTTAAAACTTGGAAATTATTGTTGAGTGAAGCGCAAGATAATCCAATTGGAAAATAGTTTAGACATACTTTAATAAATCAAAAAGAAACATTTCATTT
>NC_081343.1:47360344-47371140 GCF_029784015.1 Lycium ferocissimum | reverse complement strand
TTAAGGGATGACTCTACAATGTCCGAACTATCGGTCTTTGTTATGCTGCATATATATTAGTTACTACTAATATAACTATCGTTTCTGTATATTAACAGAAGACGTAGAAGAAGATTGAAATGCACGATATGTCTTGCTAATGGGAAAAAGAAAAAAAAAAAGAAAAAAAAAATTATTACACATTTAGCATATGATGATGATGTTGTGATTTCTATATCTAGCTAGGGAATAGACATGTAAATTGAAAATGATAAAAGCACAAGTCCTATAAGATGAGCAGAAAGTTAATAATATAAACGAAAGAGCCCAACCTAGATATTCCTTCCGATTCACAGATATTTTAATCTTTTAAAGAGAATTTATGTGTTGTAAGAAATATGCATATATAATAAGTACCCTGTTCACCCAAGCTTGTTATCTTTTCTTGTTTAAAGTATTTAATCCCATTAAGAAAATCTTGATTTGATTTAATGATATTTTTTCCTTTATGCAAAAAAATAATTAAATGCATTACTAGTTCACCAAGTGAAAAAGTTTTCTATAGATAATATATTTATTTGGGGTATCCTTCTATATATTAAAAGACAGGAGTTTTGTTATACTTTTTGACATGTCAAATGAAGTGCTTGCTTGAGTATCCTCTTAATTGGGAAAGGAACTAACCACTTAGGTTGAAGTGGTGCATACATTTAGAGAAGGAAATGAACAATTGTGGACTACTTCGAAAATTACGGAGTTGATGAATCGCCGTCTACTTGATCTTTTTTCTTTTGGCAAGTCCATGGAGTTAATTACCTTGCTCATGCACGATAATAAATTGTGCATCATCCGAAGAAGTCTTTGTTTTCTATGTTCCTCCTTTAGTGTCTTTTATTTTAGGTTTAATACACCATCAAACCTTTAAACTTGTCAGTAAGTTTCATTTAGTTAGTCTCTTGAACTATGACTTGTTTCAGTTGAGCAACTAAACCCATGAATAATGTGTTCCTATTAAAGGCATTAGTTCAAAATTTTAATAATTTTAATTATTTTGGTCTCAAGCGTCTATTGTTAATTAAGTACTTAACCACTTAAAATTGTCATCTCCTTTAGTTATGCACATTGGACTCTAACCTAGTCAGTCATATTTCCTCTACCTAGAGAAAATAGCAACAACAACATACCCATTATAATCCCACATGGAGGGGTCTTGGGATCGGAGGGTGGGGTGTACCTAGAGAAAATTGCTGAAATGAAAAAATATATATTATCAGCTCGTAAGATTCTATAAGCACTTGCATATTCTCTAAGCTTGTAACTTTACCTCATTTCTTAACCAAGATATGAAGTTACCTAATGTTTTGAGGCCTTGAAGGACCAGAGAGTCTTGGTAGTGATGCAAAGCCCTGAAACTGCTACTAACTCTCCATACATCTTTGTACTCGACTTAGCTGATTGCTTGACTCGCAATCTGTTCGCCTTCTTTACTCACGCCCTTCATCCCTTCTTAGAAAGTTTCTGAACAGTAACCAGGGTGTCATGGTTAATGATGAGCTAAAAGAAGGATTTAGGGGATGCTGATTGCAGTATTTAACCTATGCAGTTTGTGGTGAATCTAAAATGGAAGTGATGATGTTAAATTGGGTGAAAGGATGCTGTTGGGTTGGTTATGTGCATGAAACATCTTTAATGGTTCTGCACCCTCATTATTGAATGTAATATGTTGGGTACAGCAGTAAAAGGGGTAGGAAAAATATAAAACTTTCTTGGAAAACCTACTAATTGACATTAACGAGATTCTTTTTCTCAAATTAAGTTTTTTTCTTGTATTTGCTTATTTAATATGACCTTGATCCAGTTTGGAGCGTAATCAGTTCCGAAAGAGAAAAAACTCAGTGTTACATTTAAAGCAGTCAACTGTCGTTGTTTGGAATTCTTTTTACTAAATGGGGTCATTCCAGTAGTGTTTGTGAATTTGTAGTTTTGAGGGGAGAATGAAAAAAAGGTAAATAAAGACCTTAGCCAAGAGCAAGGGGTCAAAATTTTGCGTTTGTATGCGTGACACTATATTTGGTTTAGGGTGGTCTAAATTATCTTTTCTAGTAGGGATTTTTGCTTTACTAATACATGTAAGATATTTTTGGTATAGGGTTAATGGCAGTTTTTCTTAAAGAGAGATCAAGATGATTCTTTGATCGTCAGTCTTCTATTAGATTATAATGTATTAGAAGCCAAATTACTCACTTATTTACGTAGGAGAGGTTTAAGCTTCTCCTGCTAAACAAAAATATCTGGAAAATGAGCCTATTTGAATTGCAGAACTTAAGTCCTTCATATTTCCCTAATAGGACCCAGGGAAAGATAAGGTGTGTCGTAGCAACTTCGGATATAGTTTCGGGGGGGGGGGGGGGGGGGGGGTAATAGTGCCTTATCCCAATAAAATATGTAACCTAGAAAAATACGACTCCCGCGCTACCCTTGCATCGCAAGTGTGGCGCACAAGGCAAAAATTGGGTCCGAACAGCTTCTTGCGCCACCCTTGCGACGCAAGGGTGTCGCTGCATTGTATTCAGTAAAATGGATATAACTCCTCGTACAGAGTTCCTTTTGGGATCCACAATAAACTGTTGAAAAGGTATTTCAAAGGGCTACAACTTTCATGTTTTAAGTTTTCCCAAATTATAAACAGATTTTCACAAAATTGAGCTGGAAGGCATACGTATCGAAAATATAGCCGATTCTATCGAATCTTAAGAACCTCACTATTCATCTTGATTCCAAACCAACTATTTCCACCCAACTCATCCCTATGAGACTTCATAGGGATAAAATGTCAAGTTAACACTCATTTAACACATTCACGCCTCACCCGAATTTACGGAGTGTTACAGTGCCAAACAAAGAAATAAAGTAATTCTTCCGTTTCAATTTGTTTGTCTTAGTTTCCTTTTTAGTCAGTTTAAAAAAGAATGTTTTTGTCCTTTTTTAACAACTCTTTAATTTTACCATAAAATTACAGTGCATTTTTGTAGATTTTACATATCTTTAGTTTATGATCACAAGATTAAAAAAACATCTTTAATTTCTTAAATGTCATGACAAGTCAAAACCAGACAACCAAATTAAAACGAAGAGAGCAAATCCACAGAATTTCTAATACATCCAAACATCTCAATAAGAGCTGAGTTGTCTCCAAAAACCAACCCCCCCTCCCCCTCCTTTTAACTTTCCTCCATTATACATATACTCCTCCACCACTCTCTAAAAGATCTAAGCGTAAGATCCAACTTGAAATTACTTTAGACCTCCTTTAAGAATTCAAGAATAAATATTTCTTCTGATGAAACTTTTAAGGCTATAAAATGTAAAAAATTTCTTATTGACATTTATCTAAATGTAATCTCTGATACTAAAATTTACGACATTTGCTTCAAATGTAAATTAAATGTCCCGGCAAACAAATTTGCAACATTTAAACAGCATAAAACGAAGTTTATATAATGTCATTGTATCTGCGCTCTTTTGTAGTGACTACAACAATAGTGAAAACGTCTTGCATAGATATAGAAATAACAATAAAGGTCATGATGAAGAACTAAAATTTACTCAGTCCCAATCTCTGATTTTATCAACCTAATTTCTTCTCATCGGGCTAATAAATAAATGCATGAAGAAATAAAGTAATTCCTCTGTTTCAATTTATTTGTCTTTTTTTTTTCTTAGTTCGTTTAAAAAAGAATGTCTTTTTCATTTTTTGACAACTCTTGAATTTCAACTTTCCCATGGCATGTTTATGATCATAAGATTAAATGACATTTTGGTACATTCTACATATCTTTAGTTTAAGAACATAAGATTCAAAAGTTTATTTTACTTTCTTAAATTTCGTGTCAAGTCAAAACCAAACAAACAAATTGAAACGGAAGAAGTAAAACAGTCAACATGATGTCTAATACATCCAAACCTCTCAATAAGAGCTGAGTTGTCTCCAACCCAACTCCCCCTGCCTCTTCTAACTTTCCCCCTTTATACATATACTCCTCTATCACTCTCTAAAATATTCTAAAGAACATGATGCGCGCCCAGTTGCCTTGCCAACAATTCTTCCTTAAAATTATTTGCAACACCAACAAAGGTACTACCTTAATAAAAGAGCAAAAAATGCAATGTCTTTACAATATTTTCAGAATTATATATCTAGTTTTTTTTTTTTTTTTTTTTTTTTTTTTTTTGTAATTTGGAGGTAAGCTTTAATTTGATTCTTTACAGAAATTTTCCCAAAAGGCGAATAAATTACCATGTGATTTGAAGTTGTTGCAGAGTTAGGCTCCACCTTTAATGACTGCCCTTATGGCCCTCTCTCCCATTGTCAATCCCCTAGGTAAGAATTTGAAATTTTATTATTTCTCATTTATATGATTAGTGATTGAGTTAAAAGGTCAAAAACACACATAAACTATCACCTTTTCGTGATTTTCATGCCTTAACAATCTGTTGTTTCATTTATCTACCTAAACTATCACTCCTTTTGTATTAAAACACACCTCCACGCTGAGTTGGCCTTCACGCGCCTCTTTTACTCGTTTCTTCCATCATCTTTTTACTCCTTTTCTTTTCTTTTTTCCTCTCTCTGTAAGTCATCTAGATTATATTTTTCAAGTATATAAAACTTATGCTTTTTGCAAATATATTTTTTATCTATGAGTTATGATATATTAAGATTCATACATTTTGTTTCTGCTTCAATGTCTAATAGTAGAATTTTTGAACTTTTATAACCGGAATAAACCTCATGCGATCCATTAGTGTTGCCATTAATTTGGCTTCACTGAAATATGATTTGCACAAATTATTAAGGTTATTCGTCTTTCCGAGTGAGGCTTTACTCACACAAAGATATGAAAGATGAGAGAAGAGTACCCACCAAATGGAACATGAAATTATTTTAGGGATATTCAAATTGCATGTTTTCAATTTTACCCGCATGAGTAATCTTAAAAATGACCCTTCTAAGTATAAATAGGGGAGGTAAACCCAAACGCTGTGGACCAGCACGCTAATCTCCCAGTGGGACCGGATGGACTACCCAGTCAAACAAGCCAGCAGCCGCCACATATGGGAGACCAAACAACAGGAGGGGATCATGACCTCAACACCATAACAGACGATATCCCCACCGACGAACCTACAACAGAAACCATCCAGATCCTCATAGGATAATACCGCGGTGTAATGTCAGAAGTGCAATGGTTAAGACAGATAGTTGAAACTTTCATGGCAACACCAGCAGGTCAAACCACCACACCTCCAATTGGTACGCCAGAACCTATGAAAAACTCAAAGTGGGAGGAGGCAGAGAGGCCACCGGAAGTGGAACAACTCCCCTTGATCCTTTCCAGGCCGAAGTCCAGCGGTTCATGAGGAAAATTACCGAAAAGATGGATAAGACTGCCAAGGAGGTGGAGAAGAACGCTAAGGAATTCTAGAAGTGCCTCAGCCAAATTCTTGGGGCACCTCCGGTGGTGAAAGGGCCGGATTCGAAGAAGTACAGCCACGCGGCATACACACCCGAGGTGATGCCAGAGCCGATCCCGAAATGGTTTAAAATGCTCGATATTCCCAAATATGATGGAATCACTGATACGCAGGATCACATTACGGCCTACTCTATGGCAATCAAGGGCAATGACCTTCAGGAGAAGGAGATTGAGTCTGTGTTGATCAAGATGTTTAGTGAGACCCTAGCCCGGGGGTCCATAACGTGGTATTCCCAGCTCCCGGAACATTCAATCATATCATTTCCTATCTTTGGCGGATGTTTTTATCAAAGCTAATGCCGGTGCAAGGAAGGTGAAAACCAGAAAGGCGGACGTCTTTCGCATTTCTTAGGGAGAACCGGAGCTTCTCCAGGATTTCATCACCCGATTCTAGAAGGAACATATGATGCTACCTGCCGTACCGGATGAGTGGGCAGCCGAAGCTTTTACCAAAGGTCTGAATACTTTGAGTTCAGACACATCCCGGAGGCTCAAGAAAAGTCTCCTCGAGTTCCAAGCCACAACCTGGGAGGACGTACATAGCCGTTATGAATCCAAGATTCGAGTAGAAGACGACTTGTTGGGGACTTTTTCTCCAGTTTCCCCTACAAAGGTAGACAAAGGTGACGGTCTAGATCGAAACTCCTCAAAGAATTGTTTCCAGCTATATCTTCCGCCAGAAGCTGCCAATGGTGGGTCCAGTTATAGGTCACTTGAGAAGCTCAGAGAAAATAAAAAGGATAACTCCGAGAACGGACGAGGTTTGCAGCCCAAGAATAATCAGTCCAGTTCTCCGCCGAAGGGATCGGAACATCCCAAGCTTTCGGATTACAGTTTCACTATTAGCGAATCTCAGATGGTGAATGTTCTGAAGACTCATCCGTAATCTCGTCCTCCGAGGCCATTGCTATCCAACCCAAATTCAAGGGATGAGATGGTCTGGTGTGAATTCCATGGGACTCAAGGGCATAAGACCATCGATTGTAGACATCTTTGGGAGGAGGTGGCGAACATACTTGCCGGAGGGCATCTCCGGGAATACTTGAGCGAGAGAGGAAGAAACAATTATGACAGGGCCAACCCTACCGAGGAGAAGGACGTGTCAACTGCTCCCTTGCACATAATCAACGTGATTTTCGAAGGAACGATAGTGGGGACTAGCTTCACCGCGTCTGGGAAGATGAAGATCTCAGTGACTCGCGAACAGAGAACGCGAGACTTTTCGGAGGATGAGGCTATTATCTTCTCCGATGAATGTGCAGCGGGCGTCACTTTACCTCATAACGATGCCCTTATCATCACCATACTTATTGGAAATTGCCAAGTCAAGTGATTCATGGTAGATCCAGGAAGTTCAGCAAATATCCTCCGCTTGAAGGTAGTGGAAGAAATGGGAATTCAAGAGAAAATGAAACCGGCGGCGCGAACATTGTCGGGCTTAAACATGGCTAGTGTAACCACCAAGGGCGAAATTGACTTGATCGTAGAAGCGGGAAGGGTCACGAAGTTGACAAAATTTTATATGATCGGCGGTGACATGCAGTGCAATGCTATTTTCGGGAGAGCTTGGCTCCACAACATAAAGGTTGTCCCCCCAACTCTCCACCTGCTGCTTAAATTTCCTACTCCAAATAGGACTAGATAGATCCGGAGTGAGCAATAAGCAAATGACATGTTCGTTGTGGAAGAGCCTGTGACAATGGAGGGCCAGAACGAGTCGGTCTTATAGAAATTACAGAGCTTGGGACCCGCCTCAGACGAAGATCAGAATACATCAGTAGAGAGCAAAAATAACAAAAAGCATGAGGAGGTCGAGAATGATTATGGGGTCCCGAGATATTTTCAACAGTCGGACGAATTAGATGCCACCAAATCCATTGCTGAGAAGTTAGAGCAGATTGCTTTGCATCAAGAACTTTCGGAGCGAAAGGTATACGTGGGCACGGGGTTAACCCCGGATCTTAGGGAAGCTATACTTACTTATTTACGCTATAACAATGATTGTTTTGCTTGGTCCCATAAGGATATGACAGGAATCCCGTCGGACGTAGCAATTCACAAACTTGGAATGGATCTTAGCTTCCCACTGGTTCGCCAAAAGAAATGACCCATAGCGGAGCTCCGCAACAGGTTCGTTAAGGAAAAAATTGCTCACCTTTTAAACATCGGGTCCATTAACGAATTCAGGTACCCGGATTGGCTTGCTAATGTAGTGGTAGTTCCGAAAAAAGGTAACAAGTTTAGAATGTGTATAGACTTCAAAGATTTAAATAAAGCATGCCCGAAAGATTCATTCTCGTTATCGAGTATCGATCAGATGATTGATGCTACAGCCGGACAGGAAGTAATGAGTTTCCTCGATGCTTACTCCGGGTATAAACAGATAAGGATGCACCTGGAGGATCAAGAGAAAACTTCCTTCATAACTAATTTTGAAACATATTGTTATAATGTAATGCCTTTTGGGTTAAAAAATGTCGGAGCCACTTATCAAAGGCTCGTAAATAAGATGTTTGAACAACAAATAGGCAGAACCATGGAGGTGTACATAGATGATATGCTAGTCAAAAATCTCCGTCTAGGGGACCATATTAATCATTTGCAGGAAACATTTGCCATCTTGAGGCAATACAATATGAAGCTGAACCTTAAGAAGTGTGCATTCGAGGTCGGATCTGGTAAGTTCTTGGGATTTTTTGTCTCCCAAATGGGAATTGAAATAAACTCGAAGAAGATAAGGGCCATCGAAGACATTCCGGACACCTTGGAGGACGTAAAGGTGGTATAGCGGCTCACTGGGTGAATAGCTACTCTCAGCAGATTCATATTAAGGTCCTCAGAGAACTGTCACAAATTCTTCTCTTTGCTCAAAAAGAAAAACTATTTCAAATGGACACCGGAGTGTCAAAAAGCGCTCCGTGACCTCAAAGCATATTTATCCTCACCACTGCTTATGTCCAAACCAAAGGACGGGGAGGTGTTGTTAGTCTATCTGGCGATCTTCGAGGTAGCAGTAAGCACAGTTCTTGTTCGGGAGGACCAAGGTACGTAATTCCCTATTTATTATGTAAGTCGAGTCATGTCAGGAGCTGAAACTCAGTACCCTTTATTAGAAAGGTTGTCCTTCGCCCTAGTAATGGCCTCGCATAAGCTTCGGCCTTATTTTTAGTGTCACCCGATCGCTGTGGTTACCACCTTTTCTTTAAGGAATGTGCTCCACAAGCCTGAACTCTCAAGGTGATTGGCGAAGTGGGCGGTTGAGTTAAGCGAGTTCGATATTGAGTATAAGCCTCGTACTGCAATCAAGTCCGAACTCCTAGTAGACTTTGGGGTGGATTTCAGTCCGGGCGTGGCTCCCCAGGCTCAGAAAGAAGCCTCTCTAGTACAGGGGGCTGAGTCTGCGGTATGGACCCTCTACACAAATGGGGCGTCCAATTTTAAAGGCAGGGGGCTTAGTGTTGTGCTCCGCACCCCCGCTGTGTGATGTCTTGAGGCAAGCTATTAATAGCGTGCCTCTCACTAACAATGAAACAGAGTATGAAGATTTGATTGCAGGTCTAGAACTAGCCAGGGGACTCAGAGCAGAAGTCATTGAGGCGAAGTGTAATTCCCTCCTAGTGGTAAATCAAGTGCACGGATTGTTCGAAGCCAAGGAGGAGCGGATGCTAAAGTAATTAGAGAAGGTCCTGAGATTGTTGGCCCAGCTTCAAGAGTGGACGGTGGTGCACGGTCCCCGCGAGGAGAATATAGAGGCTGATGCACTGGCTAATTTGGGCTCGTCCACGGAGTTAGTAGACCCGAACTCAGAATCTGTGGTCCGGCTGCTGTTCCCGACCTTATATCAGTCAGGGTATGATGTGGTCAATTCAAACAGCCTTATATGGGATTGGCAGAATGAGTTCTTAGACTATCAAATCACGGGAAGCTCGTAAGAGACTAATGAGCTTCAAGGGCTTTGCGAACAAAGGCGACTCTACTCGCGTCATTGGTGGTTTGCTTCGCGTGAGTGTTTTTCGACTTACCACGACAAGGTGCATAGAACCTGAGGAGTCGGATTACGTCATGTATAAGGTGCACAAGTGGATATGTGGTAATCATTTCGGTGCGGAGTCGCTCTCAAAGAAGCTGCTCCGGGCTGGGTATTATTGGCCTCGAATGGAAGAGGATGCCACAGCGTTCGTTCAGAGGTGTGACAAGTGTCAACGATACGCTCAAATGTTGCATCAACCTGGCGAAGAGCACCCGGTTATTCCCTCCTAGTCTTTCATGAAATGGGGGATGGACATAGTAGGGCCGCTGCCGGCAGGGCCTGGTCAGGTACGATTCGTACTAATGGTAATCGATTACTTCTCTTGCGATAATGGCCCACAATTTATTGGAGCCAAAGTCACAAGTTTCCCTAAGGAGTTGAGCATCAAAAGGATCACTTCTTCCCCTTACCATCCCAGTAGAAATGGCAGGCGGAGTCAACAAACAAAACTGTTATCCTAAATGCAAGAAGTTAGAAGATGCCAAGGGAGCATGGCCTTCAAAGTTAACGGAGGTGCTATGGGCATATAGAACCACAGCGAAATCTAACACCAATGAAACTCCTTTCTCCCTGGTGTACGGAGCGAAAGCATTGATCCCGGTGGAAGTCGGCGCTCCTAGCCCCTAGTACAATTAGGCACAAGAGCAGGCTAACTCTGAGGCAATGTCGGTTCAGCTGGATCTATTGGAGGAACACAGAGACCTCGCGTATGTTCGAATGATGGCTCAAAAGCAACGGATGGAGCGATACTATAATCGTCGCACCAACCTCTGTCACTTCAAGCTCGGGGACTTGGTGCTACGGAAGGTCACTCAAAGTACTCGAGAAGCGAATACTAGAAAGCTAGGTCCGAACTGGGAAGGCCCGTACAAGGTGATTGGTATTACCTGAAAAGGCTCGTACAAGCTCGAGGATGCAAACGGAAAGGAAGTCCCCAGTAATTGGAATATAAGTTTCCACAAAAGTTATTATGCTTAGCCGGGGAACTGTTGTCGGTGGTGTTGCACTCTTTTTCCTTTCATCCGATTTTTGTCCCAATTGGGTTTTTCCGGTAAGGTTTTTAACGAGGCAGTACCGTTTGGACGTCATTAGATTTTCCCAAGGGCATCATTCAATGTCTGAAAGCTCATTGTTTGCTTCCAAACATTGGGGGGGCTACATATATATAAGATGAAGTACACTAATACCGGGGATGAAGTACAGTAATACCGGGGACTACTTGGTTGAAATGTCTATATGTATTCGGAAAT
>NC_081343.1:47349081-47360244 GCF_029784015.1 Lycium ferocissimum | reverse complement strand
GGTGATTTTCTTCCTACCTTTTCCAACTGCTAGAGTTGACATTGGTCTAGTTATAATACATCCATTTTATCCTCTCTTTCGGAACAAGACTGAACAAATTAAGTTCTATGACGCCACCCTTATGTAATAGTTATTGCAATATATTTTAACCAAATCAACAATTAAAAAGCAACAAAGGAAATTTAAATTACTTTTTTAAGAATCAGTTTAAACTATTTTTTTACCAAAAAGCATGGCTGTACTCTGCCATAATCAGATTACACGAATGTTCAAGTTTGTAATTCACTAAAGACCGGGTAATAAAGAATGCCCTTAAATGCCGCCCAACTTTCCAAAATATTTACAAGTACAACATCATTTCAAGTTGTGTAATGAGCTCAAAAAATCTAGCATGGCCTCTAAATCCCAGCCATGTTACACGGCAAAAAAAAAAAAAAAAAAAAAAAAAAAAAGAGTAACAAAGAGATAAAACTGTAATTAATACAACTTATTTATGCCATCTCAGTTAGAGATCCCTGTTGACTTAACCGCTGTCCAATTGAATTAGCTGGCCATTCTAATACCAGTGATTCTAGTTTGAGACACTGAGAATTCATTTTTATTGAAATTCCAAGTTAATTTCATAACCAGCTTTTTTAACTTGGAAGCTCTAACTAGACTGAGTTTTCCCATTTTACAAGTGACTAGTGCAGTGGCAAATTTTGCGATATTTAATTTCTGTTATATAACATACAATTTTAATTTTAAGATAAAGAACAGAGGATTGAATATTGATATCCATTATACTATTGGAGAGATTATCAATAATATTGTTCATGAAATAGCTTCTGGAAAAGAGGTGTTTCAGAGGCTCCATTGCAAAATCATGCAGCCACAATAGAGGCTGACTTGGATACTGTTTTAGCGTCAAAACCAGTTGATGCTACAGTAGTGAAATCGCCATTAGTGGCTCTTAATATTGGTGCTACTGATATGGAAGCATCTGGGAAGCAATTAAATAGCAATGCAATCAAAAAACCAGGGGCAACACCAAGATTTAGGGTCGATGCGTCACGAGTTGATTCGGGGCAAAAACTGATCGATGCAGTTGATGTTAATGCTGCTGAAAATTCTGGGCAGCATGTTTTAAAAGTTGAAAACGAGAATAGAACTGGAGATTGGACATTGGTTGCACACAAAAATTCAGGGGGAAGTCGTATTGGTTCCTCGGCTAGTCAAAGTAATTCTCCAAGTTGGGGAAAGGGTGCGACGGGAAATGTTCAGTTGTGCATCGATCCTAATTTAATTCTACCAACTCAAAATGTTTTTGAACCATTGTCCGGTACTGAAAAATTTCAGCTGGAGCATTGTGTGGAGAAAAATAATACTTTTGTGCAAGCTAATTTTACAAACGATTTGATTGTTTCGGAGGAAAAACCAAACGAGGTGGGCAGATTCAGTTGAGGAAGAGGAGCATATTACTTCTCCTCTTAGGGAGTGTTAAGTCTCAAGCACCGTATTTGTACCTTCAAGTAAGGTAAATCCAGCTATGACAATGAGAGATACATTGAATGCAATTGATAACTCTAAAAAGAGCTTGTCCATTACCACCAAGGATATGGGAGTATTGGCAAAGAGCCCTGAGCTAGGAGCTGTAGTTTCAGGAGTTAATCCAACTACAACTTTTGATGTTGACTTGGGCTATGACATGTTCGATGGAGATGAGGAGGATGATATGCTGGACACATGCTTTGATAAGGTGGCTAAGGATGGGGATCTCTCACCTAGGCAACAAAGAAGTGAAAGCAACAAAAGCAAAAAGAAGACACATGGAAGGCAGAATAGTTGGGATGGTAAGATTAATGAGGAATTTGTTCCAAGGTACCTACCGATGCGATTGGCAAAGCAGGATCATATGATAGTGTCAGCAACTTTAACAAGATCCAATAAATCTAAGAAGAAATGATGAACTATCAAGTGTTGTTGGACAGATTTGAAGAAGAAGACAAGAAGAAAATACTTTAAGTTACTTTAGATGGGCAAGCATCTTTTTTTGGTCATACATACATAAAATAAAGTTTGAGGTTGGTAACTCAACTTTATTCTTGGTTTTTTTTTTTTTTTTTTTTTTGCATTACTTAAGCATCCTTATTTGCAATATCATCATAGATTGTATTATAAACTATGTGATGATCATAGAATACCTAGTTTTCTCTAGCTCTTATTTTCTTCATGCTTGTTAATTAGTAGAGGTTCATTACCTCATTAGGGCCTAGACCCCCATGCTTGTATTCTTCTCTTTGAGGTTTGCTTTAATTGATTAATAAAAATTAGCCCTAGACACCGCCTAGTGGATTGATTAAAAAAAAAAAAAAAAGAGAGAGAGAGAGATATTATCAATTATTATTGCCAGAAAAGTTACTAACAACTCTTGTCGAAAGATCAACTTCATTCCATCTCAATTATAAAAGGATTGCAAAAGACATACACCCCTTGGAGAGACGTGGGTGTGCCACCATAGTGCTCAGCCCAAAATTAAGAAATAAATTCAATTATAACAAAAATCAATAGCAACATATGAGGAAAATTGAACTTACAGGAAGCCGGAATTAAAAGATCACAACCTCTTTACCATGGAAAAAAAAAAAAACACAACAGTCAGCTACTTTTTATAGAGTAACAGATTTTTGGACACGTGCAACATTTGCTAATTGTTTCATGTTAATATGTCTTAAATTGCTTGCTTCGAAATTTTCTGAAGCTAAGTTTTGGCAAGCCAAAGTACAATGTTTATATATAATAAAACTTCAGACTCACGGAGTCACGGGCCTTGAGCTGATTTTAAAAAGGTTAAACTTTGTATAAAAAAGAAAAGAAAAATAGGATCTCTGGCTATGGATTAAATTTTGTATTTTGTAGTCGGCTATCTGTGAACTTCGCCCCACTTTATCACAAGCTACGACATATTAAACACCTAAAGTTGGCCGATATGCGTCTATTAAACACGCACTTCTCTTTTTTGTTTTGATATGTTCTTTTTCTGATTGGTCTGATTTGCGCATTTTTTGAGTCGTTGGCGAATTGCGGTAAAAATAAGGGACAAAATTTTCCTCTGCAATAGTTCAGGAATAAAATTAACTCTTCCACCAATTCCCTATAGAATCATTTCCCTCTAAGCAATTAAATTGGCTTAAATTATTTTATTTTTCGCTTAACATTTGTCACACCTTATGCAAAAGAAAATTAACGCACACTTCTCTTTTTTGTTTCGATATGTTATTTTCTGACTGGTCTAATTTGCGGATTTTTTTTTTGAGCCGTTGGCTAATTGCGTGAGCATTTTTGTGCTGAAAAAATAAAAAATAGACAAAAGTTTCCTCCTGAATAGTTCAGGAGTAAAACTAACTCTTCCAACAATTCCCTATAGATTCATTTCCCTCTATGCAATTAAATTGGCATATATTATTTTATCTTTCGCTTAATAATTGTCACAAATTATGTAAAAGAACTTTAATATTCCGCAAGCTAATAGTCATCATTAAAGTTCACAAAATTAAAGATCTTAAAATTAATTAAAATCAAATTGAAAAAATAATACTATATTTTATCTATCAAATAAACCTGTAGAAAAAGTTTTTATTGACATTTTTATTTTATTTTTTCTAACTTGTTATTTCTATGAAACGAAACCTGCAGACCATAAATTCACCTTACAGGAAAGTATAATTGTGATAGAAGATATATGTACCAATATACAAAATTAAAGTTATAAGAAATAAATAATATACAAAATTAAAGTTATAAGAAATAAATAATATCTTCTCATTAGAAAGAAAATTAAAGATATATCTACTTTCTTTACGTAAAGTAGAAATAACCTGTCAAAAGTACAAGACAAATATTCGAATATTAAAACTATAGCACTATTTTACTAGGACAATAAACCACATTTAAAATTTCATCGTGATATATAAATATTGTGTGCCATCAAAATAATATTTTGTGGAACTTCTTACGTTCTTGCAACAAGAATGTAGCGAACGTTGATCTCATGACTATTTCCATTTTAACCACCAACAATATATGTATATTTTTCTGCAAAAACAAAGAAGAGTACAAAAAGGATAAATTACTGGCGGGGAAAAACAAAAAGGATAAATTAATAAAATTTTAATAAAATGCCTGAAAGATGTTGAGTACATGACGATGGAGAGGAAGAGATTTGACGGAAATAATCACTCTTTTCTTGCCCTTTTATAGTTGTACGTTTCTTGACTCTCATTCCTTGAACCTTTTAATCATGCATTTATCATTTGGATTAATTTACATTCATTACTCTTTTGAACCTTTCTGAATTCTACCGTTAGGGCGGCTAACATACATTTGATTAGTGTAGTAATTTATTTTCACATATTCAACCTAAATAATAAAATTATAACTGAAGTCTTTTTTTTTTTTTTTTTCAAGGATTGCTATCAAAACTAAGTTTTAAGTGTCTATTTGTTTAAAGACATAACTATTTTTATTTATCATGAAAGCTTTGATTTTGTGTACATTAATGACAGCATCCTAATGGCTTCAAAAATTAATTATGTAATTGACTAAATTTATTATTTTCCTGATTGATTTCCCTATTATTAAAGATAAGTTAATGGCATATGTAGATGACTCTTGACTTGTCTTTTACCGGATGAAGGAACATAGCTCTTGCACTTTGAAAATAATTTAAAATAAAAAGAATTACTCCCTTCGTTCACTTTTACTTGTCCATTATGAATTTTGCACACCTCTTAAAAAATAATAAATAAAGTACATAATTTACCGATGTACCCATATTAATTGGTGCATATTTTTATTAGACTTGGAAAATGATTTGAAGTATGTAATTAATACTATGGGTAAAACAGAAAGAAAAAAATTGTCTTCTCTTGATATGTTAAAAGTGACAACTTAAAGTGAAAATCTATTTTTAAAATATTGGACAAGTAAAAGTGAACGGAGGGAGTAATTGGAAAAAAGGTTTTAACAAAAATAAAGAGGTTTGTTGGCCTTAATAGAAGAGTTATTACTGAAAGTTGAAAAACTCTAAAATATTAAATAAGCATGCCAAAGGTTGCAATAATTATGGAATATGAAAGCAATTCCAAAAAAAATGAATAGTCGAAATACGTGAGAATGTATCCGGTCAAGTATTGGTACATTTCCCTTATGACATTTTAATGAAATAATATTGTTAATTGTAAGGTAATTTACTTTTTAACACAATTATTATTAATAATAGTGTTTAAGTGAAGGGTAAAAAGTTTGTTCAATATTTTATGGGCATTTTAGTAATCCAACTTTCAACTTAGGAGCTTTCTACTTTTAGAATTAGAATAGTATGATATGATGTGATTTATAGATGAAAGCATCCAGACTATGGTGACTTTGCTGCCTTTAGTTTATTCATCTTCTGCAAGGTTTGTTACCTTCATTTCTTCAGAATTTTACAACGTATCTCTACTTTCTTGTATTTAATTCAAAGAAGTCATTTATTTATTTTTTTGGATTCTTTTCTGCTTGAAGTAACGCAACATTATACGCAGAATTTTACGTAGGAATTAATTTGAGTATAGGAACATAGTGTTTGATTAAAGGGTAAAGTAGTCAATCAAATTTTGATTGACATTTTGTAAATTAACTTAAGACTTAGGAGGGTCTTCAGTGGCGTATGCAGAATTTTTCATAAATAGTGTCACCATATGAAAAGAATGAATAACCTGGACTTAAGGATCGATATATATTTAGAGATAGAACGATAGAATCAACTTCTTTTTTGACATAAAAGGTTTGTAAGCATGTTTCCCTTTGACAATCTGGACTGTTTCTCATTTTTAATTCTAAAATTTGATAGAATTCGCGTACTTACATCAATAGGATATGAATTTTGATTAATTCAGTACCAACAATATATAATCTCATTAAATATTGTGTTATGGATGCCTTCAAAAAATAAAATCAAACTCTGTTCTCAAAATGAAACTTTAACCATCTCGATATTAGCAAGACCTAAAATATCCGTAGCTCTTATGAGGATTTAAAACTGTAAAGTAATAATAAAACATAGGTAAATTTAAATATCAATATGATGAACCCTAAATAATTTCGTTGTACAAAGTAGAAAGAAATAAAATTATTTTCATGAACAAATTGCAAGCACTTAATAAAATATTATAATGAACTAACCTGATGCGGCGGGATAAGGAACGAGAAGAACTTATATTCTATAATTTGAAAAGTGGGCCGCCAACAATTATATTCTAATTGATAAAAGAACTTTTAAGGCTATGAGTTATGAGTTCTTTTAGGGTTTTAACTTAAGGCCAAAAACTTCTATTCCCTCTGTCTCAATTTATGTGATATAATTTGATCCAACACGAATTTTAAGAAAAAAGAATACTTTTGAAACCTATGATCTAAAACAAGTTATATATATTTATGTGACTCTAAATCATTTCGTTAAGGGTAAAAGGGAAGGATGTTAGAATAGATTAGAGAAGGACGTTATATAGGCTTATCCTTCTTAATAGCTGAGCTACTTTTTGTGAATGCGTAGATGGCTAGAGGTTTGGTCCATGTCCCCCTCTAGCATGTGTAACTTTTTGGATTAATAGACATGGTAGGGGTCAACCCTAACTCCCCCCCCCCCACACATTGAGATCACAACCATGGTGATGGCTTAATATATATATATATATATAAGATAAAAGGGAAAGTTTTAAGTTAATTTATTTTTAAATATAGAAATGTATCATTTTTTTTTTAGACACACTAAAAGAAAAGTGTATCATACACACTAAAAAGAAAAGTGTATCACACAAACTAGAAAGAATAGTGTATTACATGAGTAATAAATTATGCTCACCGGTCACTGCCGTTTATTTAAGTTGTTATAGGTGCAGTTGTGTTTTACTGGTTTTACCAGTTAATTTAGGATTTAAATTAAAGTTTGCTTTTAGGGTTTAATTAAAGTGTAAGAAAAAATGGTAAGGCCGCGAGGGTTCAAACTGAGGACCTCCATCACGAGATGGGAGCATCTAACCAACAGACTAGCGCACAACTTTGTCTACAGCAGTGTCATTTTATTATATTTCCCTTCTAATTTTGTTCTATTATTTTTTATATATGTGTATTCTAATTTTGTTATTATTTTTATATATGTGTATCTATAAAAAAATCGACGAAGCAAATGTCACGTGATCCCTCGGCCAACGTAGTCTGCCTCTGCCTCACTTTTAGTGTTCTTTTTACCCGTGATGTATTGTCGTCTCTCTAGGCTACAAACTTAGTAAACTGAACCCAATTAATACATTGGTCGGTCAAATGCTCTGTCGTCTCTTACCATTTGTGGACTTCTCTATTAACTAGATAGATCGGAACCCGTGTCAGCACGGGCCAAACATATATTATAATTTGGAATTTTTACGTGTTATAACTACTTAGAATACATAATTAGTGATAATAACTACCTTTTATTTTAATTACTAATAATAACTAAATACTTTTCTAATTTAACTATTATAGCTATACAGTAATTTTTGAATTACCATTTCATAAATACACCTAAAATTAGCACCCCCAATCCCATATCCCCTTTTAATGGTAACAATATTATAGCCTGTTTGGCCAAGCTTATTTTCCTCCCAAAAGTACTTATTTTTTCAATAAGTACTTATTTAAAAAATCACTTAATATACATTACCATTCTCTCCTTTTTCATAACTTCTTACCTTTTATGATCGTCTTCTTCCTCTCACCCTTCCTGCAAAAAATTTCACTTCCATTCTCACCAATCAAGAAGATTCGTCGTATCTTTTTTTTTTTTTAAAAAAAAAGGAAAAAAGAAGCCTTAAAGTACTCAGTTTCATCCCATCTCCTTTGTTTAGAAATTTTCGCTATTTGTGTTATTATTCTTCCACAAAATCAACTTGGTGAAGTGATTGTTTTACTTCAGCCATGGTGGTGGTTATGGCGCACACGAGAGAAGGGGAGAGAGAAGTTTTTTTAGGGTTTGAGACGACGAAAAATATATGTATTTGTGTATGTTCTATGATATAACTACCAATTGTTGTAGTTGGTGGTGTATTTCTGTAAGTTTTTTCTATATATTTGTGTATTTTGTTCAAATTAATTCCATCGATTCATCTAGTTTTAAATACACGCGTGACGCAAATACATGGTAAGTTTCTATATATTTATGTATTTTGTTCAAATTAATCCCATCAAATACATGGGTGATGCAAATTGTTACTCACACAAATACATGAGATTTAATTTAAAATACATGGGGTTTGATTGGAAACTTCAAATACATTAGTTATGCTATCAAATACATAGGTAAATAAAAAACGAAATCAATATTGAAAACTTCAAATACATTACCACTAAATACATGGGTGATGCAAATTGTTACTCACACAAATACATGATATTTAATATAAAATACATGGAGTTTGATTGGAAACGTCAAGTACATTAGTTATGCTATCAAATACATGGGTAAATAAAAAGCGAAATCAATATTGAAAACTTCAAATACATTAGTTTGCTGATTGATCGTGTTTGTTTTGTCAATGTATTTTCGAGAGGTGTTGAAGATTTAATTTGAAATTTGAATTTTTACGTTTGAATGTTGAAGAATGCATGGAAGAAGAGAAACGTGTAAGGAAAGAGAATATTACGGAGATTTTTGCGAAAAGAAGGTAAAAAATATCTTAATTACTCATTTAATACCACCACCGTTACGCCTCAAAAAATAAAGGAGCCATTTCCTTTTTTTTACCGCATGCTCATGTATTTGTCAAAAACAAATACATGCGAGAACATACACAATGTGAAACCTGACTTTTAGCTACGAATAGTAATATTAAAAAGGGTAGCTACAAATGGTAGGAAGCTACAATAAGGTAGTCATTTGAGAAATTTTACCTTATAATTTAATCGATGTAATTATAAGAATCTTTCAATGTATTCTACGATGTTTCTTTGTTACAATTAATCAACATTTCAAAACTAATTCAATTTTATCTCTATGCAATTTTAAGAAATTTTCAACATATTTGATGACGTTTTTTGAAAGTCACATGTGAAAAAATAAAAGTTTTGGAAGCATGGGTTCTATAATTTGTGTTATAGTATATTTTTTTAGCTGATTTGAAATGCTTTGAGACATTATATATTTGTGGGGTAGTAAATTATTTCATTAAGCGTAAAATTAATATTGGATAAATATTTTTAACATTAGTAAAAATATTATTAAAAACAACAACAATATTATAATCTTTGAGTTCCTTATTTCATCTTTAATATGTTGTGTAAATAAAATCTTAGTAGTTGAGTAATTAACAATTGAAATGTATGAAAAATTGAATCACTAAAATGAACAAGTTATGAAAAAGTTGTCAGGCAAATTGAAAAGATAAATGCATTGTTATCCAAAATTAATAGGTGGGGTCCACTAGTGCTAAAGAAAATCTAAAATCAAAAAGCGTGAAAATAGAAAAAGAAGATGGGCCCACAGCATAGGAAGTTCAAGTGCAGCTTTTTGGGAGACACAAATGCCAAAAGTAAAATATGGGCTGCTTTTGATGTCCAAGAATGAAAAAGTACACATCATACGGCAGTCAAGTACAATATACTTAAGGCATGAAAATGAGGCAATACTGAAAATGCCCTTTGATTGACTAGCCCACATGTCAACCAACACCTGTCCCCTGTGTGCTCTAGCCTCTTCTAAATAGGATAAGTAGGCGTTGGGCTTATTTTTGAATCATTGGTTTAAATCACGATCCCAAATCAAAGATTTTGACGTCAGTTTTCACTCATACTTTAAAACTCAAATCATCCAAAAGACATAATTTGGGGTTTGAAACTATAGTTTTAATTTTTTTAAATATAAAATTTAACCCATATATTTTGTAAAAAAAGACACATAAGTTAGTAGATATTTTTAACAACGGAAAAGGGCCAAATATACCCCTGTACTATTGGAAAAGGGCCAAATATACCCTTCGTTATACTTTGGGTCTAAATATACTCCTACTGTTTTGGTTCAAATATACCATTTCTCCGTTAAAGTTATCCAATGTGGATACCAATCCTACGTGGCACAAACTTTTGATGAGGTGGATGCCACGTGACATGCCACCTCAGCACCCCTTACTCATTTTATCCCTCCCCTCTATTTGTTCTTCTATCACTAAAATTTTCTTTATCTCTCTCGCCACCATCCTCCTTGCCGAAAACTTTTAAATATTGAAAAAAATAAAAAATAATAGCGACTGTTTTAAAGTATAAAAAGACTTTTGAGTGGAGGAAAAGCGAAGTATCTCTAATCAATTGTGTCTTTTGGTGACTAATGACATTTCTTCTCCGTCCATCTCCGTCGCCACTAATTTTTTCATTTATTGTGCGGATGGGTTGTCGCGCATCATCTACTTAGCCTAACCACCGATTACGTATAATAATGAACAGTCTAAACTTCTGAACTCAACATGTACATATACGGTAAGAACTCGAAAAGCATTAAGACAAAATACATTGCTTACACGAGTTATTCTTCTCGACGACTCGTCGAAGCGACGAGTTCCCCAACTTTTATGATAATCTTAAAGACAACCATAATCCCAGGCTCATTCGGTAAAGTTAAGCTTTAATGGAGTTAAACCCACTAAAAATCGATTGAAAATTCCGGTTCGATGTTAGTAAACGGCGAAGTAATCGGCGGGCAAGAAATTAATGGAACAAGTGGAAGAAGTCTTTTTAGAATAAATTGAGGGGAGGTACAAAATGGAGTGAGGGGTCTTTGAGGATGCCACTGGAATGCCACGTGGCATCCACCTCATCAAAAGTTTGTGCCACGTAGGATTAGATATTTACATTGGATAACTTTAACGGAGGAAGGATATATTTGAACCAATAGTGTAACGGCAAGAGTATATTTAGACCCAAAGTATAACGAAGGGTATATTTAGCCCTTTTTCAATAGTATAGGGGTATATTTGGCTCTTTAACTTCCACCACCCTTTAATTTATGTGGGAGGATTATATTAAAGAGTAGTTACATCACTATTCATGTTAAATTTTCGTTTTTATTGAATTAAAGTTTGATTAATTGATGTTTATTTTTAGGGCCCTTGTTTGTAG
>NC_081343.1:47341050-47348981 GCF_029784015.1 Lycium ferocissimum | reverse complement strand
TTATAGTATTTAGGATGCTCTTGTATGACCCGCCCGTAACCGGGGTTGGATTCTCATTATTTCTATATTTCTTTATATTATTATCGTGAGACTTACGTTATTTTATCTTTTTTATTTTTATTTATATATTTTTGATTTTTGGGAATAAGGGTTCCCCACCGAAAGGGAAGGAAAAGGCTCGCACGACTTAGTGAAAATGGGTTTGGGAAAAGGTTTTTTATCGTGTAAAAGATTACGGTGGAAAAAAACCAAGTCACAAAATTCTTGAAAGAGTTGATCATCAAATGCGAACAAGCAAATAGCAAATACCTATCTTAACTTCTGGGAGATTTACAAGAGAGACAACATTTGTTTTCAAGAGTCCAGCCTTAACAATTTCCTTGAGGAAATGTGCGCTGATAAACAAACAACACTATAAAAACCGTCCTGTTCCATCCCATTTAACCTGCACAACACGAATACTATACCCCTCAATGTCCACCTATTTAAGCTACTACAATGTCAATAATAACGGACCAAGACACAATCCCAGGAAGCACACATAGGCCTATCAGCCACTCGTACCTCCAGGAAAATAATTAATCAACTAGCAAACGAAAAATATATCCTGGATAAATTGATCAACGGTGTAAATGAACAACAAGGAAAGATAGAAACATTTTTTTTTTTTTATACATCTGATTAAAGCCCCAGTTAGTTACATCAATGATAATACGGGCTATAAGATATAGAAGTAAGGTTTGGTAAAATTTCTAAAAGTGATGTACTACTTGAATTGTTAAACCAAAAATTTCCTTCGTTTTGCCCTTTCCCGAACAAATTTTGATATGTTTTGTGAACCTTTAAGTTGTCCCGGTGTCCTCTATACCAACAGATTATGCCGCATCATAAAAGAAATCATATAGACAAAATAAGCACACAGGGGAAGGAAAAAAAAAAGGGGAAACAGGTTTGCCAAGATTGTCCAAGAAACGGGGAAAGGAATTATTCCCAAATTTACATCCTCGAAAATCCCCGTGGGGAAATGAATGCATTGTTCCCCACTCCAAACTGGATACAAGTTTTCCCCCCTAACACTTTTTTTATTTTTTTAGAAGGAAATATTGTATGTATTAAAACTAAAAAAGTACATGGGGTTTTAATGAAACCATATTTACAAGTGAGTAAAAGAAAGTAAAAACCCGTCTACAGTTCTAAAAGGAACCTAATGAGTCTAGGGAAAATATAGTATCCTCTGGGTAGATCTGGTTACACCAAAAAGAAAAAAATTTTAAAACAGTTGCTTTGATCTCCTGCATTGTGTTGCTGCTGTTGTCAAAAACATCTAGAGTTCCTTTTTTTCCCAAATTGCCCACCAAATGCAAGCAGGGACCATCCTCCACCATCCTCCATCTGTTTATGTCATCTGCCCCCAGCTCCAGCTGCCTCCCAACTAAAAGAGCTTCAGAACTTTTTGGCATCTCTATAACATTTTTTGCCTTTCTGTACAAAAGGACCAAGTTAAAAGAGGTACACAAGGAAAACCCCCATTTCTACGTTTCAGTTCATTGAGAGACTAGGCATAGCATAAGTATTCTAGTTCCCTTATAGAACATGTAGAAAACAAGGGAAATAGATCAGGAGAGAAGACATTCTTAAACATACGTGAAAATTTATGCTAATGTAGAAGATTTAGAGGCAAAATGTTTGGAGGTTGATATGTGACAGGAAGTTATCCATCAGAAAATTCCTAATACCTTGGCTCCTTAAAATTTGGGACCAGTCAAAAAGGGGATAAGACAAGTAAACAAAAAACGGGAAAAAAGTACCTGAACAAAAAATTTGAGGAAAAGAAAAAAACCCAAAACCTAATGTTCTACACTTTGCTTGCATATGCAAGTTTTGAGTTTAAGGCGGCCCCGGTGAAAAAAAGCACCCCGGGGGCTAGCAGGACCCGGGGGAAGGGCCGCACCCCCAAGGGGTGGGGACACCCCCCCAAGAAAAGTTTAGGGGCCCGAGCATTAAAATGACAAAATATTTTTTATAACTAAAGAAAAAGGGGTATCACCTATTAATGCCAAAGCAGTGAAGCACATTTATAAATGTATAGGCTGAGAAACCTTTTTAATCTCTCTTGTACCTTTCGTCCCTATACCATTCCCCCACCCCCCTGCACCCTTAAGGATAACTAATGGGACCCCCGGGCCTGGTTTAAAAGGACTCTTTCGGTGGGGAAAACATCTTTTCATCCATCCGCTCACGACAATATCAACCTTCCCAGTTCCTACCGTAGAGATGCAAAAATTTCATCCTTATTCCTCACCAACATCAGACCTTCCCTTTTTAATAAGGGGAAAACCCGACTCCCTTTAAAAGCCACCCCGGTGTGTGTCGGATCCTCCAAAGTAGTACATTTTCGGAGGAGCCGACATGGGTGCGACATCATTTTTGGGAAAAAATCCGAAAAACATAAAGCAAAATCACTACCATCGGAGATGACTTGGGGAAACTCCCCCAAATTTTCAAGAATCTCTTTTTCTGAATCGGCTAGCTATCTGTCACCGAAGGGCAGACCATATCATTTGACCGAGTCACAAGCCTTATTCTTTACAAGTCAAATTTCATGTTTAGAACCATCCCCTCCCGGGGGTTAAAGGCAGTTATGTTTTAAACAAATAGTTAAGACAAGTCAGGGGCCATGATGCTCATTTTTCTACAATAGTTGTTCAGAATAAACAAGATAGAGAATTCTTTAATTACTTTTCATGTTACTGCTACCACACAAGTTAGAATACATTCATTACCAGCTACACAACTTGACGCCAACTAGAAGCACTCACCTCAATGATCAAAGTTTATTGACTCAGGTTGAAACGACTTTTCCCGTACTTTCCACAGAACAACTTCGAGCAAAGAAAAGTAACACTTCAGTCCCCCGTGCATCAAAAAATTTTCCCATGTATTAGCCCTCCATGACAATGCAAAACAGTACTTCAGTTCCTGCTGCTTCACATAATTTCTCAAATATTCCCCTTTTCTAAACAATGCAGTGGATGCCCATTTGGAAAGCAAAAGAGCAAACTCAGTTTTATTGCCAGTGGCAGCTAAGGGGTAGGAAAGGGTGTGTGATTTTGTCATGTTTATCACCCGAAAGCAGATACGGTTGAATAAAACAACTGACTGTGCAAAGATCAGAAATGCCACCCTTTAGCACGCCAGTATGTTTTAATTTTGCTTTCCACGTGCAATTTTTATCTTTAGAAAAAGCCTGTATGCAATCTCTATTTTGTTCGAAGCTAGTAGCTTATTGTTTAATTTGCTACAGATAAGCCTGCTGGGGTAAAATCCTTTCTCTAAAGCTTCCTTTCCCTTTAAGGGCAGTTTCCCAAGCTGTCCTATGTTGCAAAGCCCATTGATGACATACTCATAAACTTCCATATCAGAAGAATAACCACTTTCTTGCATCTCATTCCAGATGTTTAACAGCATACCACATTTCCCAAACCTAGAAAGCCGCATAAGCAGCAACTTGTATGCAGTCAAGGATATCCTACATCCCGCTTGTCTCGCCTTCTTATAAATCGTTAGAGCTGCATGGGGTGGACCATAACTACACAAAGGCTCGAGAAAAGAGGTCACAGTCCCTGTAGTTACAATCATCCCCCGGTTTAACATTTCATCAAACATTTCAATTGCACCCGGCTACCTTCTAGTTTTAAAAAAAGCAGATATTGTTCATATAAGTATCACCACCCCTTTTTTCAAACCCCTATTTAACATCCTTCTTTCGTTTCAACGATTCATCAATTTCACCATGTGCAATGAAATTGATATCATTGCTTTTGTATATCTCAACATCAACCACAATTTTTCCCCCAAAACCCCTCAAAATCTCAAGGGCCTACAACCCTACCAGCTTTTCCCTAAACATTCAAGAACATAACTATAAGTCAAATTATTCCCTTCAAATCCATCACCCAAACCATTTCCTTCAAATTTCTCTACTTGCTTAACACTCCCAAATCTCACCACCCACCAATAACTATATTATAAGTGGGACATCAAAAGAAACCTTCTTTTCATTTTACAAGTAACGAATCAAGAGCACCACATGTGATCGACGACATAAACACCCTAAAACAACGTTGTTGCCCGTACTACACCTCAATCCAAATCCTCTAATCCACTAAACAACTCTATAGCCTTTGAAATTCGTCGAGCCCCGAATAAAGCTATCAACCACAATCTCAAGTGTCTCTAAATTCGGGATAATTCCTTTATTCCTCATTTCCTTGAACATATCAACCATATGCTCAAAAAACTTCCTCCTTCCTAATGCTTTAATAACTATACAGTAAATATCATTATTGATAACTACTGTGTGTTGTTTGACAACCCAATTGAAAAAAGTAACAATTGATGTACCATCTAAATTCCCTTTGTTTACAACATTAGCAACTAAATCAACCGTTAATTCAACGTTAACAGATGTAAGTGCTTTTTCAATTGTAGTTTTGCCCTTAAGTTTTTGGAGAAAAATGCCACGTAACTTATCTTCAGGAGTTAAAAGCTCATCTAAGACGTTAAATTTTAACTGATTTTTTTTTGGGGGAAAATTTTAGGAAAGGTTTTTACTGTTTGAGGATGGGTAAAAGGTCGGAGAGTTGGGTTAGTACATGAGATTCGTCTAAATTAGTGGGGGATTTAGAACATGGTAATGATGAAATTGAGTGAGATAATGTAGAGATTAATGGGGAAAGATTAATAGAAGTGGACCTGGAACTGAGAAATTTTGCGAGAAGCATTGTAAATTTGTAATTCACATATTGATTGGGGATTTTCTGCTGGTCTCTTAAAAATGATTCGCACATCGTACCAGTTTCCAATTTACGACGCCGTCTTTGGTTACACGACACCGATGCTAGGCGTATGGTCATCTGTTGGAATTAAAGAAAGGTGCTTATTATATGGTCTTTTGAAAGATTGTTTTCTTTAAATTGTTAACATTATTCAGAACGATCTAAAATAATACTAGCCCGTGTGGGCAAGGTTTTCGAGTCAAAAGTTTTTTTTTTTTTTAACTTTCAAAAAGTGCCTATCTTGAAAAAGGATTTGGCCCGTTGAAAAAAAAAAGGTTTTAAAAGAAGAAAATTATTTTTCAATAAAAAAAATAGTTTCCCCCCAAAATCGCCTTTTTTTAAAATCACTTTTCCGTAAGAAATGATTAAGTATTTACAAGCATGGGGAGGATAAGTGTTAATTAAATTAAAAAACAAATACGATTAAGATTTTGTTATATTTGTGGGATCTATGTCTATGTGACATATAAAAGGTAATTATTTTGTCATGTCACATTTTCTTTGTGACAAATTTGGGTTGGGGGATCGAAAAACCAAACCGACGATTTTATTGATAAAAAAATAAAATCAATCTTTTTAATTCCTCATAAAAACAACCCTTTTTTTATATTTATTGAAATATAATGACATAAAAGATTGTTATAGATTTAACGGAGCTATTAATCTAATTACTTTTTAGTCAGTCCCAACAGGTCGTGGATTGAATATTTGATTGATAAATCTAATCAATTTATTTACCCATCAATCATATTTGTGTTGAAAACTGTTAAACTAAATTCATCCAACGCTTTGCAATTGTTGGGGTTTCAAAATTGACCCTTTCTAAAAAACGGGGTTGTTTAATCAAGATTTTACCCCAAAAAAATTAGATTCAAGGAGTTATTCAATTAACTATTTGGCTGCCTTTGGCCAAGAAAACTATTGCCTAGCGAGTAAAATTTACAAATAACCTTTTTTCGCTATTTTTTTTTTTTTTTTTTGTTGGAAAACCGGATATATATATATATATATATATATATATATATATATATATATATAAAAAATTTTTTGGGACGAAACCTTCCGTTGTACCAAAAAATTTTACAAATTTGTACCCGCATTAAATTCGTCCCATGAGTTAATTGTATACTTTATCCAACTATTTTTATTTTCCCAAATTTTTAAATCGTTTTAAAATTAATATTTATTTTTTTTATTATAGAGGGCATTTTAAAATTTTAAATTTTCCCCGACACATTTATTTCCCCCGGGCACTTTTATTTGTTCACTTTGATTTTGGCTTAAGAATATTTATTTTTCCACATGTATAACGGGCATAATTTTAATTTCCACCAAATTTTTTTCCCCCATCACTTTAATTTGTTCATTTTAGACTTTTCACATTTTGGAATTAAAAAACCCACGGCATATATGCAAAAACAAATTTATTCCTTCTCATGTATCGGGGTTTCTATTTTAATTCTCCGACACATATTTATTTTTTTCACTTTTTTTGTTCTTTTTGACTTTTCACGTTATTTAAATTAATAAAAATCTCCCTCCCATTTTCCGGGTCACATTACTATACTTATTTTCACGTTCTATAATTAATAAAATACGTAGACATTTTCATAAACTTAATATTTAATTTTTTCCCATGTATGACGTAACTTAAAATTTTAATTCTCCGAAAATTTATTTCCCCGGGGATTTTATTTGTTCATTTTGATTTTTCATGTTCTAAATATTTATTCTCTTTTTAGTATAAACATATCCCTCAATTTTAATTCTCCTACGAAATTTATTTCCTCCTGCATTTAATTTGTTCATTTTTTACTTTCACATTCTTTGAGAATTAAAAAAACATATTCCTTTATTTTTTTCCCCCATTATAACTTGACTTTTATTCTTTAAAATTTAAAAAAAATGAAGAATTTCTCCCTTTATTTTGGCCAATTAAAAATATATATCTATTTTTTTATTCTTTTTTATCTTTTTCTATTTTATTATCCCCGTTTTTTTCTTTTCAAAAACTTTTAAAAGGAAGAGGTGAAACAATAGAATGCAATTTTTACAAAAGTTATTTTAATGCTCCTACAAAACTTGTTCACTTTTGACTTTGACGTTTTTTGAAAAAATTTAAAAAAAAAGATATATTTTATCATAATATCCATATTTATTAGATATACCACCTCAAAAGATTTAAAAAAAAATAATTAATGGAAGAAAATAAGAAATTTTTTTTTCCCGATATGTTAACGTCACAAGTAAAAGAAAGGGGGGGAGGAATTTATCCTGTTTTTTTTCCTTCATCATTAATACTTTACTTTTTTACCTTTTTGCCGCCTTTTTATTATTGTTTCTTTACATTTATAAAAGATTTTTTTTATATTTTCATTTTAATTAAAATTTTGGGGTTAATGATATAACATATATCTTTCTAATTTTTATTTTTTTTAAAATTTAAAATAAAAAATTATAATAATTTTATAATTAATTTAATAAAAAAATTTTAATCCAATATATACACCAAAAAGGTTCATGTTTGGGTCCAAATTTTCTTAATTAAATGGGTATCAAACCCCGGGATACATATAAAATATTGAATTTAAAAAAAAAATTTAATCAAAATATTAATTTTCCCCCATATTCTTATAATTTTCTTTTACATCAATGAAACTTTTATTTCAAAATATAAAAAAGTCCGACTTTTCCATCTCAAAAAATTTTAATTACAACTAAAGTGATGATACATAAAATATATTTTGTATATATAATAACAATTAAAATTTTTTAAAAATTTTTTTTAAAATACAAACCTTAAAATTCAAATTGTAATGAACCGCCGGCTGACGGGCATGTATTCATATATATATTAAGGCGTTCCAATGAAGTAGTGGGTAGTAGATGAAGTTGGAAACATCGTAGATAGAGTTTACTGGTAGTTTCCTAGACTGGCTAAAATATTACATACTTGAATTTTTTACTAGTTGATTTTCCTTGCTTTTTCTGGGTGGCTTCTTGAAAGTTGTAGGGGTGGATGTCATTAAACAGAGTTGGTTAGACTGGTAGTTGTGATCCCAGCTGAGCCAAAATATGCGCACTTTTGTTCCC
>NC_081343.1:47032988-47040496 GCF_029784015.1 Lycium ferocissimum | reverse complement strand
CCAAATTAAACACATAAAAAAAGGAGAATGAAATCAGAATTACCTTGGTGATAATCGGATTTTCCAACTATTTTTCACTAGAACAACGTATCTCGAATCAGATTGTTGAAAAATTTAATAAACGAAATGAATTTTTGTTGTATTAGCTCGAATCAAATTGTTGAAAATTTTTATAAACGAAAGGAATTTTTGTTATACTTTGGGAAAGATAAGATGCTGATTTTTTTATTTTTTTTTTTTGAATTCAAAAACTTTTTGAATGGAGTGAATTTGATTGACAGACGTTAGCTGTAATGGAACCTCATGAGGTTTGCATGAATCATGGAACCATTAATACAAATTACCATATAATTTGAAAAAGATTTTTATTGCCATAAATATAGCCGTTTTTAACTCAACAACCGCGCTTTATTTCGATGTATTTCACTGTATTTCAGAATACGAGATTCATCTGAATTATAGCAAAAAGCAGTTACGAATTATAAATCTTCAACTTATAGCTATAACTTGTTAGAAGCTATTAAAAGGTAGCTACTTGCCTCTTGTGATAGAGACTGATTGCAAGGAATTGATAAATATGCTTACTAACAGTTCTTGCTCCTACCAAAATTTAATTGACGATTGCAGTACCTATTGCTTAAAGCAGGAGGGGCATCAATCAAGCAACCGAGAAGCTAATGGAGTTGCGGACTAGTTAGCCAAGAATGAATGCGAGCTAGATACTTTTGGAAGCTTGATTTTGTACCCCAATCTCCCGCATTTACTATTTCTGTTTTTAGTAGAGACGGAATGGGTACTATGTTGCCTAGGCTAGTCTCCTCATGTAATGGCTATTAATTCTGTTTAATGAATAAAATATCTCATTACCAAAAAGAAAAAAGAACAATTTTCTCTCTAGCAACCAAGAAGAAGAGACATAAAAGCAATTAGCCATTTCCCCTTCTTAACAATTTTCTGCCAAATTTTCCATTCATGCCTTGTTCCTATTGGATGTAGTTCTTGTAATAGAAGAAATCAAAGAATGTAACTTTAATTTCTTGAGTATGAATTAAAAAAAAAAAAAAAAAAAAGATAGTACTCATGTTAATTGAAATTCTACATTCGGTTGAATTAAAGTGAAAATCTAATATCAATTCCCTTCTATTTTCACTTTAATTCAACCGAACATAGAGAGGAAAAGACAGTTGTTGTTTTCTTTGAACAGGAGGGAATTGATATCTGATATCAATTCTGATATATTTTCCCTTTCTTTTGAATTATAGGAGTATTTACTTATGTTATGTTGAAACTTACTTTTGTAACGTTGGAATTTGACATAAGTGTATTATGTTAAAAAAAAAAAAATAGATTTTGAATTTAGGTTATATTTTCGATTTTAAAAATATTTGCTTTAGTAATATTGACTTGTTATTTCACATTGCATGCTGTTTATTTTTCACTTACAGTTGATAGAATTACTATCAAACATTTGAATAATGTTATGGCATTATATTTATAAATATTCTTTTTTTGTCAAACATTCAATCCCATGATGTTCTCACAAAAAAGGTATTCTTTTAAGTTTTATAATCAATTAAAATATTACTCCATCCGGATAAAAAAAAGAGTCCACTTAATTTGAAATTACATATCAATTATTTTTTACAATATTAGTTACAAATATATGATTATTAATTAACATATTTTCAAGAAACAATGTATTATTAAATAAATAATTTAATATCATTTATATATGCACATATTTTTTAAATATTAGCTTTAATTTTTTATAATTAAATTTTATTTTTAAATTAAACTAACTGTATAATTACACATGTGCAATCAAACATCACGCTTGTAATTACACTGTAATTACATTGTGACAAACAAACAGGTCGTGGTAATTACTAGGCTGCTAGTAATTACACCAATTCCAATTACCAGGTGGCTTTCCAAACAGGCTCTAAGAGTCTTAAAAAACGAACTGTTACCTTATATGTGTAGAATATTTTTTGTCATATCTATGAAGGTAACTAAATAGTCCATAAAAAGAGGAAAGGTTTGAGGAAGTTAAGAAGAAGATGAAAGGGCACAAGAATTTTTCCTCTCCCCACGTCCAGGAAACTCCTTAAGATGTTCTTATTATGCCTGTATATAAGATGTTCTTACTATTCAAACTTTTCATTTAATATAATGATTGTTTTTGTCTTTTATTTTCATTTAATTTTTATTGTAATTCAATTATTTTGGAAATCCTTTTCATGCCACATGAATAATTTTGTCACTTTTACTTTAGCTTTTTGATATTGCACTGTCGTGACTACTTTCGTTTTATACTATTACTTTAAATATTGTTTTTGGAAATACGTATTGCAAATACCTTATCATTAGAGTTCTGTTTAGACTTTTTTTGCAGAAAAAATAGTAGACTTAGTTGTTGCTAAAGTTATTTTGGTTATTTTTAATATTCGTATATTAAAAAATATTTTGTGAATGATATGATAATAAATATTCCATGAATGATGTGATAATATTTGCGACCGAGTAAAGCTTAGTCAAATTAATTAGTAAAATTTCTAAATTTAGATACTACTGTTGTTTGTGGTCAAATTAATTAGTAAAATTTCTAAATTTATATTTATTACTGCTATTTATAACCGCACGAAGCGCGACCTACTTTCTCTTAGTTATGGAATAAAACATTAGTCCCACACTGATAAAGTTGATATCTTTTTCCACTAAAGCAATCAACAGGAATGAAGCACGATTATCAATTATAAAGCTGCTTTATTAAAGCACTAATTGCTATTTAGCTACCATGAATAAAGTAGTAGTGCAATAACTTAGAGATTTAGCTCATAGTATACTCAATCTATGTGTGCCATTAAAATCTCAGACTCATCTTTTGATCTTCTCAGCCATCTCTTTGTACTAGACACCACCTTATTGCAGATTCCATTTGTGATCATTGAGGTAACTTTTGTTAATCCATTATTAATTTTCATACTCTCTAAGGTTTTTATGAAAATTTTGAAGAAAAATTATTCGTTCACTGGACTTAATATATAGTAACACGTTAGCAGAGGGCTGGCTCATCCAAGATTTGAACTTTATGGGTTCCAATTCGGATTCTATCACAATTCGTTTGATTTACTGGGTTCAGAATTTATTATTTGTACTTATTTACAATTAATTTTTTTAGCACATATACACAGTTTGAGCCCAAGCTACTGGTTCGGATGACCTCATAACATGTGCTCTACATCTGCCCTTGCAGTTGCTAGCATAGAGAGTTTGCTCTTACAACAAATTAAATTTGATCTTTTGCAGGTATTTCAAATTAACTTTCTCTGATCTCAGTTGGTACGTGATATCAGAAATATTCGACTATATCTTTGGATGGATCTGAAGGTAATTTTCATTTTGTTTCAGAAATTTGAGGTTTTCTTATATAAAAAAAAAACATTTTTCAACAAACACCAAGAGTACGGATTAGTTTTCAGCAAAAAAAGATGTACTCGTGTTAATTGAACAGTACCAAATTTCTTATATTAGTTGGAAAAAAAAATGTGAAATTCAAGTTTCTACCAAAGTAGGTCCTTTTTATATAATACTTCCTCCCTCTTAAATTATCTGTCATAGTTACTAAAATAGTTATCTCAAATTATATGTTGTTTTAGAAGTTCAAGACACAATTAATTATTTTTTCTTCATTTTACGCTTCGCAGAATTTTCTCATTAATGAGATGATACATAAATAGAATAAAACATTTAATGAAGTGGAATTATAATTTAAACATAAATAAGTGTAAAGTTAGTCAAATAACTCTCCAATTGCAATAACACAATTAAGGTGAGTTTAATTTTTGTTGGTCCATCATTTATTTTGTTGTTTACATAAGGTGGCAATGTAATAACACAGAGCTCATAATTTATTTGCACCATTTGTGCAACGGCAGGGGTATATATGCACTATTTTTTTAATGAGGGGTATATCTGCTCTAAATCGCAAAGTTGAAGAGTATATTTGTACCTTTGCCCTAACACCTTCCATATTTGGAAGTTATTTAATTTTAATTAATACTTCATTTATCCGTATTGAGACTTTCACCTGTCAACACCACTCATTTAAATGAAAAAACATGTGAAACTCTTACAACCACTTATTTAAAAGGATAATTCTCAGACTTTTCATATAATTGGCTTCATATAAAAAATTTCTTTAATTTCTTAAACTTCATATTCAGTCAAACACTATCACATAAAATAAGCCAGAGAGAGTACTGCTAAACGTTGTTATCATGAACATTATTTTTCTCCTCCAATTTTATATATGTGAAACTAACCATTCTCTCTTTTTATTTACTAATCGGATAATGATTGACCAACTAAAATTATATACTTTTAACTTTAAATTTTTTTCTTAAAGTAAAGATCATTTTCGGTGGCCCATCCTAAAACTAGGAAATTTTAAACAATTATTTTTTACTGCACTTGTTCTATCAGTCAAATCTTTAATGCGGAAGAGTGAAATGGAGTTCTATACATCACATGAATAGGTCAAATAAAAAGTTTATTGTTTAAACGGTTGCTGAACTATTGAAAATAGGTGAATAAAGTCACATTTCTTTCTTTGATATCTGAAAAGTCACTAATCTTTTATTATTTCACTCAAAAGGTCATTCAAGTGGAGTAATACATCCTGTCATTTTTGAATGACGCGACACTTGATTTTTAAGTAAAAAAAAAAAGTAGAAAACATCCTATCCGACCCAATATCATCCCTTTATATGCAAAGCAAATGTCAAAAAGATACATAGTTAAGTATGAAACTAGCAAACCGGATGTAATTTAGAGGGATTTTAATGAATTTCCCTAAAGAAAAAGACAACTACTATAGTTGTATTATTGATCCAATTACAATTCGTCTCTTGTTTCTTCGAATTTTTTAGGCATAATGCATAAATTGGCCCTCAAACTTGGCTCGGTGCAAAGATGCCCTCCAACTTTGGGTGTATCCAATTAGGCACCTCAACTTGTTTCCACTTTGTCAGTTGAACGCTCCAACTTACAAATGAACATCTAGACACCTCCAAAATTTATGTGTCATGTCAGTATTTGTGTTAACATGTTTAACTTTATACAAGTTGAGCGCTTTTACTTGTGCACACTCAAAGTTGGAGGGCATATTAGGCCAAGTTTGAGGGTTATGCCAATTTTTTAAGTAAATTATTACTCTCTTTTTTACCCCCATAGGTTTTCGGAATCTGCTTTCAATTTTAATTATAACTAGTGAACTCCCCGCGCTTCGCGCGGTATTTTAAATTATAAAATTCATCAAACAATCTTCTTTTAAAACAGTTGAGGAAGTCAGGAAGAATATTTAAACTATTAAAAAAGTATACCGGGAAAAATGGATTAGTTATAATATCTTCAGTACGAAGTACTTAGCCTTGGCAATGGGAAATAGTAATGCATATACATATCTTAAATCTCCTTAATTGCATTTCCTCTCATGATATATTATAAATAAAGGCCAATAAAACATTCAGCCTTATTCAACTATTTCTCCATCACAATCATTTCTAAGTCAAATACAAATTAAGAAGTAGATTATTATATGTATCTAATTAGTAGCTTAAGTCCAGGGAAGGCAATAGAAGTAAAGTCGAAGATCCTCTCGGTTATCGTTAGTATATAAGCCCACCAATATACATTTCCACAATGTATTTAGGTGCACATTTCATTTTCCAAACTTCCAAGAGAGGGATCACTTGACATGTATAATAGTCGAGTGATGCCACTAATGTTTTTAAAGTCAACTAATTCATTAAAGATACGTTGCAGATCTTTGTCCTGAAAAGACAAATCCGCAAAGGTGCGCCCAAAACTGCTAAGCAACAATCATAAGAATCAAAGTAATCCGTTAATATGGTGGGTGGGTAGGAAAAAAAGCTCGTGAGGTAGTCACATACAAATAATTAACCGAATTTTATTCAGAAATTTAAATCTGATCGAATACAAATCAAAAGGAGAATTACATTGCGGTTTAACTTTCAGTCTTCTTAGTCCCTTGCATAAAAATAGTAGTTCAATCAAGAAGGCACATATAACACCCCTAAGCAATCTTTGTTGTCAATAAATCGTGTATCACAGTAAAGTATTAAGGCTCATGTTAAAAAAAGAAGAATATATATAATAAAGTATGGTCCATTTTAGTAAGGGTTAAAAATAACGGGAATAATGTGCCAAAATTGGAGACCTTCATATCCGACAAAGCTGTAAAGCAATAGAAGTGACATGAATTAAACGTGTCTTGTTGATATATAGTCTAAATCCCCAATCAGAACTGTATAAGCAACAACTAATATTAAGTGACTAAGATAACGATTAAATGTGATAGTTGATACTCTAAAAAACCAATCAATAGTGTACAATAGTAGTCTTGAAATATAAGGACTATCTTCTCACGCGAGGAAAATTAAGAAAAATGTAGAAAATGAAGAAGAAAAGAACGGAAGTCATATTAAACTGAGTTCTTCATCTACCCCTTTACAGTGTTCTTCGAGGTAGAAACTCTGTAACTAAAGAACATCCTATACACTCGAATTGCATATGTTTATTGCATGCTTTTTCGATACGCCCCACTATACAATGCACTTTCTCTGGTTCATCATCAGAATCTCATCAAGCAAATTCAAACACAAATATCAAAAGCAAATTGTCAAGCTTTGTACATCCTCTTATTTCTGTTTTCTTCAACGATGTATGTGATTCCAAGCTTCTTCGGTGGTCGTAGGAGCGACACCTTCCACCCATTTTCACTCTACGTATGGGATGATGACTCCCCAATTTCAGGCGCAGTCGTCAATGTCCTGTCCTCTGCACGTCAAATCTCTGCTTCTGTAAATGCAAGAATGATTGGAAAGAGACCCCAGAAACCCATGTCTTCAAAGTGGACGAAGAAACGATTAATGGCATCGTATGGACAGGAGCAGTGGCAAGTTCCTAAGAAGATGGTGTTTACCCCCGAATTTAGGTAATCAATTGAATTTGTAAGTGAGGTATAGGATATGTGGATGAACTTTAATCTATTTTGGGTTTACAGGAAATAATTATAGATTTGCGTGTTATAGCATGTGCATGTGAACATATGCGTTAGTGATTCGACTAAGATACAAATGTTTATGATTAAGCCAACTATATTGGAAGAATAAGCATAAAATGCCAACGATCCTAACAAAGGAGAGAGAGAGCTTCAATATATAATTTCTATTACAATGTTCTTGATCTTGAAAAAGCTAGCCCTTAAAAAGCGAGGAAAATGCCTCCTATTTATAGTTGTGCCTTATGCGCCTTGCATACAACATAAAGCATAACTTTAGAATAAAAAGAAAACCCTAAAAAGGATAAGGTTGGGCCATACGGTCGACACCGTACGATTAGCGGTACAATGTGGCGAACGGTCTTGACGCGTAGCAATTTTTGTAGCCCACGATCACCGGACTAACGGCCACGATCAACCGGCC
>NC_081343.1:46913550-47032888 GCF_029784015.1 Lycium ferocissimum | reverse complement strand
GAAACGTATCATAACATTTCTACCACGCATATACAAAATATACAGAAAATATACAAAGCATGCAAACTTTCCACCAAAACCACAATTTATCCGATTCTTCCAATCTTTTACATACAAGTTCGTAACACATTTCCATCATCCAAATTCATCAACCTTAATCATAATTTACACCTTAAACACTTCATTCCGTCATTTCATAAATTCATACTAAATCAACATAAACTTCCACATTCCATTTTCATACAACTTACATCATTTTTCCTACACTTACAATACAAGGATCATAACAACACATCTAACATATCAAACAAAACAATTCATCATTATTTCCAATTCTTCCATATCCAGCCAACTTCTATATTTTCCAACTCAATCAAATTCATTCTACTTCCATTTCCAACATGAATTCCATCATAACCACAACTAAAACACAACACTAATTTCAACTAACCAAAGCCATGCAACATACACATACATACGGCCATATACACACACACATACACGACTTCCATACATACAACTTACAACTCCATGATTTCCTTGCAATTTCACTTATACTAATATTCATAAATCTTCCATAACAAAAAGAACATAGAATTCTTACCTTTTTCCAACTTTTCCACTTGCCAAAAGAAGCTCTTTCTTGCCTTGAAAATTATACCATGTTGGAGAGGGGCTTGAGCTTAGTAGTAATTCCAAAAGAGATGGATTTTTTTGAACCAAGAATAAGCTCCAAGAATTTTTCTTCCTTTTCTTTCTCTCTTTTTCTCTAGAGCCGAAAGGCTCTTCTTTTTTATTGATTTTTCTTGAAATATCTAGAGAGCTTATCCTTTATATATAATTAATCACATGCACAATTAATTAATTTCCATGGACTTAAGCCTTGTTGGCCGGTTGGGCCTCCCTTTGGGCCTTTGTTTTCTTATTTTTTTTTTTTTTTGGCCCAATTCATTATAATTCTTGTTTTGAAATTCCGAAATAAATTTCCAAAATTCCAATTTTGCCCTTAGGCCTTCTCAGGTGTTTCCACATTCAAGCTTCCATATCCGCCACACACTTACTAAGAAAAATTCAACATGACCTTCTTTCTCATAATTCACAATTATTTCAAATTTTCCGATTACGCAAAAAGGCGGGATATAACAGTCTCATATACCTGTAGTCGATCGGTCTCTACTCTGATCTGGTGATCTATAAGGTGAAGTATGCTCCTCGTCATCGTCTACCCAGAATCCGCTTGTTTGGCCTCCATCATCTCGCTCATCTGAGTTCGAGGAACGTAGATAACCGGGCAACTCCTGGTTTACCGATGGCCGGGATAGGGGCTGGTGTCCGTAACACTTACCGGGGTAGCGGCCTAACGTAGTGCTGCGCCATAGGAGCAACCGATGCGGCCTCGGGAATCTCCTCCCGGGTGTCCCGGATGAATACTCGAACGGATCCGTGTCATCTGCCCCGTCCCTTGGGGGGTCTCCTCTACGGATGTCAAAAACTACCGGAGGAATCGTCGGCTGGGTCCTCGAGGGATCAGTCTCCATGGAATAGCGAGGCTCTCCTACTGCTCGGTCCTGGCGCTTGGGGGTCCACGAGATCTGCTCAGGGGCCTTCGTAGCACCCCACTATCCGGCCCGATCTCTTCGTCTCTCGCCGGTCACCTACTTACAGGAAAAGAGGTCGAAGTGATATTTCCTGAGACTGCGGTTCTATCGCATGATCTAAGACGAAGGAAAGATGACATCCTAAATGTCCTGTGCAGCTTACTCGTTTATAGATTGCGTGGTACAACACAGATAAACAAGACTCTACTAGACACGGTGCGCAGACACTCAGAGGATGACTGGCTACGATACCACTTTTGTCACGGCGTCACACCAACCTTATTAAGGTGTGATGGGCACCGACCCTTACTTAAGGCCGAGCGAACCCTCGGACTCTTACGCGCAAAAAATCACGCCAAATTTCTTTTTAATCAAATAAGATAAAATACATAGCAAAATTTTCAAGATCTCTTTTCTCGTATAATTATACAAAATTTTATTACATAACATAGACCGACATATCGCTGATGTTTGCGTACGGGAGCGACAACCCGGTACCACGACGCGTGCAAAGTCTCTAACATCCATCCGGAAGACATATCATACAAACTGCGACTCGGCGACACTCGGGAGCAAAATGGGCTGCCGATCCAGGCGGAGCATCTTTTATCATGGGCTACCAATAATCATGCGGGAGTACGCAGCGCATGAAACGCAGCCCCCAAAGAAAGGGGGTCAGTACGAATAATGTACCGAGTATGTAAGGCATGGAAATTAATAATGCAAGCAAAGACACAGAGTATGAATAACCATATCATGGGTCCATAGGACATATAGTGGGATAAAAAAAAATAACCTGCACATAGGGATACCCTTTTCAGGCTGGATACCACGCATGCTTGTCTTTTCCTTTTAGAAAAAAAACATTTCTTTTTCGTAGACATAGAAAATAGAACTCACATCATGTCGTGTCTTGTCATAACATATCATATCGTGTCATATCATATCGTATCGTGTCATATCATATCATATCGTATCATATCATATCATATCGTATCATATCATATCGTATCATATCATGTCATATCATATCGTATCATATCATGTCATATCGTATCATATCATATCATATCGTATCATATCATATCGTATCATATCACGTCGTATCATGTCATGTCATGTCATAGCACCGAACAACGTTGGCTCGCCCACATAGCGCTGAAATACGTCGGCTCGCCCGTATATCCCGCGTCCGGGATGATAACGCCAGCTGACCAGGTGGCAATGAACATGTATCCCTTCCCCTTCCCCATATATCCCTTCCCCCACCCCATGTACATATACATATCTCATATACATATGTCATATAAGCATGGACATCATAAACGTTAGTTCATATGCTTGAAATCTTTAGGAAATAGTATCATAACCAAGGAATAAAATTAAAGATCAAGAACCAGTTCAACACCTTCATACTCGCATTGGATTCTTAACTTAAGGCTCTTAGTCATGGGATCATTCTTATCATACTTGTCACAGACATATTTTCTTCCTTACATCATCATTATCATTATAAATCATAGAAATATTCTCATTAGAATAGTTACAACACTTATCGTTTGATAACAGACAATAAAGAAAATCCGGGAACAGTGGGCCCACCTCGAGTCAAATGAGGTGGCGCACACAATTTACGTATGTTACATTCCAAGACGTCACTTATGAGAGTTTTAAGGTAGTCGGGTCCCATTTGTGCGAGTTCTAGATGTTTAGGTAACTTTCCAACATTTTATACAAATTATTAATTTAATTCTATTGAATGAAAATGGGTTGATTTCAATCTCGGATTTCTAGGAAAGGAATTGTCCCCGAGGCCCGTGTCCAAACCTACTACGTCTAAGATGTGCCAAGAAGGGAAGGTGAAACCTTACATACCTTTTTCCGCTCCTTGTGCTACTCCAAATTCAAGTTGCAAATCCCGAAATCTACAATTTGGTCATGTTTACCAAACATTGATTAGAGCATTTAGAGATTGAATCTTAAGGTACTACTTGTCTACGAAATTTCGACAGCACTTCCGTAAATACACCATCCCCAAAATTCAACTTAGCCAATTTCAATCAGTAACAATCAAATTCAACCGGCCAATCTATCAACAACAATGCCAACAATCATAATAACAATATCGATAAGCAATTCAAGATGTCCAAACTAACATCCAATCTTACCGAAACCTTCCAACTCAACAAGAACAATAACAACATATTCTCTCTTTCAAATTCATAAACTATATCAACAATTCCATATACTAACATCATTTCCATAATTTCAAGAACTATATTAAAATCATACACTCCAAATCAGCCCACGACAATCTTATCTTCAATTTAAGTGATCAAACCTTCATTCTACGTCATAGAATTCATATCTCATTTTTACCTTCCAATTTCATCAACAACAACGACAAGTCATACATTAGCCATCCCATTTCCATAATTACATACAAACTATAATAAGGTCACGTAATTTGCTACTACACAACTTACAACAAATTTTCATGCCAATCTTGAATTATTTTTTCTTAGAATACAACAACATAATTGGCATAATAAATAAATCAAGTTCTTGTTCCTCCACCATTGGAACCATCACATAAAACACCCACACACATTTCATGATAACGACAAGTCATAGATGATGGGTTTTGGTGGTATGGGTTATAGTGTTTGTGTAGTGATTAGTTTCAAAGTGTTAGCATAATGCATCGGTTTAGGAGAACTTGTAGGTGCGTTTATGAATGTTGTAGGTTGTTGCGCTCATAGAGTGTTTATGGTAGTGTTGTTGTTAGTGTTGTGGGTGCAACAACCCCAGTACAAGGCTGTCTACTAGCCGGATTGGCCATCGGCGGCAGGTGGAGATGTAGGATTTAAGCGTTTAGGATTTTTTTCCGGGAGAGAGAACAGAGGTTAAGCTTCACTTTGGTGGCTGCCTCAAAGTTATTTCATGAAACTTCCCCAAAGTCCAAGGTAACCCTACCACAAAATCCATAGCAATCCGTTCCAATTTCCACTCAGGTATAGGCATCCTCTAAGTAATTCCACCCGGTTTTTGGTGCTCATAATTCACTTGTTGACAATTCAAGCACTGAGACACGAATATTGCAATATGCCTCTTCATACTGCACCAACAATAATGTTGCTTCAAATCCCGATCCATCTTTGTCGCTCCCGGATGTCTAGAATACCTCGAACTGTTAGCCTTCACCATGATCAATCTGGTCAAATCACCCACCTGGGGAACACATAGGGGACCCTTAATCCTCAAAAACCCCTCATCATCAAGAATTGCCTCTCTTGCTTTTCCTTTCAACACCTTGTCTAGAATTTTGCACAAATTTTGCATTCTTAAACTGTTGGGCTCTAATCTGCTCCAATAAAGACGATCGTGCCGCCACACAAGCTAGAACCTTGCCAGGTTCTAAAACATCAAGTCTTAACATACTATTTGCCAAAGCCTAAGCGTCTATAGCCAAAGGTCACTCCCCAATCTACAACGATGCCAGCCTACCCATACTCATCGCCTTACGACTCAAGGCATCTGCTATTACATTGGCCCTGCCCGGATGATAAAGGATCGTCATATCATAATCCTTGAGCATTTCTAACCACCTCCGCTGTCTCAAATTGAGATCCCTTTGATTGAAAACATGCGGAAGACTCCGATGATCAGTAAATACCTATCAATGCACACCATACAGATAGTGCCTCTAAATCTTTAATGCAAATACTACTGCCGCTAACTCTAAATCATGAGTGGGGTAGTTCTTCTCATGCACCTTCAACTATCTCGAAGCATAAACTACCACTTTCCCCTTCTGCATCAGAACTCCACCAAAGACAATCTGTGAGGCATGACAATACAAGGTAAAGCCTCTCTATCCACGGGAAGAGTCAGAATCGAAGCTGTAGTCAATAAAGTCCTGAGCTTTTGAAAGCTCACCTCGCACTCATATGACCATTGAAAGGTTACATTTTTTTGAGTCAATATGGACAAAGAAGATACAATAGATGAAAATTTCTCTACAAAACGCCGATAGTAACTAGCGAGGCCAACCATACTCCGAATCTCGGTCACCGAAGTAGGCCTGACCCAATCATGAACTACCTCAATCTTCTTGGGATCCACCATAATACCACCTTGGTCACTACCTGACCCAATAAATCCACAGAATCGAGCCAAAACTCACACTTCAAAAACTTAGGATATAATATCTTCTCCTTAAGGATCACAAGCATGATCCTTAAATACTGTTGGTGCTCAACTCTACTATGAGAGTATATCAAGATATCATCGATAAAGATGATCATGAAAGAATCCAAGTACAATCTGAAAACACCGTTCATCAAATCTGTGAAAGATCTTTGGGCATTAGTTAGCCCAAAAGACATAACTAGAAACTTATAGTGGCCATAACGGGTCCTAAAAGCTGTCTTAGGGATATCCTCTGCCCTAATCTTCAACTGGTGATAACCGGACCTCAAATCGACATTAGAAAAGACCGATACATCTTTGAAGCTGATCAAGTAAATCAACAATCCGAGGAATGGGATACTTGTTCATGATGGTAACCTTGTTCAACTGCCGATAGTCGATACAAATACGCATAGATCCATCCTTCTTCTTCACAAACTGTTACACCTCATTTTTTGCGTACGTTAAAGTTTCATCTTAAGTCGGTTGTCGTAGGATTGTATTAGGAGTCATTTTTGGAATGGTGTATGAGGCTTATGGGTTCATCTCGGAGTTACATAAGCCCTTAAACATGTTTGAACAACATTACAAAGGTTAGACATTAAACGGATCGGAAAGAATACCTTTCGTTAGAAAATTTGCCGGAGACCATTTCACGGCCATTTTCACAGACCGTGAAAATGGTGTTTGGCCACCATGGAATGGTGGCAATGAGGTAGAGCCACTGGAATAGTTTCACGGCCACATTCATGGCTCGTGAAAGGAATCGTGAAATTAAGGCGCTGGAACTTTTCCCCGTTTGTTATAAATTAAGGGGCACGACTTGAGGCTCATTATTTTCACCAAAACAAATCTCAAGTGCCTCTCCCAGCTCTCTCAACCATCTCCTATCATCCATAAACACCCCAAAATATTCAAGAGAAGACCAAGCATTAAAAACCCTAAGCTAGTTCATGGAAGGTGATTGTTCTTGCTCCTAGTTGAAGTTGTGGTGAATTGGTCTTGGAGCAAGTTGTGTGTGGCTAGAATTCTTCAAGTATAAGATGTGTTCTTCACTCTATTACTTATGTTGAGTTGATACGGAGGTTTAGTAAGTCTTAAAAGTGAAGAGAATCATGGTAGAGAAGTCGTAAGGTATTAAGTTAAAGTATTGGTTATGGATTAAATTTGAAAGGAAGTTTTGGATTGATTTAAGAATAATTTGAATGTAATATTTTGGCTATGGTATTGTTGATGTTGTTATTGATGTTTGACAGTTGTTTTGGATTTGGGAGGAAGTATATTTTATAGGGGAAATGCTGCCCAAATTTCGTTAGCTCACTTACTAGTTTAGTTTTGACCTTATGAGAGTTTCTATGACTTAACCTTAGTATGAATCATCTTGAATGTAGATTTGCAAGGTAGGAAGGATAGACGTAGAGTGGTTAAGTGGATGACGAGGTATGTAAGGCTATCCCTTACTTTATTTGGCATGATCTTATTGATATGAATATATACGAATGTCCTTGATAATGACTCCATTGCTAGAAATATTGGAAGCTTATGTTCTTGATCTTCTTATGATGTTATTGCTTTATCTCATGATTATTTTTCTTGTCTTATGATTATTGATCTTGGTTACTGTTGTTGATCTCATCTTAGTAACTCATTATTCAAGGTGGGATATGTCGTTGATGTTAGCTCCATAATGGTAATCGGAGGTATACGGACCTTAAGTCACTTCGATAAAGTCATAACGCTTCTTTGAGCTCTCATGCATGCTTTATATATATATATATGTAGCTATTTTCTGACACCGAACAACTCTATAGTTGATTGGGTACGACACCTATTGTGTGCACCACTACAATTGGGTACGGATAACACCGAGCCTATTATGGCTAGGTACGGATGACACCGAGCCTATTATGGCTGGGTACGGATGACACCGAGCTATTATGGCTGGGTATGGTATTATATATATTTATATATATATATATATATATATATATATATATATATATATATATATATATATATATATATATATATATATATATAACGAAAGTGCATGCATGTTATCTGCCTTAAGAGGCATCCAGATGTATAGGTTATTTCTCTCTTATCTCATGTTGTTTCCATATCTTTATTATGTTGATCTCCATGCTTTACATACTCGGTAAATTACTCGTACTAATGTCCTTTTGTTTGTGGACGTTTCTGCATTCATGCCCGCAGGTAGACAGGGAGCCTTAGGCTGCCTTCTCAGTGATTGTACAGGAGCACTCCACTTGTTTCGGAGTTCCAATTCAGCTTGGTATGATTCTTTTGTGTACATATGGGCATGGCGGGATCCTTTTCCGTCCTTATTATGTTATGCACTCCAGTAGAGGCTCGTATACATATATGCACAGTTAGATATTCTATGACCTTCTCGGTCCATATTTTGTTATATCATTTTGATAGCCTTGTCAGCTTGTATACATGGGCATAGTTTGATGACGTGTGTGTGTATTTATATATATATATCACTTGGGCTTATGTCCCTTACAGTTTATGACATCTATTAGCTAGCATTATGGCCCACTCAGATATGATCATGTGATGCACGTATGTCATGCGGTGCTGGGTAGGTTAGCTCTGGGTGCCCATCATGGCCCTCCGGTCGGGTCGTGACACAAACTTGCCTAGGGTCTTTGGAAGACCCACAACAAAATCCATGGCAATCCTCTCCCACTTCGACTCGGGAATGGGCATCCTCTGAAGTACACCACCAAGTCGCTGGTGCTTATACTTGACTACCTAACAATTCCCACACTTAGAAATAAAATCTGTAATATCTCTCTTCATCCGACCCCACCAGTAGGGCTGCATCAAATCACGGACATCTTGGTCTCTCCTGGGTGAATAAAATACCTGGAGCTGTGAGCCTCCTCTAATATTAATCGAACCTGACCACCCACACGAGGAATGCACACGCGTCCCTTGATCCTCATAATCCCTTCACTATCAAGCATGGCCTCCTTAGCGTTACCTCTCAAAACCTTATCACGAAACCTACATAACTGAGCATCCTTAAACTGCTGAGCCCTAATCTGCTCCAATAGAGACGACCTTGCCTCAACACATGCTAAAACTCTGCCCGAATCTGAAATATCAAGACGCACAAAGCTATTAGCTAGAGTCTGAACCTCCATGGCTAAAGGACGCTCATAAGCAATCAATCGAGCTAGACTTCCCATACTCAATGCCTCGCGACTCAAGGCATCGGCTACCACATTAGCTTAACCCGGATGGTAAAGTATGGTGATGTCATAATCCTGCAAAAGCTCCATCCATCTCTGCTTCCTAGAATTGAGATCCCTCTGTGTAAATACATCTTTGAAGGATGCGGTGATCGGTGAACACTCACATTGGACACCGTATAGATAATGCCTCCAAATCATCTAAGCGAAGACTACCGCTGCGAACTCCAAGTCATGAGTAGCGTAGTTCTTCTCATGAATCTTCAGCTGTCTAGAAGCATAAGCAATGACCTTCTTTTCTTGCATCAACACGGCACCCAACCTAGAACGAGATGTATCACAATACACTACAAAGTCCTTGACTTTCACGGGCAATGCTAGAATTGGGGCTGAAGTCAACACGATCTTGAGCTTTTGAAAGCTCACCTCTGTTACACCTCGAAAAATTTTCCCTTAGCATAGAGTGAAGGGACTAACGAAGGGCACAATGTATACGAGGTTTGGATAAGTAAGAAATAGTATTTGATGGTCCTAATTAAGATTTCCAACGGCATTCAAGTTAAGGAAAGAAAGTTGTTAAGGAAAGCGAGTTATAAGTCGTGTGTCAAGCAAATTATGAGCATCAAGTTAATAATGTTTTACTGATGTTTTGGAGAAGAGTTGTAATGTCCCTTATATTGCTAATGAAGTGATAAACAAGTGTTAAGGTTCCATAAGGATTGGAGATCAAACGAAACGATGGGAACAACTCCGGTGGAACTGTGAGTTCCACGACCATGTTCCATAGACAGCACCATGATCCACAAACCGTGGATGGGTCTGTGGAACTTCCAGCAGAGATGGTGGCTCGCTGGTCGTGAACCACGACCAGTTCCACGGAGCTTAGTTCAATTATATAATGATGCTCCCATTTCATTTATTTCATTTCCACACTTTTCTTCAACTTCTCAAGACCTCTAGAACCTTCCATATATTTCAACCACAAGAAAACCAAGGAAATCAAAGATCAATAACAAGAAATGAAGTGAATCAAGTGTATGGAACCTCACTAAAGTCATCCAACACAAGAAATCTCAAGAAAGGTGAAATAGGGTTTTGGTGCAAGAGGTGTATTACCATTCAAGGCTTAATCCTCCATCATCTAAGGTGAGTTTCATGATCTTTCCATATTGTTTGGAGTATTGATAATATGAAACACTTGAATTGTAGAAGAGTATAGAAAATGGGTCATAAATGGGTGAATAGTGTCATTATTGAGTAGTAGTTGGAATGAATTATGAGAATGGATATGTTGTGATTGTAAATACGTTATAAATGACATTTAGGACATGGAATAAGTATTGGATGTGAAAGAACGCGATAATTGACTTTGGTCATGATTATGGAGAATTGGAGTGAAATTGTGAAATGCGACTAATGTAAATGAATGACGATTGTTGTTATGATATTGTGATTGATGTTATGAATGTTGGGAGTTGATATGGAATATGGAGGAAGTAGTATAAACAAAGGAAATGCTGCCCAATTTTCTCTAGCTTTAGTAAGTACGTTCTCATGATTGTTTAGCTAATATCGATACGAACTCTCTTGAAGGTAAAGACGTGAGCATTAAAGGAGAACGAGCAAGCAATAGAGTAGTCAAACGACAAAGGTATGTAAGGCTGAACCTTTCTTCCTAAGGCATGAATCCTATGCATTATTTTTCTTCCTCCTTCATGGATTTCTTATGTTCCGAAAGACTAAGAGTCTATGTTCACGAATAGTCATATGAGATAAGAGATACGCTATGAGTACGATAGTGATAATGATAAGTTTAAGCCTAAAGATTCTAGAGATTACGATATGATGTTGACTACGATTCATTGATATTTTCCTCATGCACACTCACCTCAAAACGTTAGTCCCTCCAAGGTGAGATATAACGTTATGATTACCCCATAACGTAATCGGGGGTCCACAACCTTACGTTACCCCGACACAGCTATAATTGTTTTCAAGTTCTAATACATGTTTGATGTTATATGTATGATGATGTTAAGTTATGATAAGGCCATGATATGTCTATGAAATGAACGATAATTATAAGTGCATGATATGTATGACGATGTGATTCCACCACGCCTAATTGGCCGGGCATGTCACCGCTAACGGCGGGTGCATATGATTACACCGTGCTTAGATGGCCGGGCATATCACCGCTAAGGCGGGCGGCTATGTTCACACCGAGCCTAGAGGCCGGGCATGACACCACTAGTGATTATACGATGGTTACTATACGCGGGTTAACGTTATGATGATGTATGATTGATACGATGATGTATGTATGGTATGATGACGTGTAGGCTATGATGATCCCTATGATATACTACGTATGACATATGCATAAAATGAATCCGTAAAAGGTTATGTCTCCATCTACGGCTTATGATTTTCCTATTATGTTCCTTTTATTCATGCTTTACATACTCAGTACAACGTTCGTACTGACGTCCTTTTTCTTTGGACGCTGTGTTCATGCCCACAGGTAGGCGGGGACGGTGCGGATCCATAGGAGCTAGTAGGCGATTTGAAAGCACTCCATTTTCCAGAGGTGCCATTGATTATTCTTTTGGTACATATATGTATATATTCATGATTTGGGCACGACGGGATTCTGTCCCGTCCATATGTCTAGTACTCTAGTAGAGGCTCGTAGATACGCATGTGTGGGTAGTATGGTCCCATAGTCTTCATGTATATATATATATATATATATATATATATATTATTTTGATAGCCGAAAGGCTTATGTTTATAAAAGTAAATATGTTTCAAATGATGATAGTTTTCTATGATTATGAGTATATATTATGAATGAGAGCAGATAAGTAACAGAATGAGCGGTGTTCGGTGGTTAGCCTCGGATACCCGTCATGGCCCGTAGCCGGGTCGTGACAAAAGTGGTATCAGAGTAGTTCAGTCCTAGGAAGTGTCTACGAGCCGTGTCTAGTAGAGTCTTGTTTATGATGTGTTGCGCGCCACGCTAATAAACAAGAGGCTACAGGGCATTTAGGAAAAATGACCATCTTTCTTCTTATGAGATCGTGCGATAGAGCCGTGTATAAGATTTAATCCTCCCTAATAAGTGTGTTGTGATTTCAGAAATGCCGCCAAAAGGAAAAGCTAAAGCCGCCCAGAAGGGCAAGACTACGATGAAAAGGCGGGCAGAAAGAGAGCCGCCTATGAATATAGATGAGGGTGAATCACACCATGAGGCTCTATCTAATGCCTCCACTACTCCGCCTATTACGGAAGAACAAGAAGGGGCTTCAGCTCCAGCTCCTATGCCTCCAGTTCCTCCACCGGCTACTTCGGGTCAACAAGTGACCGAGGCCATTCATTTATTGACACAGTTGGTTGCCGCCCAGGCACAACGGCAAAATGTGGGCCCAAGTGATCGGTCAGCTAGTACTAGAGCCCGTGACTTCATGAGTTTAAATCCCCCAAAATTCTTTGGGTCAAAGCCGGATGAAGACCCGCAAGGCTTTATTGATGAAATGTTGAGAACGTTGCGGATTATTCATGCTTCCGAGACCGAATCCATGGAGTTGGCATCATATAGACTCTGGGATGTAGTGATTTTATGGTACAATAATTGGATAGCATCGAGGCAAGAGAATGCGCCTCCTCCCGTGTGGCAAGAATTTGTAGATGCCTTCATTCGCCACTACTTACCATCCGAGGTCCGTCGAGCTAGAGCGGATAGATTTTTAAATTTGAAGCAAGGAAACATGAGCGCCCGGGATTATAGCCTTCAATTTAATTCTTTGGCTAGATATACCTCGACTATGGTGGCCGATATGTGAGATCGGGTGCACATATTTGTGAGTGGCTTAGGGCCACATTTATTCAAAGATTGCTTGACGGCTTCATTGCAAGATGGGATGGACATTTCCCGAATTCAAGCCCATGCCCAAAATCTAGAAGGACAACAACCTCCGCAAAGGGGTGATCGTGATGTTGATAGAGGGCAAAGCAAAAGGGCCAGATCTATGGGCACAGGCAGTGATTATAGAGGGGGATCAAGGCAGACACATTCTAGGCACTCAGGCCAGTCAGTGACGAGTGCACCTCCCCGATTTACAGGTAGGAGATTTGATCGCTCTTTCGTTCAGGACAGGGCCAGAGTTCGAGGGCCCCAGGTTCTCATTTTGGGGGAGATTACAGTAAAGGGAGACCACCGGTTCCCCGATGCAGCCAGGTGGAAAATTGCACTCAGGGCCATGTCGCCAGGGCACAGATGCTTGTTATATTTGTGGACAGACTGGACACTTGATGCGAGATTGTCCTTCGAGGTATGGTAGAGGTGGGGTTCAGCCCACAGGATCAGCAGCGGGTTCCTCTTCAGTACGTCCTACAGGGCAGACTCCCCAGATTCCAGCAGGCCGAGGTAGAGGCCGAGGGGGAGCATCTACTTCAGGTGCTACTCAGCCCCGCTTGTATGCTTTAGCCGGACGACAGGATCTCGAGTCCTCCCCAGATGTGGTTACAGGTACATTGTCTGTGTTTTCTCATGATGTGTATGCATTGATAGATCCGGGATCTACATTATCTTATATTACTCCATATGTTGCTAATCGTATTGGGGTGAAACCCGAGCCAATCAAACCTTTTGAGGTATCTACTCCGGTTGGTGATCCCGTGATAGCTAAACAAGTATATAAAGATTGTATAATTGTGATATGTGATCGCCAAACTAAAGCTGATTTAGTTGAGCTGGAAATGCTAGATTTCGATGTGATTATAGGTATGGATTGGTTGGCCTCATGTTATGCCAATGTTGATTGCCGGATGAAATTAGTTCGAACCCAATTTTCGGGAGAGCTCGTGCTTGAATGGAAAGGTAATACGGCAACTCCAAAGGGTAGGTTTATTTTCTACCTTAAGGCAAGAAAGATGATAGCTAAGGGCTATATTTATCATCTAGTCCGAGTTCATGATATGGAAGCAAAGTCACCAACTTTCCAATCCGTTCCGGTAGTGAATGAATTCCCGGATGTATTTCTAGATGAACTTCCAGGCCTTCCTCCAAAAAGAGAAATTGACTTTGCCATTGATGTGTTGCCGGATACCAAGCCTATTTCTATTCCTCCTTATCGAATGGCTCCGGCAGAATTGAAAGAACTAAAGGCACAGTTGAAAGATTTGCTTGAGAAGGGGTTTATTAGACCCAGTTCATCACCGTGGGGAGCACCAATCTTATTTGTAAGAAAGAAAGATGGCTCCCTACGAATGTGCATTGATTATAGACAGTTGAATAAAGTGACGATAAAGAACAAATATCCTCTTCCGAGAATTGATGATTTATTTGATCAGCTACAAGGTGCCAAGTGGTTTTCCAAAATAGATTTGAGATCGGGTTATCATCAAGTGAGAGTTAGAGAAGAAGATATTCCCAAGACAGCCTTCAGAACGAGATATGGCCATTATGAATTCCGAGTGATGTCGTTTGGACTAACTAATGCACCAGCTGTGTTTAGGAATTTAATGAATAATGTATTCAGGCCTCTCTTGGATCTATTCGTAATAGTATTTATTGATGATATTCTGGTGTATTCTCGCACAGAATCAGAACATGCCGATCATTTACGTATTGTTCTTGGAATTCTTCGAACTCGGGAGTTGTATGCGAAATTTTCAAAGTGCGAGTTTTGGTTAAATTCTGTGACATTCTTGGGTCATGTTATTTCAGATGATGGCATTAGAGTGGACACTCAGAAAATTGAAGCGGTGAAGACTTGGCCAAGGCCTACGATGCCTACAGAAGTTCGTAGTTTTCTGGGATTGCCAGGTTATTATAGAAGATTTGTAGAGGGCTTTTCATCTATTTCAGCCCCATTGACGAAGCTAACCCAGAAGTCAGCAAAATTTCAATGGAATGATGCTTGTGAGCGTAGCTTCCAAGAGTTGAAGGACAGGTTGACCTCAGCTCCAGTCTTAACACTTCCAGAAGGGCCGGATGGCTATGTTGTGTATTGTGATGCTTCTGGCGTGGGGTTAGGATATGTATTGATGCGACACGGTAAAGTCATTGCTTATGCTTCGAGCGGCTACGAAAACATGAAAAGAACTACCCAACTCATGATCTTGAATTGGCTGCGAGTTATTCATGCATTAAAAATGTGGAGACATTACTTGTATGGTGTGCATGTTGATATCTATACGGATCATAAAGTCTCCAATATATTTTCAAACAAAGGAGTTGAATCTGCGGCAAAGGCGGTGGTTAGAATTATTGAAAGATTATGATGTGAATATTTTATACCACCCCGGGAAAGCAAATGTAGTAGCCGATGCGCTTAGCCGCCGATCAATGGGTAGTCTATGTGAAGTTCCCTCGGAGAAGAAAGAAATGATTCATGAACTCCATCAACTAGCTAATCTTGGAGTACGTCTAATTGATTCAGGTGATGCAGGAGTTAGTATTAATAATCCCACAGTTTCGTCCTTGGATATGGAAGTAAAAGAGCGACAATATGAAGATCCTCAATTGAGCCATTATAGAGATATATGTCATGCAAAAGAGAAGTCTCCATTTGAAACCTCTATAGAGGGAGTTCTTAGATACCGAGGCAGGCTATGTGTTCCAAATGTTGCAGAATTACGCCGCCGAATTCTAGAAGAAGCTCATTATTCTCGGTATTCTATTCATCCAGGAGCAACAAAGATGTATCATGATCTTAAGTTGATATATTGGTGGGATGGCATGAAAAGAGACATAGCAGAATTTGTAGCACAATGTCCAAATTGCCAACAAGTGAAGATAGAACATCAAAAGCCAGGAGGATTATTGCAAGCAATGGAAATTCCTACGTGGAAATGGGAAGTGATCAATATGGATTTTATTGTAGGACTACCCCGTTCCGAGGCAAGTATGATTCTATATGGGTGATTGTGGATAGATTGACGAAAGCAACTCATTTTCTCCCAGTCAGAACCACCTACTCAGCAAAAGATTATGCAAGATTGTATATCAAGGAAATTGTGAGACTTCATGGTATTCCGATATCCATTATTACAGATAGAGGAGCACAGTTTATAGCAAAGTTCTGGAAATCTTTCCAAGAAGGTCTAGGTACTCAAGTAAGGCTCAGCACGGCATTTCATCCGCAAACTGATAGACAAGCCGTGCGTACCATTCAGACTTTGGAGGATATGCTACGGGCATGTGTTTTAGATTTTGGTGGTAGTTGGGACGACCACTTACCCTTAATCGAATTTGCCTACAATAATAGCTACCACTCCAGTATCCAAATGGCTCCGTATGAAGCGTTATATGGAAGGAAGTGTAGATCTCCGATTGGATGGTTTGAAGCCAGAGAAGTACAATTAATAGTCCCCGAGTTGATTCAACAAGCTGTGGAAAAAGTCAAAGTGATCTGAGATCGATTGTTGACAGCTCAAAGTTGCCAAAAGTCTTATGCGGATAACCGCCGGCGAGACTTAGAATTTCAAGTTAGCGATTGGGTGTTCCTGAAGGTATCACCAATGAAAGGGGTGATGAGATTTGGTAAGAAAGGAAAGTTATGTCCTCGATACATTGGACCCTATAGGATTATCCGCAAGGTGGGTCGAGTAGCTTACGAATTGGACTTGCCTTCAGAGCTTGAACTAGTCCATCCAGTATTCCATGTCTCAATGCTCCACAAATGTGTTGGAGATCCCACAAAGATTGTGCCAATAGATGATGTTCAGATCACAGAAAAGCTAGCCTATGAAGAAGTGCCTATTGCCATACTAGACAGGCAAGTACGGAAACTTCGGAATAAGGAAGTGGCTTCAGTTAAAGTCTTATGGCGAAATAACAACCGAGAAGAGATGACTTGGGAAGTGGAAGAGAAGATGAAATCCACATATCCGCATTTATTTCAGCCCCCGGAAGAGATCTATGATGAGACATCGAGATTATAAGGTGTGTATACTTTTCTTTTATGCCTATGGGTCGTTTGTGGCCAATTTATATTGCTATTGTGTTGTGGCCCTATGAGGCAATATTATTATGGGTTGTTGTGACAGGATGGTAGCGCCATATTATAGGGGAAACTCTGGCGAAATTTTTCTAGAATTCCCGATGACTTAACATTCGAGGACGAATGTTCCAAAAGGGGGGAAAATGTTACACCTCGGAAAATTTCCCCTTAGCGTACAGCGAATGGACTCACGAAGGGCACGATGTATAAGAGGTTTGGATAAGTAATAAATAGTATTTGATGATCCTAATTAAGATTTCCAAAGGCATTCAAGTTAAGGAAAAAAAGTTGTTAAGGAAAGCGAGTTATAAGTCGTGTGTCGAGCAAATTACGAACACCAAGTTAATAATATTTTACTGATGTTTTGGAGAAGAGTTATAATGTCCCTTAGATTGCTAATGAAGTGATAAACAAGTGTTAAGAAGGTTCCATAAGGATTGGAGATCAAACGAAACGATGGGAACAACTTCGGTGGAACTGTGAGTTCCACGACCATGTTCCACGGACCGTATAATATTCCACGGACCGTGGATGGGTCCGTGGAACTGCCAGCAGAGATGGTGGCTGGCTGGTCGTGAACCACGACCAGTTCCACGGACAGCATTGTGTTCCACGGACCGTGGAACAGTTCGTGGAAGTCCCGACGGGCTGAACTTAGTTCAATTATATAATGATGCTCCCATTTCATTTATTTCATTTCCACACTTTTCTTCAACTTCTCAAGACCTCTAGAACCTTCCCTATATTTCATCCACAAGAAAACCAAGGAAATCAAAGATCAATAACAAGAAATGAAGTGAATCAAGTGTATGGAACCTCACTAAAGTCATCCAACTTAACAAATCTCAAGAAAGGTGAAATAGGGTTTTGGTGCAAGAGGTGTATTACCATTCAAGGCTTAATCCTCCATCATCTAAGGTGAGTTTCATGATCTTTCCATATTGTTTGGAGTATTGATAATATGAAACACTTGGATTGTAGAAGAGTATAGAAAATGGGTCATAAATGGGTGAATAGTGTCATTATTGAGTAGTAGTTGGAATGAATCATGAAAATGGATATGTTGAGATTATAAATACGTTATAAATGACATTTAGAACATGGAATAAGTATTGTATGAGAAAGAACACGATAGCGGACCTTGGTCATGATTATGGAAGATTGGAGTGAAATTGTGAAATGCGACTAATGTAAGTGAATGACGATTGTTGTTATGATATTGTGATTGATGTTATGAATGTTGGGAGTTGATATGGAATATGGCGGAAGTAGTATAAACAAAGGAAATGCTGCCCAATTTTTTCTAGCTTTAAGAGTACTTTCTTGTAATGGTGTAGCTAATATCGATACGAACTCTCTTGAAGGTAAAGACGTGAGCATTAAAGGAGAACGAGCAAGCAATAGAGTAGTCAAATGACAAAGGTATGTAAGGCTGAACCTTTCTTCCTAAGGCATGAATCCTATGCATGGTTTTTCTTCCTCCTTCATGGATTTCTTATGTTCCGAAAAACTAAGAGTCTATGTTCACGAATAGTCATATGAGATAAGAGATACGCTATGAGTACGATAGTGATAATGATAAGTTTAAGCCTAAATGTTCTAGAGATTACGATATGATGTTGACTACGATTCATTGATATTTTCCTCATGCACACTCACCTTAAAACGTTAGTCCCTCCAAGGTGAGATATAATTCTTATGATTACCCCATAACGTAATCGGAAGTCCACGACCTTACGTCACCCCGACACAGCTATAATTGTTTTCAAGTTCTAATACATGTTTGATGTTATATGTACGATGATGTTAAGTTATGATAAGGCCATGATATGTCTATGAAATGAACGATAATGATAAGTGCATGATATGTATGACGATGTGATTCCACCGCGCCTAATTGGCCGGGCATGTCACCGCTACGGCGGGCTGCATATGATTACACCGTGCCTAGATGGCCAGGCATGTCAACGCTAAGGCGGGCTGCTATGTTCACACCGAGCCTAGAGGGCCGGGCATGACACCACTAGTGGGATGCATACGATGGTTACCCAGACGCGGGTTAATGTTATGATGATGTATGATTGATATGATGGTGCATGTATGGTATGATGATGTGTATGCTATGATGATCCCTATGATATACTACGTATGACATATGCATGAAATGAATCCATACAAAGGTTATGTCTCCATCTACGCCTTATGATTTTCCTATTATGTTCCTTTCATTCATGCCTTACATACTCAGTACAACGTTCATACTGACGTCCTTTTTCTTTGGACGCTGTGTTCATGCCCACAGGTAGGCAAAGGGACGGTGCAGATCCATAGGAGCTAGTAGCTGATTTGAGAGCACTCCATTTTCCGGAGGTGCCATTGATTATTCTTTTGGTACATATATGTATATATTCATGATTTGGGCACGACGGGGCCCTGTCCCGTCCATATGTCTAGTACTCTAGTAGAGGCTCGTAGATACGCAGTGTGGGTAGTATGGTCCCATAGTCTATATATATATATATATATATATATATATATATATATATATATATATATATATATATATATATATATTGTTTTGATAGCAAAAGGCTTATGTTATAAAAGTAAATGTTTCAAATGATGATAGTTTTCTATGATTATGAGTATATATTATGAATGAGAGCAGATAAGTAACAGAGTGAGCGGTGTTCGGTGGTTATCCCCGGATACCCGTCATGGCCTGTAGCCGGGTCGTGACAACCTCACACTCCTTGGACCACTAAAAGGGTACTTCCTTTTGAGTTAAATGGGTCAAATGTGAAGAAATCGAAGCAAACCCCTTCACGAACCGACGGTAGTAACTGGCCAAACCGCACAAAGCTACGAATCTCTATCATTGATGTGGGCCTAGCCCAATCTCTCACAGCCTCAATCTTCTTAGGATCAATCATAATCCCATCCTTTGATACCACATGAGCCAAGAAGGATACTGACTCGAGCCAAAACTCACACTTAGAGAACTTTGCATATAACTCCCTGTCTCTCAACAAACCAAGAACAATCCTCAAGTGTTTCTCGTGATCTTCCTTACTTCTCGAGTAAACAAATATATCATCAATGAACACAATCATAAAAGAATCTAAGTAGGCTTAATAATTCCTTTGCTAAGAAGATCCTGAAGCTGCTCCTTCAACTCTCTCAACTCAGTTGGCGCCATCCGATACAGAGGAATAGAAATAGGGTGAGTCCTCGGCTCTAAGTCAATATAGAAATCAATATCACAGTTGGGTGGCGTACCTGGCAAGTCCGTGGGAAACACCTCCATGAACTCACACACCTCGGGGACCGATTCAAGTGATGAAACATTAGCACTGGTATCGAGAATATACGCCAAATAAACCAAACAATGTCACGACCCAACCTACCATGACTGCCACCCACACTAACTCCTAGTTGGCAAACTAACATGTAAGCCATCTATCCATTCAAGTCCATTTTTATATTAACCATTTCAATCATTTATTAATCATTCAAGCACAAGGTAAATCAAATTAAGTCATGCCATAAAATAATAAAGTAAATGCGGAAGTCCTAACTATTACAAACCCCAAAATTCGAAAGTCACCGTACAAGGACTCTAATCCAAAACATGTCTAAGGAATGTAAGCTGTCTAAACAAATAACCAACAATGTCTGGAATAGAAATAGACATCATAAAGGAAGATCTTCGGGCGGCCTGGCATGGATAGAAGCTCACCCTAAATCTGTTAGCAAACAGCCTCAACGCTAGATATGAGGTCGGGTAGCAGTATCTGGATCACAATCTGCACTCAAAAGAATGCAGGAAAGTAGTATCAGTCCAAACACTATGTACCGGTAGATATCATAGGCCGACTAAGATTAGTATCATGCATACATCATAAAATCAACAAAATAGACAAACCAGTCAACAACACATAATCAATAACCCAACAACAAGTCAACGAGACAACCAAGGATATTAACAGTCAAGTCACCCAATGATATCAAGAGTCAATCAACTTAAGCAAGCAATGGAAATAAGTCTACCGACAATAACCATACAAACGTTGTACACACATGCTAACTGATGTCATTACTCAGTAGTCATGACCTGCAGGGGACCCATGGTGTCCATGTACCACTCGTTCCGGACTCACTCCTCGGACCCAAGCTCACAGCTAGACCACATCCTCACCCCCGGCAAATGAGCCTTTTCATATATATATCCGTATCTAGTGTCACATTATTTTTAATAATCAAATTATCATTCGTATCTCAATTCCACCAAGAAGATCATATTAACTTGTCATCACAACACCATCAACCTGTAAGTCCCAACACAATGAATAGTTGCATGAAGCCCACATAATCACTTAAACAACAACTTATAGGAGGTTCAACCACACACAATCATATTTGAAGACTAGACATGCTGAAATCCTATCAATTTTATAACACATACAATCAACTAATCAAATTCTAACTCAAGTAGACCATAACCTACCTCGAATGTAGAGCTGGAATAATGCAGATTACTCCGCCACAGCCTTTTCTTTCCGTAAAGCCTCGGAACTCTCAAAGTCTAGCAATTAGTCATAATTACTCAATACGTCATAATTACTCTAATCACGAAATCAATTCAAGAATACCCTTCCCTTTAGCCCCATTTCAATGGGTGAATGATTTCTAGGAGTAAATCAACCTAACATTTGCCTTAAAAACCACCAATTATCAATTTATAAGGCTATTTAATCAAAACGTCTATTACAAGCAGTTTCCATTGTCAAGCTACCATTTTTATGAAACCCTAAGTCTCAATTCACTTAGTTCATGACTCTAATGGTTCAATTCTTAATTAAAAGGAGATAACCCAAGCCATTAGATGATAAACACATGATAACAATCCTAACCCATCAACTATAGAAGGTCTATTAGGTTCTAGGGTTGCTATTTCTAATTCACCATTGTAGACCCATAAAAGGGATGATAATCAAGATGATAATGCAATGATGGAAGGAATGGTTGAGACTTACCTCTCAAGGATATTCTTGCCCTAGCTTGGAAATTCGCCCTAGGTGCTTGTGAGGAACTGTTTTGGAGTTTTATGAATAAAGAATTCGGAATTAAGTGTTTAAAAGCCGACATTCTGTTCCCGTCGATCGCTGCGACGGTCAAATCACCGCTGCTGCGGTCTCGCTATAGCGGACCACACTGAACCTGACCTCCGCCATGGCGGGCCTGATCCTTCTATAGCGATATCGCCATAGCAGTCTATTGCCCGCCACAGCGGACATAACGAATTTTGACTGACCGCTGCGGCGAGAAGCTGGCCGCTATAGCGGTCCCGCCATAGCGGTCCTGCCATAGTCGTAATACTTCCGCCGCAGCTGTACCACTGAAACAGTGAGCTCGCTTTCACAGTTTTTCAACTCCACCACCTAACATTGCATCTGAGTCCTCACAAACACAAACAAAACATGCATATAGACATAAAAACACCTACGAACTCACCTGTGGCCTCGAAATTCCCAACGGAGTTCTAATTTCCTACGTCACCCCCCGATGGACTCAACACAATCAAACAACAATCACAAACAAGTCAAGTTTTCAGTTCTTAGACTTATACAATCGAGTTTCTATTAGCTCGTTCTACTCTTAGGAGGGTCCTATTTGGTGGGGTGATCCTATGATTCCAATAACGACGGGGAGGGTCATTACAAACAACCTTTATCAACTAACTTTTTAGCACGAAGAAAGAAAATGATCTTCTTTGTGGGGGTGGACTAGGAGTACCCTTTCACTCAAGTTTAGACATACCCAGCATAGCTAGAGTGATTGTCTTGGCGTAACAGTCCAAAATCACGTGATAAAGAGACAGCCAACTCATACCCAAAATAACATCAAAATCTACCATATCAAGGATCATCAGGTCTACCCACGTACCATAACCCATTAAAATGACCATACAAGATCGGTAAACTCTATCTACCACAATCGAGTCTGCAACCGGAGTAGATACCTGAATAAGAGCATCAAGCAAATCACAAACCATATCAAGACCTCTAAAGAAGTATGTGGACACATAATAAAATATAGAACCCGGGTCGAAAAACACAGTAGTCGACCGGTGACAGACTGAGATGTTACTCCGTAATGACCGCGCATCGAACCCTCGACCTCCGACCGCCACAAAAAGCATAGCAATGAACCCATCCATCTCTAGCCTGCGAACCTCTACGATCACCCTACCCGACTGAGCCTTACCCCTATCGGGTTGATGTCTACCTCTGCCAGAATGAGATCCGCCTCTGCTAGGCTGGGTACCACCTATAATAGATGTGTGGCCGCCTCGCCTAGTCGGAGAACGGTCCGTACCACAAAATCCTCCTCCCTTAGTAGATGAAACTGAAGCCCTAGGAGTCTGGTACTGAGAACTCTGGTCACTCTGTCTGAGTCGAGGATAGTTCCTCTGGAAATGACCCGAATCTCCACACTCGAAACATTCTCGATCTAGCATAGGTCGTTGCACAGAAGTAGAAGAAACAGAATAACCACCATGATCAAGGAATCTAGAATACGAACCCCCTGGCTGACTCAAAGAATAATGATCGAGCCCTGATGGCTCTCTAACAGAATCCTGAATAGCTGACTGGATAGGGCGACCTAAATAAACCGGAGAACTCTGCCCATACTGACCCTTCCCTCTGGAGAACGTACCACTGAAGCTATCACCCTTGTGGGCCTTCTCATCAGCATACTTGAAAAAGTTTTCCTGTCTCACTCTCTCAACTATGGTGACATGATCCACTACATCCTGGAAAGAAGCTCTTGTAGATACAAACTAAAGGGCTGACAACTTCAAAGCAGTGTTCAACCCCTTCACAAACATCTAAACTCTCTCAGCCTCAGTAGGCAATAACTGTAGAGCATAGCGGGACAATGAGTGAAAACAGGCCTCATAAGAAGCAACTGAAGAACTCCATAGCTTGATGTTGTTGAACTCGTCATGCCTCTTATCCCTCAAAGTACGCGAAACGTACTTCTCCAAAAAGATTGAATAAAACTAAGTCCAAGTAAATGGAAGCAACCCAGCTGGTCTACACTCCACTATAACTTGGCATCACCCAAAAGATGGAAGATCAGAAACTTTACACCATAGCTCTCAACCGCCCCCATCTTGTGGAGCTTCTCATGACAATCAATAATAAACTCATAAGCATCCTTGGACTCTGTGCCATAGAAGACGGGAGGCTTCATCTTGGTAAACCTCAAAAATAGATCATGCTCCTCACCGGTTATCAGTGGGTGTGCCATTGGTCTAGGAAAAATATCTGGTCCTGAAGCCACATCCATACGTAGAGCCATAGTGCGCAGCGTGTTGTGCTCCTGGAGCACGAAATCTGTCAGGAATCTGGTCAGTTAATCTCACACTCTAGCCATCTGGGGTAGCCGGTAACACACCTATAACACCCCGCATCTTAAAATAATGGTTAGATTCATATCGTTAGAGTTTTAGAGGAAATTTGAAGGTTTGAACATTTCGCGAAAGTGGCTGAGGGGCCTAGTTCGGGAAACCATAACACCTTGATTTGTTGAGAATTTGGAAAAGGTTCCTTAATGAAAGTTGGAGTTTGGACCAAGGAGATATGATCTTCGTAAAATGGCTAATACAGAGGTTCTTAAGATTTGATAGAATCGACTAAGTTTTCGATACGTCTGCCTTCTAGCCTGATTTTTGGCACATCCATCGATAACTTGAGAAAACTTAAAACATAAAAGTTGTAAGATTCAGTATGTCTTAAGGTAAGCGAGTACAGTCGGTCCGGTCTTATTAATCTACAATAATCGATAAGAAAATCACTGCCACTGTCAGCTACAGACCCAGAGTAGGATTTTGTTTGACGAGGGAAGACCTTAAGAACTTTTGAAATAGATTTCCAACGGTATATTGTGGAGCTCGAACGGAGCTCTGTGCTAGGAGTTATACCCATTTTACTGAACGCTATCGACTGAGTGTAAAAGTAACAGGGGAGCTCGCCGAGCTCGTCCCAAATCGAGGCAAGTGGCTCGCCTTGGGCTGTGCTCAGCGAGGTAGGGGTCCAAAAGTGAAAAAAATTCAAGAAAATCGTGTAAGTGTGGCGCAAGCCATAGACCGCGCTCAACGAGCCTAGAGGTCCAAAATCTCCCATGCTATAAATTCAACACTTAACTCTAAATTCCACTTATCAGGCATTCTAACTTCGTTCTAAAGCCCTAAGCAGCCGTTTTCCTACTCTCCTCATCCTCCCACGTCAAGGTAAGATCGCTCTAATGAATCCTAAGTAATTATAACATTAATTCATGAATTGTAACATGATTCCTCAACCAAAACATAGGATTTCCAAGGTAAATCCATCTCAAGCGATTCAAAGCTAGAGTTTTGGTGTTCTTCGTCAGAGAAGCAGCTTAGTTCATTGGATTAGAGTGTTTACAGGTATGTAAGGTTACTATCTACGTGTGGGAACATCATTGTTCTTCCCCACGCTTCTTCTTCCATAGAATATGAAGCTTTACGAAGACTAAGGTTTTTAACCATGTGTCACGACCCAAGCTACGGGCCGCGACGGGTATCCGGGGCTAACTACCGAACACCACTCACTTACCTACTTATCTGCTATTATTCATATTATATGCTCATAATCATGTAAAACCGAATCTTCAAATACATTTGCTTTTATAAACATAAGCCCTTCGCTATCCAAAATATATATATACATATATAAAAGCCATGGGACCGACTATCCACACCGCGTATCTAGGAGCTCTCTCGGAATACTAGACATCCGGACGGACAGACCCCGTCATGCCCAAAAACATGAATATACGTATATATATATATATATATACCAAAAGAGAAATCGGTGGCACTTCCGAATACGGAGTGCTCTCAAATCAACTCGCTAGCTCCTATGAGTCCGGACAACTCCCCTGTCTACTGCGGCATGAACACGGGCCCGAAGAAAGGACGTCGATTTAATATTGTACCGACTATGTGAGACATAAAAAGAATGAAACATCAATAAACTGAGGAGGCATAAAACAAGGAGCAATCTATAACTGACTGAATCGTAGAGGAGATCATACATGCTTGCTTACTTTCATACTCATCATCATCACATCATATGCACATAAATATACAAGCTGCCCGACCATGTAGGTGCGGTGTAATAATCAATATCATTAGCATCATCAATAGCCTGCGTCCAGGCATATTATCTCATGCCGCCCACTAGTGGTGTCTGCCCATGCCATTTGGCCATGGTGTGTATAGCTGCCCGCCTTGATAGGATCGCCCCGGCCATATAGGCGCGGTGTGATATCATCATATGCTCATTACATCATGCTTATCATAACATGCTTATCATAGTATGCTTATCATAACTCATCATGGTATGCTTGTCATCATATACGTATTACAATACATGCATAGGGACTCTTAGCTATTCATACTTTTATCGGGGTGACGTAAGGTCGTCGACCCCGATGTCATTATGAGCATTCTTACGTATTCTGCCTCATCTTGAAGGAACAAGCATAAGGTGAGTGTGCACAATGATCAATATCATTAAATTACATATATTACATCATTAGCTTCTTAGGAGCATCATATCATGTGCGAGCATTTCTAGACTTTAGCTTGCTATCCTCATTTTCGTATTCATCTTATATTTCTTATCTCATATAGCTATTCATGAGAGAGGACTCTTAACTTTCTTGGAGATGGAACATTCATAGTAAAGAGGAATTTCATGCCATAGGACTCATACCTTAGAAGGAAAGGGATTAGCCTCACATACCTTTGTCGGCTAGCTACTCTATCGCTTGTTAGATTTCTCCTTAATGCGCTTGTCTATACCTTCAATGGAATTCATATCGACATTAGCTATGTCATCGTAAAAACATACTTACTAAAGCTATAGAAATTTGGGCAGCATCTCTCTTTGTTTATACTACTTCCCACCACATTCCATATCAACTCCCAACATTCATAATAATCATTACAATATCGCTAACAACAATCGTCATTCATTCATCTTATTCGCACTTCAAATTTATCCCGATTCCCCATAATTATGACTAAAAGTCCATCGTCGCATTCTTTCGTATCCAATACTTATTTCATGTTCTATAAGTCATTTATAACGCGTTTATAATCTCTACATATCCATTTTCGTGATTCATTTCAACTACCAATTCAAGATGACATTATTTTTCCATATCTAACCCATTTCATGTATTCTTTTGTAATCCAAGTGTTTCAACTTTATAATACCTTTAACATCATGAAAATACTATAAAACATACCTTTGATGATGGAGGAACAAGCCTTAGATGATAATACACCCTTTGCACAAAACCCTAGTTTCACCGCCTTGATTCTCTTGATTTAGATAATCATGAGGTTTCTTCATGGTTAGTTTTTGTGCTAGGTATCTATTAATTTCCAATTCACTACAAAAACCCAAAGGTTTTGGTACATGGAGGTACTTATTCTTCTATTCAAACCAAATCCTTTAGCTTATATTTGCTATTAACTTCATGTCTCTATCTGCTGTGTAATTAGACAAACAAAAACAAAACAATTATCTGCAATTCCATTAGGTACATGATTACTTATCTCTGATTAGATGTTTTTGGACAATAACATGTTTGATCTTTCATTAAAAAGGAATATTTTAAACTCTGTCAATTCATTAGATGCCTTTGATTAATAATGCGCAAGAATACAAAGAACAACAACAACCCAAAAAAAAAAAAAAAAAAAAAAAAGATATGTATTATTGGGTCATGAATTGCATCAATGGTGCAACATGAATTACTTTGTTGGTTGCGACATGAGAGTACCATATCTAATACGGGTTATCTAATAATTGAGAAGGATACTGGTTGTAGGTTCGTTCACGTCTTTATACAGCTGAAGTTGCTCATGCTCTTGGATACATACATATTATGGGATACTCATCGAGATATTAAGGTATTTTTATTTCTTGGATAGCTATGTTGACGGAATATGTTGTGACAATTTTAAAATTCTATTTATGGCTGTCGTAGGCCCTACCACTTACTGCAGAAGGACTATGGCAGTGTAAAGCCTATGCAGGATAGCAGAACAATAGTCCTTCCAAATGCAGCATCAGGTATATCTTTCTTGCTGTTAGGTTGCTTCCATGGAAATTACAATTAGGTTAGCGTCCTAAGCACATGCTCTTTGATGCATTGTCATTACTAAATTAGTGATTTATCTCTTCTCCAGATGACAAAGCATGTACTTTTGTCCAGCTGCATAGGTCCTCACCTTCAAATGAATGTTGGGAATTGAGGGAAAGATTTATCTTATTTTAGATCAACCAATAAGAAAATATATTTTGTATGATGCAGAATTTGGTGAGATCTTGATAGGCTCCTTTTAGTCTTTGCTGTTCAACTTTCAAAATAGACCAAGTACCAATATCACATTGGAAAGCAAAGTAAAAAAACACACGGGGTGTCTCTTTGTTATTTTTCCTCTTCCTAGACACCTTTAAATGATATCTAGCTTAAATTTGTCATGGTATGTAATCAAGCACCTGGGCACGAGGAAGAGACATTTCTCAACTGTTAAGGTCGAATAATTATTATGAAAATTAATTTCTCATTGTATCAGGTTAGTTTTACTTTTAAACTTGAAAAGAATGTTATTTAGATTTTTAGCTGTAAGGTTAATACCATTTCATCTGGTTAATAACATTTCATTTCTTTGGCACTACATTGTCTTTAAGAGATAAAGCTATCGTTGTGTAAATATTTGGAGGGAAAGATGACAACCAATTACATAGCTGGATGCTAATATGCCACGATTGCGCATGTTAAATTCATGGAATGGTATCTGAACATTGGCAAGGTAGTATTTTTTTTAATTTTTTTTTAAAGGAGGTCGAAGCTCTGCTGCCGCCTGCCTGCAGTGACATAGCAAGATGTCCGGCCTGCGCATGTTACATGAAATGGTGATGGAATAAAGCTATGGGTTATCTTAATTTTTATTCCCTTTAGAAGTATAAAGAAACACTTTTAGATGGGCTTCACTGTTAATGCAAAAGTGCTTCTGAACATTATGAATCAGTGGCATTGTTAAATTATATCCAGTGCCATGCTACTATGTTATTTAAGAAATGCAACTTCTGACAATTTCGTAAGCGTGTTGAAAAGTACAAACGTAAAGAGCTCTTTTTCACTTGGTTAGCTATGGGCTTCCACAATACCAGAAAAATGAACTACAAGGAGAAGACTCAGCAGCTACTCGCAGCAATAGATGGGGAAAATGAACTACGAGAATTGTTGATATTTAGTCATAGTATTTTTCAGTTTTTTGCCTTTCCAATTCTTAACCTAACGTGATACCATCAAGATTCAAATGCTGCAAGGCGAATTCCCCTTTCATCAACACACTATTGCCTAACAATTAGGAATTAGTTGTACACGTTTAGGGATTTTGAATGTGGAGCATTAAAAGACGACTTATGAGTTTCTTATTCACTCATCCTTTTTAATTAGGCTTTCATTCAATGCAAGTTAACGTAATACTCCTCAACGTGATTAGCCTTCATGTAATTATAATATTACTATTTAATATTTGTTATATTAGATGTTTTTTAATTAATTTACAGCAGAGACAAAATCATAATCCAACTTTGAAGGTTGGAGCTTTCCACTAAATTATTGAACAATATTATAAGGCAGACGATAAAGTGCATTGATCTAATGATAACGTCTTTTACTTCATTTCTTGCTTTCTTCACTTCTTCAGTCTCAGACATATAATACTCGTTGCGTATGGGATAACACATAATATACTACTCCCCCGGCCCATTATGTCATTTGGATCTATAGGAAGCCATATAGGCTTTATCTAGTGTATCAATTCACTTGAAGATTAAAAAAAAATGCAAAGTTTAATTTATCAAAAGTTATTAAATGAAGGACAATTGAAAAACCAAACATTGCTGCTGTGTTTTGCGAAGGCAAAGGGATTTTTATTTCATAACCAATTGCACTTTAAACGAACCATCGCTATTCGTTACTGCAGAAAACATAACTTATTGGGAGGTGCATCCTCATTATACTATTGTATTTATATCTAATATAATTATTATTTTAATTACTGTGGATTTACATTTTTATCCATAAATGTTACTCCCTCCAGATCAAAAAGAGTGTGCACTTAGCCATTTGCAAATCCCTTAAAAAAATAGTAAATCCTAGAGAAAAATAGGTAATTTGACTAAATTGACCCTAATTAAAAAGATATTGAGATTTGATCACATAACACTTAATAGGGGCAAATCTAGAAAACTAAGATTAACTTTTTCTTGATTTCATAAGTGGATACTCTTTTTGACTTAAGAAAAAATGGTTAAGTGGACACTTTTTTTTATCAGAGGGAGTATGCATAGTCTAATACTATTATTTTAAAATATTATACTAATTTAATTGCTTTCCCCTTAAATATGAAAAAAAAAAAAAAAAATAGAACCGAAGACATGAAGGTCCCAACCTAGACACCAAAATTTCTTAGTTGATATGGGAACGTTGTCCCCTGTCATTACTATAAAATTTCTACATATTTAAAAAGTTTCAAGTTATAAAATTTGCAATAATATTAATTTTGCTGGTATGAAGCACATACATGTTATATTATCGTACCTCTGTTTGTAGCTGTTTTAATGTTTATATATTTTGTAAAAAAAAAAAAAAAAAAGATTTATTTATAGCTTATACAATCTAAGGCCTCATTTGTTTGCACTTATTGGAGGTCTGAATCTGAATAGTTCGCACCGGGGCCCAAGTGCATTTGTTTGCATTAATATCTAAGCACTTATCGGGTCTGAATAGATCTTAATCATTAAAATCTTGAACCATGTCTTAATATCATTAAGAGCTATTTTTGTATGAAACTTTTTTATCACTCGACGCCCGACTCTCCAGCCTCCAACCCCAACCCCTCCACCTCAACCCCATCCCCACCCACTCTCCACTCCAACCCCCCCACCACCCACCCACCCTCTACTTCAACCCCACCACCAACCCTAATCCTACGCCACACCACCCACCCATAGGCGGTGCGGTGCTCCCCACCACAAATATAATCCCAACCCCACGTGATATGTAATAATTGAAATTAAATATATTGACCAGTTCTAGCTTGTCGACATAATTAATTGATAATAAACCCCACCACCTACCCCACACCACCCACCCCCACCCGTGTAACTATTAAACACCACCTACCCCACACCACCCACCTATAAAGGGATCTAAAAGTTTCACTTGCTTTTAAATCACCCCACCAAGAAATATTTCCTCCACCACTAACCCCACCGGTTTGTGTGGGTGTGGGTGCGGGGGGCGGGTTTCGTGGGTTTAGGAGCATTCCCCACCAACCCCACCCCTCACTTCCCACCAACCCCACCGCCAACCCCACCCCCACTACCTCCCACCCCTCACCCCAACCACCCACTCACCCCTCCACCCCCATTTACCAACCACCACAACTGCAAAACATCTCCACCATTACAAGTAAACATAAATGTTTCATTTTTTTAATCAAACAATATTTTATTTTATTAAATTTACATTTAGTTTTTACTATTTAGTTGCTTTTTAATTTGAATTCTATATTTATTATGTTTAAATAAATACGTTATGGATATTCAGATATTGAAAAACAAACAGTCTTAATCATTCAGTGTTCAGACCTAGAGACAACATCTTAATTATTCAGATGTGCATTCAGGTTCACACGTTTTAATCTTAATGAAAACAAATGAGGCCTAAGTCATTGTTGAGTTTTTAAAATAGATGGAAAGAATACCAGTTACGGATAAATGAAGGATATTTGGCTTTGACTCGTTATGCATGATTCTGTTTGAAATCCCAACACAACATAAATCAAGCATCATAACCGAATTCAACGTACATAAACATAAGGGCCTATTTGGAAAGCCACCTGGTAATTGGAATTGGTGTAATTACTGTGGTAGTAGTTACACAACCTAGTAATTACACAGTAGTGTAATCATGAAAATCTTATACATGTTTGTTTGTCATAAAGTAATTTCAGTGTAATTGTAAGCGTGCTATTTGGTTGCACAAGTGTAATTACATAGTTAAAAATTTAAAAATAGATTTCAATTATAAAAATTTAAAATTGATATTTAAAAAATATTTGCCTTTATAAATGATATTAAATTATTTATTTAATAGTACATTGTGTCTTGAAAATATATTAATTAATTCTTAACTAATATTGTAAACAATAATTGCTATATGTCTTTCAATTTAACAATATTTAATTTTAGTTAATTATAAAAATTAAAAGAAGACTTTTTTGTGAGAACATCATGGATTGGATGTTTGACAAAAAAGTAATATTTATAAATATAATGCCATAACATTATTCAAATGTTTGACACAAAAAATCCATCAAATGTAAGTGAAAAGTAAACAACATGCAATGTGAAAGCAAATAACTTAAAATTGAAAATATAACCTAAATTCAAAATCCAAAAAAAAAAAAAAAGTTTAACATAATACTCTTATATCAAATTCTAACATTACATAATTAAGTTCCAACGTAACTTAAGTAAATAATTCAAAAGAAAGGGAAAATATAAGTCTATAACCTCATTCGCAATAAATTTCTACTTTAACAATGTCACTGGTTGTATGTCAAATTTGTTAATGACTTATTCTTTCCAATATTAAGAGGTGTAGTTTCAAAAATTAGAATAATAACACGGTTATGCTAAATGAATAAAATGAAAAAAATAAAAAAAAATACTGGCAATTACATGGAACCACAAGAAGTAAAGGTTAGGAATGAGAAGAAAGGAAAGGAAAAATGCATAATATAAAAAGAAAAATACATTTTAAGAAACAAAAATAAAAAAGAAATTAAAAATCAAAAGAAATAAAAATAATAGAAATAAAAGATAAATTAAAATAAAAAAGAAATTAAAATAAACAAAAAACAAACAAACTAAAAAGTAACCTGGTAATTACACTCAATTCTCAACCCTCATTGAGAATTAGAGAGTGTAATTACACCTAATTCCACCTAACTGTGTAATTACTTAGTCAAACAAACAGATCAAACTGTGTAATTACACCAATTCTAATTACCTGGGTGGCTTTCCAAACAGGCCCTAAACGCAACAATGTATGTAATCATTCTTATCGTAAAAAAAATTGTGGTAACTATTCTCCATTTTTTTGCGCGGATTGCCCTTCTTTTGGGGTGGTCTTTAAATTTTGCCCCTCAAATTTGTGGTCTTTAAATTTTACCCCTCATATTGTGGTCTTTAAGTTGTGCCCTTCGCTTGGAAATGTGGGCGAATACATGAAGTTCTGAGTTCGAATCCCTCAAGCATAAAATAAAAAATAATTTCGCAAGGCGGGATCGGGGGAGTATGCGGATCCTAAGCATACAATCTTTAAGGAAAAGCTAAAGTTATGCCGGATCCGACATAACTAAAAGTCTGCCCCATAAGGCAGAATTTTTCCTAAGACATAGTTTAGTTATGCCTTATGTTATAGCCCGTATTTCGTACGTTCGGATAATTCGAGATAGTTGCAAGAATTTAAGGGCAAAGCTATGTTGTGATCTTGTTTAATGCACAAGTTGTTTATGAGTATTGTTTATGAATATTATTAGTAGGGGAAATATTGGAAAAGGCTAAGGATAAAAGGGAAATTAGCAAAGTGGCTCATGGAAAAATTGTGGAAGACTAGGGGCAAAACGGAAATTTCACAATGTTCAAGAAAAGGCCAAGGGATGACTAAGTCAAACAATTAAGTCATCTTTTATTTTCAAGAAAAAGGAAGAAAACTCTAGGAAAAGGGAGAAGGGCCATGTGTTCATTTTTAGAAGACATGTGGAAATATACATGTATGAATATGGAAGTGATGACAAAGTAAGAAATTAGTCATCTTTTATTTTAAGAAAATTCTAGAGATTTCAAGAGAAGTGGCATGTGCCCCTCACATGTTCATAAGAGCTATATATATGAGAGAGGGCCACTATATTCATTAAAGTTAACTAAGGAAGTTGAAGAAAGAAAGAGAGGAAAAAAAAAAAAAAGGGGTTCTGCCATGGTGGAAAAAAATTGGCCATGGGAAAGTTGATAAAATTAATCTCTCTAGTTTTCTTACCAATTGGAAGGTCCTCTACAACATGGAAGAATTGTTGGAACAAGGAAATTATTCATTTGGACAAATTCATGACCTTAACCAAGAGGAAACTTGAAAAAAAAAAGGTAAGAACTAATCTTCTTTTTATGTGCTATAGATGATTTGTGAATATTGTAGCATGTGGAAAAGAATGAAGAATTCATGAGAATATGCATGTAGTTGTGGTGGCCGAATAGTGTAGTGTAATGTAGAAGTAATGAATCAATTTTATGTAGTGTGTTGCTTGTTATTATAATGTTATGAAATGAATGGAGTTTATGAAATATGCATGTATGGGGCTGCCTAGTTGTGTATGAGAAGATAATTTTACTTCATATTTTAGTTGTGGTCGTTATGAATTATGTGATGTAGAATAGAGGTTTAGTAGCTTGAGATGAATTGGAGTGTTTGTGCATCATCAAAGAAGTTAGTATGATGTTAGTGTGGTTCTTATATTTGTAAGAATAAATTCACCAATGTATGGATTGTTGATATAACTCATAAATTTGGAAGGAAGTAATGCGTTGTTGACTTTGGTGGTGTTGTGAGATTTCGGGTGGAAGTACGTATTAATTGGGTTGTCTTGGAATATTTTGTGGATTGAATTGAATTGAATTGAATATTGAAGTGTTGCTAGAATAATTCTGGCATTGCTATTGGTTTGGCCGAGTTCCATTCTCGGGTTTGTTGTTGATGATTTGGGCCTAGTTAGATTCTCGGGGATGGTGTATTTGCGGGGGAGATCTTTTAAATTTCGGAATCATAAGTGAATTTATTTGAAAAATCCAAACAAGTGTGCTTAGTAATGAATCTAATGGTTGCATCAATTTTCTTGAATGTAGACTAACAAGTTGGACGGATAAGCGTAGCTAATAAGGCGTGACACGAGTATGTTAAGGCTCGTCCTTTTTCCTTCTATGGCATGAATCATACGTTGCGATTTTATAAATGCTCCCATAACGTCCTTATTTTCAAAAGTTAGAAGTTATGATTTCAAAGCATGATTTCCTTTCTAAAAGTTTATGAATGTTTTCCAAAATATTCATTTTTCTCCAAAATCAAGTTTTACGATTTTTGAAAGTTTTTATGACCAAAACAACGACTATGATTCTATGATGACAATGATGATGCCAGATATGAGAAAATGACTAGGACGAATATGTCAAGGATATGTTCTTACCATGAATACGACGATATGAAATGTTAAGCTATTTTTGGATAATGACTATTTTAAAGGTTTCAAAGTATATGAAATGATATGTTATGACCCGTTTTATGTTTTCCGTGATGCTATCCTTGATTGATAGTCTCGCCTTATAATTGTTCCTTCAAGGTGAGACAAAGCGCCCATGATTATTCCATAAAGTAATCGGAGGTTACCGACCTTACGTCACTCCGACGGATACATGACTTTTCTTTGGGCTCTCCTGCATGCTTACATGATATATGCACATGATATATGTATATGTATATGGGGAAGTATGGGGAAAGGTGAGGCGCTATAGACGCATAGCCACCATGATCAGTTGGTATAATATGATACCATCCCGGACGCGGGATGCCCGGACGCGGGATATGTGGGCAAATGGATCGGGCCGAACGTTCCTCGGCATTATATATGTATATGGATCGGGCTGCACGTTCCGCAGCATTATATTATATTATATATGTATATGGATCGGGCTGCACGTTCCGCAGCAATATGGTATGAGGATCGGGCTGCACGTTCCGTAGCACTAAGCATGCATGGTATTCGCCAAAAAGGACACTCATATGTACAGGTTGCTCTCCTATATCATGATATGTTCTATATTTCTTTTATGTCATTAATTATGTTATGTATCTCTCGTATATTATTATACATGCCTTACATACTCAGTACATTGCTCGTACTGACGCCCCTTTTTGTGGGCGCTGCGTTTCATGCCGCGCAGGTACACTCAGACAAGTAAGAGCTATTGCAGAAGACGTTCCAGCGGAGTTGGTAGGCTCCATTTGTACCTGGAGTGCTGCCGAGTCAGATTATATGTGCTGTGCAGTTTGTTCGAAGTTAGAGACTTTGCAGACAGAGTCGTGAGTCCAGAGTGTCAGTTTTGAGAGTGGGTCCATTAGCTAATATATTTTTATTACGCATTATGTTACAGAGTCTTTACGCTTACAGACTGTGTTTAAATTGAGAAACGACAAAAAGAAATTTTGAAAATTTTACTATGTATTTTACCTTTATTTGATTTAAGCATCCAAAGAGAATATGTGAGTAATAAGAGTCAGCGGGTTCGCTCGGCTCCGAATATGGGGTCGGGTGCCCATCACACCCTGGTAAGATCAGGGTGTGACACCTTATGGGGCAGAATTTTAGTTAAGGCATAACAAAATTATGCCCCATAAGGCAAGAACTTTTCCTTAAGGCATAGACTTTGCCTTATAAGGCAAAGTTTAAGTTATGCCTTAAGGAAAAGTTTCGCATTATGGGCATACTTTTAGTTATGTCTTTGGGGCATACTTTTTAGTTAAGGCATAACTAAAAGTTTACCTTGAAAAGTAAAAAAAAAAAAATATATATATATATATATATATATATAAGGTAAAACGCTCTCTCCGGCAGACTTTTAGTTAAACACAACTAAAAGTCTGCCGGAGGGGGCATAACAAAATTTAAACTTTGCCTTATAAGGCAAACTTTTAGTTATGCCTTAAGGAAAACTTATGCCTTATGGGGCATACTTTTAGTTATGTTTTATGGGGCACACTTTTAGTTAAGGCATTACTAAAAGTTTACCTTGAAAAGTTAAAAAAATATATGTATATATGCTTCAAGGCAAAGTTCGTTTCTTTACTTTTAGTTAAACATAACTAAAAGTCTGCCGGACGAGGCATAGCGAAATTTAAACTCTGCTTTGCAATTTTTTTTTAAATTTTTGACTGAGCGGGTGTTCGAACCCGGAACCTATGGGGTTTAGCCGAAGGGCAAAATTTAAAGATCACCCCAAAAGAAGGGCAATTCGCAGAATTGCCCACTATTCTCCATCAGCACTACTCCTCTTCCTCTTTAATTCATCGCTCATCGCAAGAAACCATAAAACAATTTTTTTTAATGAAATAATCAATCACTTTATTGTTACAAACTCAAAAAATCCCCTGAAAGTTGTAGATACAAAGTCATCAATTCTTCAAATACTAGCAACCTACTGATAGTCTAAATAGTCACGATTCTGATTTCACTAAATATTGTAGCCGTCATCACAAGGACTACTGAAGGCAAAGACAATATGATATCAATTAGCTTCATTAATTGACAGATTAACCATCACGAAATACATCTGAGATGCTATATTAGCAAACATAACACAGCAAAATAATACAAGCGGAATTGATAAATGAAAATGAAATTCTAATCTTTCCAAAACTTTGAATAAATTTGGTACAACTCAAAATAAACAAATTTAATAGAAAATTTCTAAAACAACATAAAGAAAAATGGAAACCTATCCGCACAAGTTCAATATTAGGTACTATCAACTGAATCACTGAAGTCTGCTAGTGTGCGATGACGAATCCGATAAGCATGCCAGACAGGTGGATGAATTTTCTTCAAAATAAGCAGCGACTCCGAATGTTGGGAACAATGATTTAAATCTTGGTTGGAAGATCTCTTACCGCAAATAGTTGCATATATTATTGTTTAATATATGTAAATCCCTGTTGTTATTATGCATGCCTTCATCATGGATTTAAACTGAAGATTTTGAAAGTTGAATGGAGTAGCAAATAAGATTCTTGTTTTAGATCTTTAAAAGTTTGAAGAAGCAGATGGCTTTGGCTCTAATTATACGTAAGTTTGGTTCAGAATTCTAAGCATCACAAACTCTTGAGTTGCTCCTAATTAATATAGTTTACTGCAATTTTTTTGCGTTCTAGGAATCTTTTTACTGTTTTGTATTTAAAACATGAACCATAATAAATTCATGGAAAAACTGTAAAGCTCCAATACAAATAAATTTTCGTAACTAATTTTTTTTACATTTATATCTAATAAATGTATTTTTTTTTACATTGATAAATATAGTGATTTTAGATGAAGGGCAAAATGGTTATTGTTCAACTTTTGAGAGGTATTTTGGTAATCCAACTTTGACATATGGAGCTTCCCACTTTTAGAATAGTATGATGATGATATGATAGTTTAGCTTGGAGGTTGTAGCTACAATGTTGTTGATTGTAGGCTGATAAGCGGTTAGGACTTATTCTCTTGGATTATGATTGTTTTGTAACTTGAAAACTGCTTATTGTTTTAGTGAAGTGTTTTGAGAGAAATCCCAGCAATGGGTCATGGTTTTTACTCCCATGAGCAAGAAGGTTATCCACGTAAAAACTCTTGTCTTATTTACATTGCAGAAGATAGTCGAATCAGTATCGAGAACCTGGTTATGTGATGAAGGTTGTAGCATTGCTGGGTGTTTTAATTAGTAGGCAAAATAAATAGGTCCAAGATATATTATGACACTATTCAAACACCCCACCCCACCCCCCCTCACTCGCCCTCCCACCTAAATGTTTAAGCGGTGTACCAAACCAATAATCACTCATAAATCCCATTTTCTCAGATCAAAACAACACAGATTCAACAAGTTTCAAGATTCATAATAATGGCAAACAAAATGCTGTAAGCATAAATGATACTGCAAATATGTATATGAAATTTCCAGCAATTAAAGGTTCAGTAAATTTGATGCCTGTGCCCAACCAATTAAGTGACAGAGGATCTTTACATTTGATATGATAATATCATGTTGTCCAATGTTATTAAATTTTACCAAACGTTATGAAACGCATATCGATTGATCAAAGCCCAAGTCAATTAGGTACATCAGAAATTGTTTAAGAAAGGAACTCATTGATATACATCTACTACTACTATTAAAGTTGCTATTTTTATTATAACACTAGTAAATTGGCCGACCTAGTTACATTTATGAAATGACCCTATCCAATACAAATACAACAAACGAAAAAATTTCAATGATAAACAAACCTAAATATTTGACTCGTTTCGTCAGAGTTGTATAGTTTTAATGTATTCAAACAACTTTGACAAAAATTATGAGACCTTTAGATGAGAAATATTTTAATTCACAAGTTAAAATATTTTCATTACAATTATTTATGGAATCTTTGAAGATAAGAAATTGAGAACTATTGCAATTCTAAGTCCACCATCTTGAAGATCATTGAATGACTGGGCACATACAAGGCGTACAAATTACTTACCCGTCTTCATAATAATAACTTTTTAAGCCTAAAAGAAAAAAAAGATGTGGTGTTAAGAATATTGTTGACCCCCATGTACTCCCTCCGTTCACTTTTACTTGTCCACTATTCTAAAAATAGACATTCACTTTTACTTGTCCATTTTCGCACATCAAAAGAAAAATAATTTGTTTAGCATTAATTATTGATTCCAAATCATTTTTCAAATCCAATATAATTATACACCATTTAATATGAGTATCATGGTAAAATATAGACTTCATTTATTATTTCTTAAAGGATGTGCAAAGTCCATAGTGGACAAGTAAAGGTGAACAGAGGGAGTATATAATTTTGTACTCCGTATACAAATAATTAATAGTCACAATGACGGGGTGCATAAATATATCATGAACATTAAATTAAGATAATCTTTTACATATAAGTTATAACATGAACAATCAACTTTGTAATCCAGAACTCCATTATTCTTTTTCTTTTTGGGATTAGTAGCCAAAGCCCCATACAGTATTATGGTATTCAATGCAACATTAAAAAATCACATGTACGATTCTTTTCCTTTTCTTCACCCAGTTAAACGTCTCACAATAGACTATTCTATTTAAAAAATACAGTCTTTTCGACTTTTTGAATCAAATGCTTTATTCAAATCTTTTATCAAGCTATATTATGTCCAGCATCTAATCAAGAATCTTAAACCAAGTTTTTGAAAGTTCTCGAGTGAATACTTCCCTCAAGAATTAAACTATACCGTTAATTAAAACCTATAATTGTTACTCTCATGATCTCTTGATAAAACTTTCGATGCTTATTTGAATGTGAAATAGGACTTGAGAGAGAGAGAGAGAGATCATGTTATGTGCCTAGCTGGTGAAAATATTTGTGGTTACAATAGAAAGAGTTGTGATTCTGGTCAAAGAGTATATGGAAAAACAAGGGCCTTTTAATTACACGGAAGGCCACCTAACTTTTATAGTAGTATATGATTGCAGTAAAATGATCAAACTTATTTTTCTAACCATAAAATCACTCAACTTTCACTTTGTGTCCTAAAATGAATTAAGATGCTAATGGTATGTAAATAACTAAACTTTCTTTCCCATTGGACCCCGCGTGCGTAGAAGAGAAAGCATATCTTCCAAACTCAACTACGTACTCCACTATCTTATCTGCATTGTCGTTTTTCGTGGTTCTTTCGTTTACTTGACATTATTAGGAGACTCGGTTGTGTCCAAATTTCAAGACTCGAACGATGGAGAAATAAAGATTCCATTTACAAGGAAGATATATGGAAAGAATTATAACCACTCCTTTTTTTTTTTTTTTAATTAATTAATCTTCGGACACCTCGTTTGATTTATGACATTTGACTCGACGACTATTCTTAGTCTAATAATTCTAACATTATTTGTTCATGCTTGAACGTTAAAATTTACAAAGATGGAGTTTCTTTTGTTAAAATGGTTTAGAGAATATAATGTTTTTAAGAAGCTAGCCAAACTTGGTAATCAAATTGCCCTTACTACAGGTTGTAATATTTTGGAAGTTGTTACTACTAGTTAAATGAAATAAATTTTCAATTGTTAATAACTACACTACTATTGTTATATACTCCCGATATGTTCCACTTTATTTGACTCTACTTCTTTATTTACTCTGTTCCAAAAGAATCTTAACAAGATATTTTGACAGCCAAGCAAATGCGACGATATGTTTTAACATTACAAGTTTAGAAAGTCCTATAGCCACATAAATAGTATGACTTGTTCAAGATCACAAATTCTAAACATCTTCCACTTTTTTAAAAACTTATTGTCGTGCCAAACTATACACCAAACAAACTAAAACAAAGGAAGTAATATATTGTTAGTCCATAAAATAAAACATTATACAATTTCTTCAGTCTCTTCTAATTTTTTTTATTGATTGCTTACAAGTGTCTTATCTAATTCGTTTCTCCTTTATCATTATACAAAAAATTTCCATTCTAGGCAGCTACCCCACGTTGTCTTATTAGCTGAATGAATTGTCCCCTTCTTCTTTCGTTTAGTTGACATGATGAGTAGGAGACTTGCTGAGTCAAGATATCTACTACACTAATAAAAGTTTTTTTTTATTTTTTTATTTTTTATCCCGCATATTCCATTTTTTATCCAGTAAATCAAATATCTACTAATAAAATTATATTCACTAAATAATCTTTTAATTTTAGTTTTATAATCTAGAAATTATAGTTCAAGAATAATTGTACTCAAACCAAAAGACACTTAACATATGTTCACACTGGTCCTTTGCACTACCAATCAGATCCGCGTTTTCCTTTATTATATCTGCCGTAAATTTTCCAATAGAAAAGTACGCACTACTGCATCTTCCATGATCTTTCTTTCTGTTTAGTAAGCAAGAATGTAAATCCTTTTAGGGGTCGTCTGGTTACAAGGATCAATAAGGAAAAATAATTCCGAAATAAAATGTGAGATTAATTAATTTCACGTCTAATTGAAATTTTAAATCCAATGTAAGCTATCACGAGATATTTATATCTCAATTATAGTAGTGTTATTTTTGTACCACTCAGGGGAGTCGTTTGATTACAAGGATATATAGGAGATAAATAATCTTTAGTTACAAGGATAAGAGATAATGGATAATAATACTGGGATAAAATGTGAGATTATTTAATCCTGCATTTGATTAGATTACTTTTGATTCTGGTATAAGCAATTCCGAGATTGTTTATACCATAATCGTGAATTTGTGGTATTAATTTTATATCACACTTTATGTAGGATAACATCTCTTAATTATTAATAATCCCGAGATAAAAATACATTCCCTTCGTCAAAACCAAAAAAAAAAATGGTCTCTTTTGACTTGGCAGTAAAGTTATTTAAGTAAAAAATAACCGAATAAATAAGCGAAGACATAAAATTTATAATTATTTATATGTATAATATTAACTTTTCATAAATAATTAAAGTGTATTTTTCTTTTAATTAAATTTAAAGACTTATTTTTAGATATTTGTGTAATGATAAATCATCTCATAAAAGTAAAATTATTTCTAACTATGTAGAAGACAATCTTTTTGAGGAAAAAAGATGTTTCTAAAAATTTGAAAAGGAGAGAGAATATTTTTGTCACGGGTCATAAATTGAAAAACCGAAAGAAAAAATGGCGCCTTTTCCTTTCTTAATTATTTTGCAAGCTGAATGTTACAGAACTAAGAGCTACAAGATAGATATTAAAAAGACTTTTAAACTTTATACGCAATTTATATTTGCTTGTACTTTACGTAAATTTTTAATTGTTACAAATTCTTAATTACATGGTAATTTAATGCGTATAACACAACGTCCTCTTTCCTGCAAAGGTTCCTGCCTTGGTTGCATTAAATGACGTTCTCGCTGGTCTTTTACAGTGCCAATCGGATCTGCAATTATTATAGAAATTTCGATTTCGGCGTAAGTAATCCCGGAATATACACCAGAATTGTGATAGTAAGTACTCCCTCTGGATAAAAAAAGAATCCACTTAGATTTTTTTTCTTGGGTCAAAAGATTGTTGACTTATCAAATCAAGAAATAATTAACCTTATTTTTTCAGATTTGCCCCTATTAAGTGTTATATGATCAAATCCAAATGCGCATTTAATTAGGGGTAGTTTATTCAAAATACCTATTTTTGTTTAGGAGTTAGTATTTTCTTAAGGGGTGTACAAATGGCTAAGTAAACATTTTTTTTTTTTAATCCGGAGGGAGTATTATTTTTATACTACACTCAATGTGAGAACAATCCTAAAATTACTAGTTCTGGAATAGAACAATTAAAATGGCATATTTACTCTACTCCAAAGCTATTTTTCCGAAGTCTTTTAAGAAAATCATGGTTAAGTTGAAATAAATGTTTATTCAATTTTATTTAGGCATAACATATAAACAGGCCCTCAAATTTGGCCTCAAGGCGATATGCCCTCCAACTTTGGGTGTGAAGAAAAGACCTCAACTTGTTCTCCTTTGTTAGTTGAATACTCCAACTTACAAAATAATCATCTAGACACCTCCAAAATCCATGGGCACTTCAGCATTTGTCTTTATTACGTGTTCAAACGTTAAGAGAAAGAATTACAAATAGCAGCATAACAGGGGTGATGAGCTTTTCCTCCTCTCTTTATTAGGTGCTTTATTATATATAGAGGCAAAAACTGCAACAGTCTCATCAGTAGTTGAGACCAGCAGATTGTTTGTTGACACTAGCGGCAGACCATACCTATTCACATAAAGATCAATTTAACAATAAATTTAATTAGTATACCAGTAATTAGTAAGAGTCTTCAAGAAGAAGATTCATACTAATGGCAAACAAAATGCTGTAAGCATAAATGATACTGCAAATATGTATATGAAATTTCCAGCACTTAAGGGTTCAGTAAATTTGATGCCTGTGTCCAACCAATTAAGTGACAGAGGATCTTTACATTTGATACGATAATATCATGTTGTCCAATGTTATTAAATTTTACCAAACATTATGAAACACATATCGATTGATCAAAGCCCAAGTCAATTAGGTACATCAGAAATTGTTTAAGCAAGGAACTCATTGATATACATCTACTACTACTATTAAAGTTGCTATTTTTATTATAACACTAGTAAATTGGCCGGCCTAGTTACATTTATGAAATGACACTATCCAATACTAATACAAAAAGCGAAAAAATTTCAATGATAAACAAACTTAAATATTTGACTCGTTTCGTCAGAGTTGTATAGTTTTAATGTATTCAAATAACTTTGACAAAAATTATGAGATCTTTAGAAATATTTTAATTCACAAGTTAAAATATTTTCATTAGAATTATTTATGGAATCTTTGAAGATGAGAAATTGAGAACTATTGCAATTCTAAGTCCACCATCTTGAAGATCATTGAATGACTGGGCACATACAAGGCGTACAAATTACTTACCCGTCTTAATAATAATAACTTTTTAAGCCTAAAAGAAAAAAAAGATGTGGTGTTAAGAATATTGTTGACCCCCATGTACTTCCTCCGTTCACTTTTACTTGTCCACTATTCTAAAAATAGACATTCACTTTTACTTGTCCACTTTGGCATATCAAGAGAAAACTAATTTGTTTAACATTAATTACTCATTCCAAATCATTTTTCAAATCCAATATAATTATACACCATTTAATATGAGTATCATGGTAAAATATAGTCTTCATTTATTATTTCTTAAAGGATGTGCAAAGTCATAATGAATGTAAAGTGAATGAGAGGAGATATAATTTTGTACTCCGTATACAAATAATTAATAGTCACAATGACGGGGTGCATAAATTTATCAATGAACATTAAAATTAAGATAATCTTTTACATATAAGTTATAACATGAACAATCAACTTTGTAATCCAAAACTCCATTATTTTTTTTCTTTTTGCCCCATTCAGTATTATGGTATTCAATGCAACATTAAAAAATCACATGTACGTTTCTTTTCCTTTTCTTCACCCAGTTAAATGTCTCACAATAGATTATTCTATTTAAAAAATACAGTCTTTTCGACTTTTTGAATCAAATGCTTTATTCAAATCTTTTATCAAGCTATATTATGTCCAGCATCTAATCAAGAATCTTAAGCCAAGTTTTTGAAAGTTCTCGAGTGAATACTTCCCTCAAGAATTAAACTATACCGTGAAAACCTGTTATCGTTACTCTCATGATCTCTTGCTAAACCTTTCGATGCTTATTTGAATGTGAAATAGGACTTGAGAGAGAGAGATCATGTTATGTGCCTAGCTGGTGTAAATATTTGTCGTCACAATATAAAGGGTTGTGATTCTAGTCAAAGAGTATATGGAAAAACAAGGGCCTTTTAATTACACGGAAGGCCACCTAACTTTTATAGTAGTATATAATTGCAGTAAAATCATCAAACTTATTTTTCTAACCATAAAATCACTCAACTTTCACTTTGTTTCCTAAAATGAATTAAGATGCTAATGGTATGTAAATAACTAAACTTTCTTTCCCATTGGACCCCGCGTGCGTAGAAGAGAGCATATCTTCCAAACTCAACTACGTACTCCACTATCTTATCTGCATTGTCCGTTGTTTCTTCGTGGTTCTTTCGTTTACTTGACATTATTAGGAGACTTGGTTGTGTCCAAATTTCAAGACTCGAACGATGGAGAAATAAAGATTCCATTTACAAGGAAGATATATGGAAAGAATTATCACCACTCTTTTTTTTTTTTTTAAATTAATCTTCACACACCTCGTTTGATTTATGACATTTGACTCGACGACTATTCTTAGTCTAATAATTCTAACATTATTTGTTCATGCTTGAACGTTAAAATTTACAAAGATGGAGTTTCTTTTGTTAAAATGGTTTAGAGAATATAATGTTTGTAAGAAGCTAGCCAAACTTGGTAATCAAATTGCCCTTACTACAGGTTGTAATATTTTGGAAGTTGTTACTACTAGTTAAATAAAATAAATTTTCAATTGTTAATAACTACACTACTATTGTTATATACTCCCGATATATTCCACTTTATTTGACTCTACTTCTTTATTTACTTTGTTCCAAAAGAATCTTAACAAGATACTTTTACAGCCAAGCAAATGCGACGATATGTTTAACATTACAAGCCTTTTAGAAAGTTCTATACCACATAAATAGATGAGCATTTCAAGATCACAAATTCTAAACATCTTCCACTTTTTTAAAAACTTATTGTCGTGTCAAACTATACACCAAACAAACTAAAACAAAGGAAGTAATATATTGTTAGTCCATAAAATAAAACATTATACAATTTCTTCAGTCTCTTCTAATTTTTTTTATTGATTGCTTACAAGTGTCTTATCTAATTCGTTTCTCCTTTTTCATTATACAAAAATTTTCCATTCTAGGCAGCTACCCCACGTTGTCTTATTAGCTGAATGAATTGTCCCCTTCTTCTTTCGTTTAGTTGACATGATGAGTAGGAGACTTGCTGAGTCAAGATATCTACTACACTAATAAAAGTTTTTTTTTTTATCCCGCATATTCCATTTTTTATCCAGTAAATCAAATATCTACTAATAAAATTATATTCACTAAATAATCTTTTAATTTTAGTTTTATAATCTAGAAATTATAGTTCAAGAATAATTGTACTCAAACCAAAAGACACTTAACATATGTTCACACTGATCCTTTGCACTACCAATCAGATCCGCGTTTTCCTTTATCATATCTGCCGTAAATTTTCCAATAGAAAAGTACTCACTACTGCATCTCCCATGATCTTTCTTTCTGTTTAGTAAGCAAGAATGTAAACCCTTTTAGGGGTCGTCTGGTTACAAGGATCAATAAGGAAAAATAATTCCGAGATAAAATGTGAGATTAATTAATTTCACGTCTAATTGAAATTTTAATTGACAAGTTCTTTTCTCAATTGATGATACCACTGCATGGACCTATCTTTTCAAATTCTTTGGCCTCATCCAAGAAGACAACTAAGACATATAGCACTTTCCAATTAAATTTTCAATTCCAAACTTGATATGTTACATTCCAGGAGAAGAATATGCCTGTACAAAGCCTGACCTCTTCCAAATACAAAGTTCAAGATTTTAATTAGTTCAATTCTTACAAGTACAAACTTCAAAATTTTAATTAGTTCAATTCTTTGAAGTAAAAAGTTCAAGATTATAATTAGTTCACCCCTAATCCTCTATAAGCCAGAGAAAAACTTTCAAATGAATCTTGAATTTGTATGTCTATTGTTGCTTCTTCCATGGCTTATGGTTGTTGATCAATCGACAGCAGCAACATCTCTAGCAAAGCCTGGCTGTGAAGAGGGTTGTGGGAACCTTACCATTCCTTATCCTTTTGGATTGAGTGTCAGCTGCTCCCTTAATTCATGGTACTTAATCAAGTGCAATCGAAGTTATAGTCCTCCTAAAGCTTTCTTGAATTCATTTCTGCAAAAACAACTCCAAGGTGAAGTGAAATCTGTGTCAGTTGAAAACCAAACCATCACTACCTTACTTTTAATAATAAATTATTGCAACGGTACAGATCAAGAAAGTAGAATCATCACAAGGGGGACAAATTTGTCTGGAAGCCCTTTTTATTACTCAAAAGATAGGAACAAGTGGATGTTTGTTGGCAGTGGAAATGGTCTTGTCACACAGAAAGAAAATGTTCTATCGGGATGTACATCGATCTGCACCGAAGGCACAACATTGACAGGATGCTATGGCATCAACTGTTGCCAATCTCTTGTCCCTTTTGATCTGAGCTTATATAAAGCAAACTTCACGAACATGGGGATTCAGCAAGGGGCTAACCGGATATGCAATGCTGCTTTCTTGGTAGACCAAACTTGGGTTCCAGATAAAGTTGCAGAACCCATTGTTGCAGAACCCATTGTTTTTCTTGCTCCTGTTGTTTGGCTCTGGACTCTAAAATCCAAGGAGTTAGAGGCCGGGTTGCTGTGCGAAAAATCTGAGGCTGCTGTTAAGTTGGAAAATGGTACTTCTGTGGCAAATTTGCAGTGTCGCTGTGGACCTGGAACACAAGGAAATCCATACTTTTTTAATGGATGCCAAGGTACATACAATCATTTGATATTTATGTGGAGTTAAATGAGTTCTCTGTTGCATTGAACAATATCCTGCATGTTCACATCAGATGAATCAGATTTTTAGGATAAAGAAAGACTATACGTTTAGGAGACTGGATAAAACACTAAGAAAGACTACGTTTAGGAGACTGGATTGAACACTATTATAGATCTAACAACACAAGGCATTTCGGCTATAATTGTTTTGTGCATCAAAATTAGACCTTGTCAATGGCAAAATTAGGGTTGAAGTAAACTATCTTGATATTATAATGAGTGTTAATTCTGTATAATGTAAACCTACTTTTTCCATATCTGCACACTCCACCACCAACAGCACTGCTCCACCCCACTCCGCCCCAACCCCCCACCCCCTCCCATTTGTGGCTAGTAGAAGGAAACTAACCACTGAGCCTAATTGAAACGAAATAAATAGTATCAGGATTTAGAATCTAAATTCTCTTTCATTTCTTGATTATGTTCTAAGCATTAGTATAAAGGACAGCCCAGTGCACAAAACATCCTTGCTTTACCAGGGTTGGTGGCAGGGCCGCACCCCAAGGGGTGTGATGTAGATAACCTATAATGCAAGAATTAGTACTGCTTCCACGGCCCGAACCCCTGATGTGAAGTTTAAAGTGATTTGGTATAGTTAGTGCAATAATTAGGTTGAGTGTTGGACATTTTTTGCTATGGAGTTCGAAAACTAAGATTTGAAAGTGGAAAAAACTCATTCAGATAACCTCCTCACTCCTCAGAAACATAGGAGAGAAAATCAATAGGGCACTTATATTTTGTGTATTTCCCTGATGCATATCATTCTAACATTGTTTTGTATGTTATCAGCCATTCAAAGATGCACCAATTGCATAGACGTGTTATACTACTCGAAGCCATCTTCCACAATCATTCTACTTAGTAAGTCACTTTCTGTATTACTTCCTAGTCATTTGAAAACTCAACACTGTCAGAACTACATCGAGAAAATGGTAGACATCCTAGTTTTGATACTTCGTGGTTGCAAATCAAGAAGAAAGGAAGCTAGGTTTAGAAGTCATGCATCTCTGTCTTTCTATCATATTCAATCACAGAAAGACTCGAAATTTCCCTCGAAAAAAGGTAAAATGCCTAATTCTAGTTTATTGGCTGATTCTCCTCATTGCTGTCCAAACAGGTGTATTCATAAGCATTGGAGTGCTGCTTATGCTGTTTGGGAGCTATTTATTGTACAGAACATTCAAAAGGAGAAGGAACAAAAGGCAGAAACAAATGTTTTTTAAACGCAATGGTGGCCTCTTACTGCAACAGCAGCTATCATCCAATGAAGGGATTATTGACAAAGCAAAACTTTTCACTGCTAAAGAACTGGAGAAGGCAACAGACCACTTCAATGAAAATCGCATACTTGGTCGCGGAGGTCAAGGTACAGTATACAAAGGCATGTTACCTGATGGAAACATTGTAGCAGTGAAAAAGTCCAAGTTGGTAGACGAAAACCAGTTGGATCGGTTTATCAACGAGGTTGTTATTCTTTCACAGATTAATCACAGGAATGTGGTGAAGCTACTCGGCTGTTGTTTGGAAACAGAAGTACCTCTACTTGTATATGAGTTTATAATTAATGGCACGCTTTACAGCCTCATACATAATGAGAATAATGAGTTTCCCTTTTCATGGAGCATGCGTTTGAGAATTGCCACAGAGGTTGCCGGATCGTTGGCTTATCTACATTCTGCAACTTCTGTTCCAATCTATCATAGGGACATCAAATCAAGCAATATACTTTTAGACGAAAAATACCGTGCCAAGGTGTCAGATTTTGGTACTTCAAGGTCCATTGCAATTGATCAAACTCACCTAACGACTGGAGTTCAAGGGACCTTTGGCTATTTAGATCCCGAGTATTTCCAATCCAGCCAATTTACAGAAAAAAGTGATGTCTATAGCTTTGGCGTTGTTCTTGCTGAACTCTTAACAGGAAAGAAAGCAATTTCAACCACAACAAATGAAGAGAGAAGTTTGGCAACAAATTTCATTTCGGCAACAGATGGAAATCACCTCGATACAATTATCCAGACAGAAATTTCACAAGAAGGTAGAAAGGAGGATATAATGGCAGCTGCTAATATAGCATATCATTGCTTAAACTTGAACGGTAAGAAAAGGCCAACTATGAAGGAAGTAACCACAGCACTGGAAGCCATCAGATCAAATGTGCCTTCTGCAGCAGTAACAAATTTTCAACTAGAAAAGGGTGATACGGCAGAAAGCTCGGTCATATCAGAAGCTAACTACACATGGACTAACACAAATAGTACCTCATCATCAGATATCCATCCATTGTTGTTTGAAACTAGTTGATTTATATTTCGACACAAGGTATATCAGAGCTTGTCACCAAGTAAAAGTTTTTTAGCCAGGGGACAAAGTCATAGCTTTATTTTTCAAATTTCTCTACTTTTCTCATGGTGCTGTAAGGATTGTCTATGGCTATATATACTTGAAGGGTATGCAGGTCTAACTGAATATTTATTTTCCCCCTAGTATCAATACTCATTCTTGATAAGCACCTAAGTTCTTAGGAATGTAACACTTATGATTACTTAATTACTCCATCTTTAACGTGCTTTCCATGAAAAAATTCTATTTGTGTGAACCAAAAGTATTACTAAAAGTTTTCAACTATGGCAACCGTCCGACTCGAACTCAAGACATTTTGATATCATATAGTATAACTCTTTAAACGATCACATAATGTTTCAATGCAGTATTGGTTATTTTTATACCCAAAGCTTTAACTACAAGTAATTCACGTAATCAGATTTCGTTTACGTAGGGAAATTGAAATTGCTTTTGAAATCATGATATTTCTTCACATTTAATGATACAAAAAATAGTTTTTATGACTTTATTAATTACAATAGGTAAGCAGAATTTATTGAAAATACAACTATTTGAACTCAATGAACTCTCCTTCATTTTGGTTGAACAAATTTAAGAATAAGATAGATTTTTTGTGCGTAAAATACGTGCTTGGACAACTGTAATTGTTTTGTTTTTATTTTTACTATTCTATCAAGGATATTTGAACTCCAATTGTTAGATGGATCCTAAAAGGTTATCCGAATCGAAGAACATTTGGAATAAAAATACAATGCCCCGAATCTTGAAAGATCTTATTGGATGATTTTTTTTTTAAATACTATTTTATTTTTCATTTAAGTGTTTTACTTCTTTCCCTCTAAAAGGGAAAAAGAACAAAAAGAAATAATCTGGTGGACTAGGCTAATCCAACTGTTTTTTTGCGCGGATTGTCCTTCATATGGAGTGGTCATCCTCAAATCGCTGGTCTTTAATTTTTTTTTTACAACTTCTCGTTTAATGAAAATTTGTGTGCCACAAAAAATAGTTTTTATGATTATTATTCTAGGTAAGCAGTCTACGAAATCAACTAGGAACTCTCCGGGTTCGAACACTAGAGCGTAAAATAGCTTGGACAAAAAAAAAAAAATCGTAAGGCAAGGTCATTTGAAACTATGTCTATTCGAGCGAAATTACATAAAAATTATGCTTTCTTCCGCATAGTTCTGTGGGATAACTTAATTTCGCAATATTTTTAACCATGCCAGATGAGACATAATTTCTATATAAATTTGCCTGATTAGGCATAGTTCCTATGAAATCTTGCTTTGCAAAATTAGGTCATAGATCCAAATTTCATTTTCTGTTTTTTCAATATCAAGAGTATTTTCGATCACTTTTTTATTACTTAAAATACCTAAGGCCAAAAATTAAAGACCTACTATTTGAGGGGCAAAAATTAAAGACCACCCCCAGATAGGGACAATCATGTTCAAGTGTAAATGGTTGACAAGGCCCAAGATAAGTTGGAAACGTGAAGCCCAACTATTGGAGCATCCTAGGGCACACTACTCCCCTAATCCCTCTGATCTCCTCTATCACTCCAATATCTCAAGCCTTGATTCAATAAACTGGTATGAACTTTTGAAATTTATTTTTGAGTTTCTGACATTTGTTGGATTTTGAAATCATTCTAAAACATAAACTTCTAATCTAAGAAAGTTCAAATTTTTAGTTCATATTGTGAGACCCATATTATTAAAAAAGAGAGGTAGACATATAGTTTGGTGTATAGAATATGCTAATGCAGTTTTATACGTTATAAAGGTTCAGCAAAGTAAAAAATTAAAAAAAAAAAGAGATCAAAATCAGCAAGTTAATGATTATTACAGTAAGTGCTTGAATTAGAGGCAAATCATTCTTGAAATTTTATTATATACTGTTTTGGAGATAATTACTCATCAGATGTATCAAAAATGAATGTTATGTTTTAAGATTCTTGGAAGTTTAGTGCTCATGTTCTTTTGTAATTGCTATGTTATGCAGTTGGAAGGAAAAACTAAAAGAAATTAAGGAAACGAGGATGGGTGAAAATTCTACACACAACAAGAGAACTGGTCTGCCCAGAAAACGATTTTATCGAGCACGTGCTCATAGTAATCCATTAAGTGATTCGCATTTTCCAATTCCTATTTCCCCTGCTGGGGTTGATTATTCCCTACATTACCCTGAAATGGTTAAAGTATATCCTTCCAAAAAGATCCAGTTTGCTGATGTTGGTTGTGGATTTGGAGGCCTTTTAATATCCCTTGCACCCCTTTTCCCTGATACACTTATGGTCGGAATGGAGCTACGAGACAAGGTGACAGAGTATGTGAAGGAGCGAATTTTGGGTTTGAGGACGACTAATCCTGGTCAATACCAGAATATTTCGGTGGTACGGACCAATTCAATGAAGTACATTCCGAATTACTTTGGGAAAGGACAGCTTCAAAAGATGTTTTGCTTGTTTCCGGACCCCCATTTCAAAGAGAAGAATCATCGTCGACGAGTTATTAGTCCATTCTTGCTAGACGAGTATGCATATGTGCTTGCTGTTGGTGGAATTATATACACAATAACGGATGTCGAGGAGCTTGGTGAATGGATGAAATCCTGTTTGGAAGAACATCCGATGTTTGAGCCAACTTGAAGCTGATCAGGTTGTAAAGCTCCTCAGTAGTGCAACAGAAGGACAAAAGGTAGCACGCAACAATGGACAAACATTTCGAGCTGTTTATAGACGAATTGCAACTTGCTGAGTTATCATGGTCAAATTCTAGGGGATTTTTGTAACTTTCTTCGCTTCGAGTCTTCATACCTGTCTGATTGTAAGAGATGATATTGATGTCTTCTTTTGTTGAGTCAACAGAAGTGCGGTCTGTGCAACTAATTATAGGTACTTTGTGACAGATTATGAAGATTAATCACGATTCTGCCATTTTTTCTTAATTTTGATTGTTCCATTCCTGAGAAGGCAGTTAGTTTTGGTTTATTTTAGTTTCTTACAATGGATTCCTTGTTGCTGGATATGCTGAGTTGATAGCTACACAACTGCACAAGAATGTTTGCTGTTTGTGCATTGTCATCAAGAATTTTGATAGAATGAGATAATTTGAATGAGCAGACTGTTGTATTGTTGACAAAATATTAGCTGTAGTAGATCAAGTAGGCACTTATATTGAGCTTCAAAGACTTGTATTCCGCTTATGTCATGTAGTCTTCCCCCCCCCCCCTTTTTTTTTTTTTTTTTTTTTTTATGAACTTTTGTAATATTCATTACCAAGTGTGAAACAATTACAGAACCATAGTAGAAGTAACTCACTCTGCTATCCAAAATTGCAACAAAGAAAACTCAGCAAAACTATGCAGTACACAGCTAGAATAACTACAATTTAAGTTGATGAACTACATTTCTAATTCTAGGAGATGATCCGAAACAGCAAATAGTGGCGATTTCTCTGGCTAGACTTCCCCATTCTCTACTTTTCTGCTGAAAAATAGTGTGTTCCTCTCAATCCATATACCATGAATGGTGTTTCCAATGGACAGTGACAAATTGCATTCTCATTTGAAATTGCCTTACTACTTGTTCAACACATGATCAACTTTTCTCAATCTACATGCTATATAGTATATCATTTTTATAAATATTTTCTTTATAGTTTTTTTAATTGGCATTTGTGTATCATCTTTGATCTGCATGTTGCTCTATAATTTCACTATTGAACTACTGTAGAAAGTGAAAATTTAATTTGCGGTTCAATACGCTTACAACATTCCAAACGGGTTTTCATGGACAAGTCAGAGATATTGGAGCTTATCCCAATGTAAATTATTTTTCTAATTTTACTCTGTTTTCCCTCCTAACTAATAATCTCTCAATTTTTATTTTTTAATGTAGCACTCTTTCTTTTTCCGTTTGTTCCAAATAAAACGTCACATTTCTATATTTAAAAATAATTAAACTTAAGAATTTAATTGTACCTTTTAATAGCATGCCTTTATAACCACTAAAAATATGATGACATGTTTAAGAGATGTCAGTGTCTTGTTTTTAAGGGTAGAAGGATGAAAAATGCCCCTCTACTTTTGAAAAAAAGCTAAAAATATCCTCCATTACGAATTTGGGTCAAAAATACCCCTCCCGTCATTAAAGTTTTCAAATATATCCATATCTTGATGGAAATTCCCAAATTCCCCAAAATAACATGATCTCATTTTTTAAACCCGCTCTATTTTAACTTGACCCAACTAAATAAAAACCCCATATAGGTTACCCGCTCTTATTTCAACAATTTACGTGAATGACCTAACTGGCGAAATTATTATTGGTGTTGTTGTAATGCTTGTTGTTTAGAGCATCAATGAGGAGTGCCTTGTTGTCATCGACACATCACAACTTCCGTTTGACTTCATCCTTTCACTTGTCGGTTGCATATTCTTTGATTGGCTGGAAGCTAACTGGTATATCTCAGGCCACCAGAGTGGAGCCATTAAAATTTGGAAAATAATGCATTGCTCTTATGAGGTCATTCACGTAAATTGCTGAAACATGAGCAGATAATCCATATGGATTTTTTATTTAGTTCGGTCGGATTTAAATGAAGCGGGCTTAAAAAATGAAATCGTGTTATTTTGGGTCATTTGGAATTTTCATTGAGATAGGGGTATGTTTGAGAACTTTAATGACATCAAGAATATTTTTTACTCAAATTTGTAACGGAGAATATTTTTTGCCCTTTTTTCTAAAGTAGAGGGGTGTTTTTGACCTTCATACTAATTCCGTACAAGTTTACCCAGTTAGGCAAGTTTTCGGCGACTTGAATTACTAGCTTAGGACTTAGGAGCAAGAAAATTCAAAGAAAACAGCTCGACAGCAATAATTGCTTAGGTAGCGAAATCTGCCTCATACATCGTAGGTTTAGCACCAAAAATTATGATATAAGCTTAACTTGTTAGTAAAAAATATTAGCTGAAACCTCTGTAAATAAAAACGATTACAGTAATAAATAGTATGTATGGCGTTCCGCATTAATGAATCATGAATGTGTTCCAAGCCCTCTACTTAATTTTCCAAATATGCGTCTTTACATATTTATTAAGAAATCCAATTGTTGGTCATTAAAGAATACAAAAGGAAGAATTTAAAATTTAAAATTTACAAAATACGATCTATCTAGATCTAAAGTGTTAATTCCAACAAATATTGAACTAAAAAAAAATTCTTGATTTCAAAATGGTTTGCCATCTGAAATGAATCTATTATTTCGATTTTTTATTTGTTATTGAATTGCGTGGGTTTGCATACGCATAAAGACCATAAAAAGAGTTTCGTTTTATGGTTCTTTCATATACGTTTTCTTTAATTGAATGAACGTTCTCTCAAAATACTTCAATTGGTACACACAAGAAATAGGCTAATTCGACGGCCTTTTGTTCAATTTCTCGTGGCGCCAAATTCTCATCGATGACGGGTCGAGTGGAATGGACCCCTGGCCTCGGATGTCCATATAAAGAACACGACGAGCATAAATATCCTCTTTAACTTCTATTCTAACGGACTGAATATCTTTTATAAGGAATTGGAAGAATACGCGATGATTTTTTCCTGAAAAACCCCAACGAAAAGATATTTATTTTCCCGGAAATCCCCAATTGCTATCGTTTCCTATATAAATAGATCATAGATGAAGAAAAATAAGTAAACAAAAGCACTTGTATATTTGTATAAGTATAGGGAAGAAATATGTCATCCCAAGTATCAACCAAGTTGATGGTATTCAAAGTCCTATATCTGCTAAGTTTGATGCTCTTTTTTTTTTGGTAACCGAATTTTGTATTAATCACCAGTGAATAATCACAAATCTATAGCAAGTTTATACTCACTTGCTATTTTCTTATCAGGACTACATTCACACAAAAAAGAGAGTAAACTATTACACTTTTAGAATAAGCTTCTTTGGACGATGAAGAGTCGCAACCCTTTTGCTAGCTCGAACATCACACACATAAGCCACCTCTCTAGCAATTAGGCCTTATCCTCTACTCTTTTGTAAAAAACTCTCTGGTTTCTCTCCATCCAAATAGCATAGATAAACTCGGCATATAGCATTTTAAATATTTGAGCTCTTTGAGATTTCCCTTTCCCCTTCTGAATGATTTGCTCGGGGTGTTGATTCCAGCAGCTGCTAGCATCAAACTGGTTTTGTGACCAGAGTAAGAGTTTCTTCCAAATTGCTACAGTGATATCACAACTAGTAAACAAGTGATCTCTGGTTTCCTGATGACTTTGGCACAAGGCACAATCTACCTAAACATCCATCCCCCAGCTATGTAGCTTATCTTTAGTTAGTAATCTATGTTGTATCTGTAACCACATAGTAAAAATTGCTTTTGGTCTGGCAGTGTTACTGAACATCAAGCACTTCCATGGAGGCCTTTGGTGGGATCCAAGCAACTGGAGATATATATTTCTAATGAGAGACTTTCCAATAGAGGGGTTGTGCTGAATTTGCTCAGTCAATACTCTAGTTTCCAGAATTTTCCTTACCATCCAGCGAGCTTGCTGAGGTGGTTGAGCTTCATGAAACTGCTGATCCTTGATATAGAAGGCATGAATCCACCTTATCCAAAGTTTATCTTGTTTATGTTCCAAATCCCAAAAGGTTTTGGCTATAGCAGCCTTGTTCCAAAGTTGTAAATTTGTCAAGTTGAGCCACCTACTGATTATGGAGTACACACCCTTTCCCAAGCTACAGGAGCTTTTTTAGTGATTACATTTGTCCCAGACCAAACATAGCTCCTGCAGTATGACTCAATAGCTTTGAGAACTTTGCTAGGTATGAACATTTGGGCCCAATATGCCCGAATACCAAATAGCCTGAACCAATTGTAGTCTTCCAGCATATGATAGCTTCTTTGCTGTCCAGGAAGAAATTTTTGCAGTTATCTTCTCAATCAGAGGCAGCCACTGGGCCATAGTCAATTTCTTGGTGGAAAGAGGCACTCCTAAATACTTGAATGGTAGTTCACCACAAGAGTAAACAAGAAGAGATAATATACTATCTTGCACATCCTGAGTAGTGCCACCAAAATACACCGAACTTTTCCCAAGATAAGTTTGTTGCTCTTTATATCAAACTAGGTCAATTTTTCAGAAGCTCGTTTCTTTGTTATCAAAGTCCTCCAACTGAAGCCCCTGAATTCCCAATATTAGAAGATTCTTTGGCTCTTTCCTCCTCATCCCTCAAATTCCTATGGCTTCGGCTCTATGTCCTCTGATGATGACATAAATCACTACTCCTAGTTCATGTTTTGATTAAGGGGGTCTTGAATATTAATGAAGTTTATTTATGGAGTATTATGTAAAATAATGCAGCCGGGCTCAACAAAACAACAACAACATATCCAGTAAAATCTCAAAGGTGGGGTCTGGGGAGGGTAGAGTATATGCAGACCTTACACCTTGTTGAGTAGGTCCCTCAGACATGTGGGGCCCACCATAGTTGAATAGTAAATACGCGTGGTACTGTTCACGCGTATAAAAGCCGATTCTCGTTTGCAACCGACCTGTTCACGGTTTCGTTCACGCGGTGTCGTTCACGCGTGTGTACTGCTCACGCGTTTTCCGAAGCTTATAAATAGAGTTCTAAGATTCATTTGGAAAGACACCATTAAGAAAATCTCGGAATACATCCGAGTGAGAGCAAAAGTGAGGTATTCCATAGATCGTAAGAAAATAGTACGTAGCGAAGAAAAATAGAGTGTGAGTGATATTGTAGTAAGGTGGGAAAAATCAAAAGAGTGTTTTTCTTTTGTGGGTGTGAGTGGTCTTAGGAGTATTTATACTCGTTACTACCAAAGTGTAAAATTCCTTACTATAGTGATATCATTTTCCTCTGCCGTGGTTTTTTCCCTTATTCAAGGGTTTCCACGTAAAACCTTGGTGTCATTACGTATTTTATTCTTGCTAATTTAACCATAAATTAGTGTTCCGCGTTTATCACTAATACTTAAGTGAATATTATTTTGCGGGGGCTATTTTATTCAACAAGTGGTTCGAGCTAAGGTTAAAATCGAGTATGCTAATGGTTTGCGGCCACAAACGAACTTCCACATCGTAAAAGAATTACTTTGGTCTTCGAATAAAATAGTATTTGTATTTGTGATAAACGATGAAGCCAACACTAGTAGAATGGTTACTTTAAATGGCGTAAATTATGCCATTTGGAAGGGCAAAATGGAAGATTTGCTCTATGTCAAGAATTTTCATCAACTTTGTCTTTGCAAATAAAAAGCGATAATAAATCGGATGAAGAGTGGAATTTGTTGTATCGGCGGGTTTGCGGCTTTATTAGACAGTGGGTTGACGATAATGTGTTGAACCATATTTGGGAGACACGTACTCGGACCTATGGGAGCATCTTGAAAGTTTGTATGCTCGAAAACCGGTAACAACAAGATGTTTTTGATAAAGCAAATCGGGTTTAAAATACCACGATGGTTCGCAATGACGGATCATCCGAATATTTTTCGGGGGATCATGAACCGATTATCGCTATGGGCATTAACTTTGATGAAGAAATTCAAGGCTTGTTTCTACTTGGTTCCCTACCGGATTCTTGGGAAATTATTAGAACTTCATTATCAAGTCGCTCCCGGATGGTGTGATCTCTATGGATCTTGCCAAGAGCGAGTCTTTTAAATGAAGAGATGAGAAGAAAATCTCAAGGTTCCTCCTCATCGGATGTCTTGGTAGACCGACACTTTGTGGGGAGAGGCAGAATCGTGGTTCTCAAAATAGAGAACATCATAGAAGCAAATCGAAGCGGACTTAAAGATATTGAGTGTTATCATTGCGGGAAAAAAGGGCACACAAAGAAGTTACGCCGGATTTTGAAAAAGGAGAATAGAGATAAGGAGGAAAAGAAAGAAGATGGCAATCGTGTTGCCGCTTGTCGTCACTACTGAGAAGATCTTGTTACTATCCTTGATGCGGATACGATAAATATTGCTTGTGATGAGTAAGGTGGGTTGTGGACGGTGGTGCCGCATCTCATGTGACATCACGGAAGGAATTTTTCTCATCCTATACTCCGGGTGACTTTGGAACTTTGAGCATGGGTAATGAGGACCATGTATCTAGGGTGGTGGTGTTGGAACGATTTGTTTGAAAACTAGTATTGGAACTAAACTAGTTTTAAACAATGTAAAGCATGCACCCGATGTTCGTACGCACTTGATCTCTGTTGGTGTTTTGGATGATGAGGGATATGTCGGTACGATGGTCTTGGAAAGTGAAGCTTACTAAAGGTTCCATGATTGTGGCTCGTGGCGAAAAACGTCGTGGTCTATCTTGGACTACGGCCTCACGTGTTGATATGGTGAATGCGGTTGAGAGCAATAGCTCTTCAACGTTATGGCATAAGAGGCTTAGCCACGTTAGCGAGAAAGGACTAAATGTTACACAAAAAGAAATTATTGTCAAATTTCGAAAGTGCTAAATTAGAAAAGTGTGAGCCTTTGCTTGGTGGAAAACAAAATAGAGTTTCTTTCAAGTCTCATCCTCCTTCAAGAAGACGAGTTGCTTGAGTTGGTGCATTCAGATTTATGTGGTCCAATGAAGACAAGGACTTTGGGTGGTGCACTTTACTTCGCTACCTTTATTGATGATTGCTCAAGGAAACTTTGGGTCTACGTCTTAAAGACTAAAGACCAAGTGTTGGGTGTCTTTAGCGATTCGGGCCCTCGGTTGAAAGAACGGAAAGAAGTGAAGTGTATTCGTACGATAACGGTGGTAAATATTGTGGACCGTTTGACGAAATCGCAAGCAACAGTATCAGACACCGAAGACTCCTCCTAAGACTCCTCGGCTTAATGGTTTAGCGAGAGAGGATGAACGGGACCTTGATGGAAAGAGTTAGATGTTTGCTTTACGAAAACCAAGTTGCCGGAATTCCTTTTGGGGTGAGGCATTGTTATGACCTGTGACATGTTATTAATCTATCCCCTGCGGTTGCTTTGCAAAGTGATGTTCCAAACGGAGTTTGGTATGGCAAGGATGTTTCCTATGACCACTTGAAAGTGTTTGGTTGCAAAGCTTTTGTACATGTGCCTAAAGATGAGAGGTCAAAATTAACCGCCTAAGACAAGGCGGTGCATCTTCATCGGTTATGGCCTTGATGAGTTTGGTTACGAGCTATATGATACGATTGATAATAAGCTCATAAGAAGTCGTGATGTTATCTTCATGGAGGATCAAACCATTGAAGATATTAACAAAACGGAGAAGATAAAATCTTCAAGTTCTGAAGGTTTAGTTAATCTTGATCAAGTTCCTCAAACAAATATTGATGAAGTTGGTGGGCTCGATGACGATGGTGATGCCCAGAATGATGTTCCAGATCAGCATGTTGATGATGATAACGATGCTGCTATTGATGAGGTAGATGCTTCTACTTATGAAGTCGTGGATGAGCCAGATATTCCACTTAGAAGGTCTACTAGACAGCATGTTCCTTCTTCCCGTTATTCACCTAATGAGTATGTATTACTCACTGATGGGGGAGAACCTGAATGTTATGAGGAGGCCATGGAAGATGAGCACAAGGATCGATGGATCGAAGCCATGCAAGATGAGATGAAATCTTCGCATGAGAACCATACTTATGAGTTGGTGAAATTGCCTAAGGGCATGAGAGCTTTGAAGAACAAGTGGGTGTTCAAAGTTAAAGCCGAAGAACACAGCTTGAAGCCCAGATACAAAGCTAGATTGGTTGTTAAGGGATTTGGTCAAAGGAAAGGTATTGACTTTGACGAAATATTTTCTCCTGTCGTGAAAATGTCCTCCATTCGGACAGTTCTTGGTTTATTTGCTAGTCTTGATTTGGAGATTGAGCGGATGGATGTGAAGGCGCTTTTCTTCATGGTGATTTAGAAGAGGAGATTTATATGGAACAAACTGAGGGCTTCAAGGAAAAAGGTAAAGAAAATTTTGTATGCAAACTTAAGAAAAGTCTATATGGATTGAAGCAAGCTCCCGGACGATTGGTACAAGAAGTTTGAGTCGTATGGGGAGCAAAGGCTACAAGAAGACTTCTTGAGATCCTTTGTGTTTGTACAAAGATTTTCTCATGATGACTTTATCATCCTTTTGCTATATGTGGATGATATGTTGATTGTAGGCAAGAATGCTTCCGAGTTGACGAGTTGAAGAAACGATTGAGTAAGTCTTTTGCATTGAAAGACTTGGGTCATACTAAAGATTTTGGGCATGAGAATTACTCGTTCAAGAGATGAAAGAAAGCTTTATTTGTCTGAAAGGTACATAGAACGTGTACTAGAGCGCTTGATATGAAGAATGCTAAGTGGGTTAGCACACCTTTCTCCTGGTCATACGGCCGAGGCAAAAGATGTGTCCTACAACAACGGAGGAAAAAGAGAATGGCAAGATTCCTTATTCCTGCGCCGTCGGAAGTTTGATGTATGCAATGGTATGCGCTCGACGAGATATTGCTCATGCGATCGGTGTTGTTAGCGATTTCTCGAAAATCCGGGGAAAAAACATTGGGAAGGTAAGAAGTGGATACTCGGGTATCTAAGAGGAAGCTCGGATGAATGCTTGTGTTTTGGAGGATCAAATCCAATTTTGAACGGCTATACGGATTCGATATGGCGGGTGACCTCGATAACGGAAAATCCCTCTTTTGGATATTTGTTTACTTTTTCGGGGGGAGCTATATCATGGCGGTCAAAGTTGCGAAGTGTGTACCTTGTCTCTGACGGAAGCGGAGTATATTGCGGCTCTTGAAGCCGGGCAAAGATGATATGGCTCGAAGATTCCTTCAAAACTTGGATTGCGGCAAATGGAGTATATTGTCTATTGCGACGGTCGAGTGCAATAGACCGAGCAAGAACTCGATGTACCATGCGAGAACAAAACACATTGATGTCGAATATCCCGGATTCGTGATGCTACGGAGACAAAAAGATTCCCGATTGAAGAAAATCCACACGAGATGGAAATACGGTGATATGATGACAAAGGCGGTCTCGAGGCAAAAGCTTGAAGTTTGTTCCAAGCTAGGCTGGTATGAGCTCTCGGTGATTCACAGAACATTCTTCCCCATGTCGTCGGGAGGGGAGAATTGTTGAGTAGGTCCCTCGGACATGTGGGGCCCACCATAGTTGAATAGTAAATACGCGTGGTGCTTTGTTCACGCGTATAAAACGCGGTTCTTACGTTTTATTTATTCACGCGGTTTACCGTTCACGCGTTTTTAAAGCTTATAAATAGAGTTCTAAGCTTCATTTGGAAAGACACCAAGAAAATCTCGAGACAATACATACGAGTGAGAGCAAAGTGAGGTATTCCATGTTTGTAAGAAAATAGTACGCGAAGAAAAATAGAGTGTGAGTGATATTGTAGTAAGGTGGGAAAAATCAAAAGAGTGTTTTTCTTTTGTGGGTGTAGTGGTCTTAGGAGTATTTATACTCGTTACTACAGATGTAAAATTCCTTGCTATAGTGACATGTTGCTCCTCTTGGCCGTGGTTTTTTCCTTATTCGAGAAGGGTTTTCCCACGTAAAACCTTGGTGTCATTATTCTTTGCATTTTATTCTTGCTAATTTAACCATAAATTAGTGTTCCGCGTTTATCACTAATACCGTGAATATTATTTTGCGGGGCTATTTTATTCCCAACACACCTACCTTGGGAGGTAGGGAGGCTGTTTCCGATAGCCTAAATTATCTAGTTTTCTATATATGTAAATATTAGTATAGCGAAAATAATCACCTTTCTCTCTCGACTCTTCGATGCCATTTTGAGACAGTATAATATTATGCGTGCTTAATTATGTTTGTTTTGTCTTTATTCTATTACTTCTTCTTATTATTATGGTGTGCTGCTACTAAAAGAAAAGAGGTTAAGATATGATGTCAACCCTCTTTCTTTAACCATTCAGTATTTGATACTTAGTGGCTCGACTATTCCTATTTGTGTCATGTAGGGCCCATTTAAAGAAACACACTTCCTACCGAGAACTTTCATTCCCAAAGCTCGAACTCAAGACGTCTGATTAAAATTGGGAGGTTCATAACTATACCACCGCATCCCTTTGTGCTATGGACCGTATCATGCTATCACTTCATTCTCATAGTCAATTCGATCGTAAAGCCTATATTGTGAAGCATGGTTAGAGCATGCAAGACACATAACATTACTTGAACTTTAACCTTAACCTTTTGAGGACGCAGAGCCAACAACTAATAAAAGTATAGCTTGGACTCTTATCACCCAGTAATTAAGAAGATCCAACATCAAATGGAATTTGCTAGTTTTGATTTATTTAAGTACCTCATCATTTGTGAGGGCAGTTCATCCACTTTTCTAAGCCTGCTCTAACAGAATTGATTACAATGGGTTCTTTGTTGATGGACATGCTCAGCAGTGTGAGCACAATATTGTTACTGTTAGTTCAATAGATGGGAAGGAGCCAATACAAAAATTCCTTGGCACGCCAATTTCAAGTCTAAATAAACTAAAGAACCCTTTTTATGTCAATGTTGGAACTTGGAAGCAATCCATTGTTTCTAATGAATGGAACATCTGATAACAAAGCACCTCTGTAACTAGCAAGGAACAAAAGTAAAATTCCTTAATATTAACATAGGAATTTAAAACATGATTCCTATTTTAATAAGGAAACTTTCTTTCCATATACTATATGTTAGGAATTGAAAACAATTCGATTCCTACTCAAATAAGGAACTTTTCCTCTATATATATTTAAGGCTGCCAAAGTTTTCCAAAGAAACCCATCGTTCTCGTCTCTGCCTGTCAAGGTTGGGTTAAGGTCAGCGCACACTCTATCCTTTCCTGACCCCACATGTGAGATTACACTGGGTATGTTGTTGTTGTTGTTGTTGTTGTTGTTGTTGTAGTTTACTCAAAAATCTTCTCTTCGATTCGATATTTTGGGGAGAAAGAATTAGCAATGGGAGAGAGGAAGGTTTTGAACAAGTATTATCCACCAAATTTCGACCAAACAAAGATTCCAAGGTGAAAACAGCCAAAACATCAGCAGACGAATGGGCGCATGATGCTTCCTATGACTATTCGCTGTGGTAATTGCGGTAATTACATCTATAAGGGCACAAAATTCAATTCTCGCGAGACGTATTTGGGAATACATATCTCCAGATTCTACATGAAGTGCACAAATTGCCGTACAGAGATTACGTTTAAGACAGATCCAAAAAATTCTGACTATACTATTGAGTCAGGGAACATTAAGCCTTTCAGATGAGAAGAAGAAACAAAAAAGGGATGCTGAATTGGAAGTATGTGATGATCCGATAAAGTCATTGGAAAATAAAACCTTGATTTCTAAGAGACAAATGGATATGCTTGCTGCTTTAGATGAATTGAAATCCATGAAATCGAGACAATTAGCTGTGAGCATAGATGCAATGCCCGAAGGTTTGCAACGGTCAGACGAAGCAAAGGTTCAGAAGATGAAGCTCTTATAAGATCGGTTTTCCAGGGATCAAATTCAAGGGAGATTGTCAAAAGAATCCACGATGAATCTGAAATTGATGAGGAGGAAGATGCTGATTTAGCCAATTTCTTTACTTCTGAAAGTTCAGAGTCAGAAAAAAATTACTATGTCAAGAGGAGAAAGGTTATTGATTACAACTTTAACAATAATGATTATACCAAATTCATTTTCAAGTCCTCATCAGTCAGAGTATCCGTAGTGAAGAAGCCACCCACAGACTCCAACAGCAAGAAGATAGAAGAAAGAAACAAGATTAGCAATGGTCTGCAATCTCTATGTCAACAATACGAAAGTGATGGAGATTAACTGATTTGGTGTTGCGATTTTTTCTAATGCTTAATTTGGATGATTAGTTAGTATATACACTCTGCTTATTTTTCCCTGTTCATACACAATACAAGGCCAAACTTTTTAAAACATGCTCATTTTAAACACTTTTAAAGTTTGTCTTCCTCTCATAAACTTCATACTCCCATATAATTAGATAGTGCCACGTAAAATGAAACTGAAGAAGTAACAAGAAAAGGAAAACAAGTCCAAGTTCACCAGGTTAGGCAAGTTGTCCGTGAACTAGCTTAATTAGGATCAAGAAAATTCAAAGAAAAATAGCTTGAGAGCAAATAATTGCATGCTACGTAGCCAATAGATTAAGGAGCTCTATATAGCTCTGATATACCGTAGGTTTAGTACTAGATATTATAATATAAGCTTAATCTGTTACAAATGAAAATGATTAGCTGAAATCTCCGTAATATAACAATAATTACTAATAAATTTTGCAAAATTAGAATAAAGTGGTTCAAAGTACGATAGTTAAACCTTGTAATTTTTGGAGGATTTCATCCCATGTTTAAGTTAAAATTTAGGACATATTTAGAAACTAACTAATAAAAAGTTACCACAAACTACAACTTTTTATAACTAAAATATTTAAAATGGACATATGCTTTTTCTTTGTTGCGCATTAATGAATGTGTACCCAGGCCTAGCCCTCTACTTAATTTTCGAAGATTGCATCTTTCGTAAGTAGCAACTATTTACCATTATTGCTTCCTATATAAACAGATTATCAACGAAGAAAAAATTAACATAAACATAAGCACTTGTCTTTAATTACGTATACAAAAATATGTCTTCCCAAGTTTCAACCAAGTGGATGATATTCAAAGTCATATATCTGCTGAGTCTGATCATCTTTATATCAAATTCAGTCAATTTTTCAGAAGCTCGCTTGCTTTTATCAACAGATATTCCTCCAACTCAATCCCCTGAATTTCCTAATACTGTTCCAATATTTGAAGATTCTTTGGCTCTTGCCCCAACCATCACTCAAATTCCTATACTTTCTTCTGATTATAGTACAATATTAGCTCCTGCTTCGACCCCAACTGATCCTATAGCATAAAATCACTACTCCTTTTCATCATGTTTTGAATATGAGGGGTCTTCATTAGTGGAGTTTAGTTATAGAGTAGTGTTGAAATAAAACAGCCTTTATCGTGGGAACAAGCTTAAGTATGTGGTTTACTCTACATATTGATGTAATATATTGAAAATAAAGCTGGCCTCTTCCGTGCCATTTGAGACAATATTATGCATGCATTCTTATGTTTGTTTTGTTTTTATTCTTTACTTGTTGTTGTTATTATTATGGTGTGGTGCTACTGAGAGAAAAAAAGGTATGTTATCATCCTTTTTAACTATTTAGTATCTGGTAACCTTTGGTTTGACTATTTGAATTTGCGTCATGTAAGGCCTCTTTAAGGTCCTATCGAAAACTTTTTCATTTTCAGAGCTTGAACTCTAGACTTTTAATTAAAACTGGAGAGTTCTCATCCATCCCACCACATCCTTGGTGGTATGTTATCCTATCAGGCTATCATCAGTATCATTTATCATTTCATTCTCTTATTCGATCGACCTTAAAGCCTATCTTGTGAAGCATGTTAAGAGCATGCATGGCGCAAAACGTGACTTTATCTTTTAACTTCTTTACGGATCCATAGCAATAACTAATATAGTAATACTTCAATTGGGAAGATCCAATATCAAACAGAATTTGCTATTAAGACTTAATATTTGAGTCTACCAGACTGTAGTACAAATGTGACTTCTTATATCTGTATGGCAGGAGAAAATGGAATGAGAATAATTAAGGACAATTTTTGTCCATATATTATCTATTATAAGAAGAAAGTAAAGAAATTTTAAGGGTGGGATTTTCATTGTATAGAGATATTAAGTGTTCGATTTAGAAATACATGTGGTGTATCTAAAACAGAATTATATTAGAGGTGTTTAGTGTAATTAAACTTTACCCTTTAATTAGTTGAGACATACCTAAAATAATTTATATTGCAGCTATATGATGTATTGACTATTCTTTATACCATAAGCATATTAAAAGTGGAAGCACTTCTTTGATAATTGATGTCCATATATAACAAGCTTCTTGCCACGGTGTTGTCCATGATTATGCGCACAATATTTAGTCTGCCAATAACTATAAATAATCTTTATTTATAGTGATTAATGTGCCGCGTTCTCTTTACTAAATATGGGCATTTTGGTCCAAAAGTTTAAAAAGATACAGTGCTTTATTTTGGTCAAAAATGAATTGCACAGCCTCATTTCTTTCATGCATCAACAAGATCTGCAGCTTTCACTTTATAATTTAGCACTTCAAAACTCTGATAGGCATAGCAGCTTCCACCTGGTTCTCCGCGACCCTAAGAGATAATTACATTAATTCTGAGAAAGCTCTCGACTGCGTTTAGCTGCACCAACAACTGCATTCATCAAGATACCGCGAAACCCAGACTTCTCCAGCTCGTGAATTCCAGCAATGGTTGTTCCCCCTGGTGATGCAACATCATCTTTAAGTTGACCAGGATGCTTGGCCATACCGGTGACCATTGATGCTGCTCCAAGCACCTGCAACACAGAATCAGTGGGTCACCCGACCAGCAGTATGTTCGAGGGCATGTATGTTACTCTCTTGAAGAAGAGGAAGTATCTGAACACGGCATCACTAGCGTGCAAGTCACATAAATTTTAGTTCAAGTAAACAAGAAAAGTTCAATGTAGAAAAGTTGAAAAGATGACTTGCCTTTATCAGTAACAAAGGAGAAAGCACTCAAAAGATGATCACAACTATATTATCCTTATTGAGGGTTAGAACAATGCTTACTGTAGTTTTCCTAACTAAATTAAGTCACAATATAATTTTTTGAGGCATTGAAAAGAACATTAATTGATGCCAGTAGAAAGATGAATACAAGTTAGTACATTTCTTAAAAAAGGATTGTACTTGTATATCTAAAAAGGTGCAGGGTAAGTTAAATAATACAGTATATAATACTACAACAACAACAACATACCCAGTGTAATCCCATAAGTGGCGTCTAGGGAGGGAAGGATGTACCAAGACCTTACCCTTACCTTTGTGGGTAGAGAGGCTGTTTCCAAATAATATACTACTCCCTCCGTCCCAAAAAGATTGTCCTCTTTTGACTTAACATAAAGTTTAAGAAATAAAGGAAGACTTTTGAAATGTGTGGTGCAAAACAAGCCTTAGATATTTGTGTGGCTGCAAATCATCTCATAAAGTTAAATTGTTTCTAAATATAGAACGGGGACAATCTTTTTGGGACAGACTAAAAAGTAAAAGAGGACAATCTTTTTGGGACAGAGGGAGTATAATATTATAGCCTAAAAAATGTAGATGATGGTAAGTAAACCACCATCTTTGTGAACAACCACCTCGCCTCTATAGAACAAACGAACTTTGACATCTAAATGGATCTCAGGCTGAATCAGAGAGAGCAAAAGAAAAAATTTCCCTGCTTCTTACTATTTCAAAGAACACAACCATACTAACATATTGCACGACAGTGTATGAATAAATTGGTGGGTAACTGTTAACTTACGGTTTGAGATGCTAGTCCAAGTGCAAGCTCCCTAGGTAAACCAGCAGCCACTCCTCCATCAGCCAATGCCTCTATTGCTAGAAAAACATACGCTGGTCCACTACCACTGACATTTCAAGGAGAAAGAATATACGCTGTTAACAATGGTACTGGATTCCAACTTTGTATGAACTCAGCTTGTCTATGCAAAAGCAGTTCGGAAGAACTAAGATCACAAAGCGGACTCAACAAACAGCTAGTCACAGGAGCAGACAATGGCATCAAATTTAAGTGAAAATAAGTCTAGTTTTAGAAACACTAAAGAAGGAACATACCTTAAGCCTGTAACTGCATCAAACAGCTTCTCATCAGCTTTCCACACCTTACCAATAGCTCCAAATAACTTGGAAATTAATTCTCCATCTTCTGCTGTTGCCTTTTCCCCCAAAGTAAAGACTATATAAAGGCACTTAATTAGAAGGATACTTAAATAGCAATAACTGATAACAACTCAGACATAGTTATATTAGAATCAATCGGAAAATTGAAATTGCAAAAGTCTCTCAGTAACCAACACTAGAGAAAAAATTTCAAGGTAAAAGATTGACCACGAGAAGATATTCATGTCACAAACATGTAAAGTTCCTGTGTACTGCAGTTGTTTGAATATACATAGGTTCCCATTTACAGAAAGCACAAACAGTATGCAAATCACAGGCATACATATGCACTTGGAGATACTCTGAGTTTACAATAAATACATTGTATAATTAGCATATATAAACAGAAAAACTAACACCAAATTCAAACTAGCATACTGCATACCTTTACATGCACACACTTTTACACAAAAGCATACACACACACATCCACATAGAAACATATGTATACACACTTGCGCTTAGCTATCCACGGAAAATTTTGTGTCTAAATACATAATAAAAATACGAGAATACATCCAAAAAAAGAGACAAAATTTTTAGACATCTCATTTCAAAGTCATAATACGAATAAATTAGACCTTATTTTTTCAAGATATTTGAATAAAAGAGAGCCAAGTGACTTTGAGGTAATATCTCCTCCATAGAATACCTGATTAGCACACTCCAACTATCCTTTTTCTCAATTCCAATCAGCTGAAGCATAATAATCCAGTAAAGCACTTTGTCTTCGTGTATAAGCTTAAGCTAGGTCATAATTCATATTAGGTAAAATGGTGCGTTCAAAGTGTAGAGGCGTTCATGTCAACTACCATAATACCTTGTTCTAACCTATGTCAGTGTTATCAAAAGCGAAAAGCGCAGAACTCAGTGTTATCAAAAGCGAAAAGCGCAGAAAAGCTCTAAGTTCAGCTGGGGCTTTAAGCGCAAAGCGCAAATAAAGTGTGGGCTTTAATGAAAAAAGGCGCGATGGTGCAAACATACAAATATATATATGTTTAGTCCAAGACTAATAATAATAAGCATGAATAACAAATATATGGACAAAGAAATTGTAAAAATATTACGATAAAGTGAACTATCAATTAAAAACAATCAAAAGTGAAATATCAATTATCTAGTGTCATGTCTTCAAGAGAGGCTCACTGGGAAGGAAAAGTATGTCTTAGGGTCTTGATGATAACACTGAAGCGCACATAAAGCGAGGCGAAGCGCTCAACATGTTTTGAGCCTCGCTTCAGGGCTTAAACGGTCTTTAAGCGCGCCTTTGACAACACTGACCTATGTTGCTCGGACTCGGGCCCGGGTATCGGATACGGGTACGGATCTAGATGTAGGATTCGTCATGATCTAAATTTTAAGATTTGTGGCTACGGATCCAGGTATGGATATGGATGCGGGGATTCGGCAAAAAATAATTCAAAATTCTAAAATAGAGTTATAAAATCTAAATTATGAGATATTATGTGGAAAAATTGAGGAGAAAATATTGATTAAGAGGAGAATCTCGGAAGGAGATAAAAAGGAAAAGGAGTGACATAGAAATTTCTATATACAAGTTATTCCATTTTCTTCAATTCACCATAGCTTTTGTTTTGATTACATAAATCATTGAATCTGTCCGGAATTTCTCCCTCGATTTTGGTCAAAGTACCCAAAATTGGTTGACCAGATCGGGTATGGATCCCACACCTGTGTCATGTCGACACGGGTGCGGCACCAAAAGTGAAGAGTCCGAGCAACATAGATTCTAACAACTCAAAATTTTATTTGGATGCACTTTGAAGTAGGATCTGGAAGTATACATGTAAAAATTCATGGACAGTATATTCGTCCAGATTTTGTCAATTCCATCTTCAAAAACATCTAACGATCATAAAATCAGTAGGAGGCCTCTTTTATTAACCACTTCAAAGAAGATAGAATCACTTCAATACATAAACAACAAGCATTTGGTATATCTATTTCCGAAGTTAATCCTTGGACAAAATCAGAGCTCCTGTGTACAGGGAGAGGAATTCACTCAGGAGTATTATATTTGACGGAGCAAATCAAGTAGAACTGTAACAGGCCTCAAATATCAGTATTTATTTCTCATTTACCAGTGGCGGCTTCACCAACAGCAGAGGGAGTGTTTGGCATCACCCTAATAAATCGGCCTTGACCTGCCCATTCCTTGAGAAGAGGAAAAAAATAGAATATGCTTCAGCAAAATGGGTTTAAGAAAACTAGCAAATTGAATCAACAAAGTGAATGACAAGATATGCATGCTTGTGGGCATCTTGTTGTCTTACGCTTTACTCGAGCAAATATACAGGTAAGCTTCAGTAGACACTAAGAGGCATGAAAAGCTTAGGCATGTGAGCTGATTGTCAATAAATTGAATAGCTGATTTCACCTTTGTTTCTAGAAAATATGATTAAGGAAATAAAAGATCTTTACTGAGCCAATTTTAAAGTTCCCAATGTCAAAGAAGCTAGGCACCTTTTTGGAATTACAAGAAGAATATGTCATTGATTTGAAAAAAACTGGGATGTTAGGTTGCAAGGCAGCAATGAGCTCAATGGAAGAAAATCGTAATAAAATAAAAAAAGAGAGAAATTATCCATCTTTCAACTATGTACTTTAGGTGATTGTTAATCAACTATATTGCAAACCACATAAGATTTAAAGACACCATGGTACCCAAATGACATTATTGTGACTTGTCCTATGTTGCATCACTAACAAAAGACCCACGGGTCTTGGATACGTGGGGTATTAGATTTTCCCACATTGGTTGAGAAAGTGGATTTTTGTTCTCCCATATGGTCTTGGATAATCCTAATCTAATAAGCTAGCTTTTGTGGTTTAGACCTAAGGGTCATTTTTCTTCTTCACATACGCATATTAAGTATTTATCATCAGTATATTAAGAACTATTATATCTTTCCTTTCAATAGTTTCTTGATGGAGATGGATTAACAGTCCTATTTTGTTTAGTCTAGAGTTTTGCCATGATTTAAGCTTTCCTATTTGTTACTTTACGGTGATTTGCGTGATTCTCAACAAGTTTTCCTTATGAGTCAAAGGCAGCTCCTGAAACTATTGCATCTAAATTGAAAAGCTTGTTTCCGTGTTTCTACTTCTTTTTTTTTTTGATTGAGACTGTGTGTGTCCGAGTCTCTTTGCACACAAACCTGCAAATCCTTTAACTTAAGACCAGCAGCAACCGACACCAGAAGGTCTTTCTGAGAGGATCCCAGGTCCGATGCCCTCAGAAATTGTTTCAAGCTGAACTTGAGACCTTGAAAGGGAGTTTCCGTGTTTCTACTTGTTGAGGAATATTATGAGAAGCTCTTACACCATTTGCACACAAACCTGCAAATCCTTTAACTTGAGCAGAACAGCAGAACTGTGACACCACATTTTTAACTGCATTCAAAAAGTGAGTAGAACAGCAGAATCACCACTAATTTTCAAAACATACAATAATATGAAAAAGCAATAAATCTGGCAACTGCAGCGTCTTTGCCTAAAATTCCCACAAGAGAAGCAAAACAAAAATATATCAATCACTCAACTAAGTGTGCCTAAATATCAAAATAGTAAGGTTTGGTGATATAAATCCTCTATATAATATCAAAATAGTAAGGTTGGTGATATAAATCCTCTATATACTTTTATTCAAGCACTTTTTTTAAGTACGGTTCTTTCTTTTTATAAGTGCAAAACAGAAAGAACAGACTTATCTGAAAAAAGTCATGGACTTTCTAAAACTAGAGGTTCTCCAAATCTCACACTTACTGCTGACATAATGTAAACAGCTAAACTTTAACTAAAATTGCCTATATGAATCCATTGCTTGGACTTATCTTTTAAAACTCCATGTGAGAGGTCAATCTCCAAATCAATCACCACAAAGCTTACTGGTGCATTTTGACATAATGTAACCGTAACAACTGCTAAACTTTAACCCCAACTATATGGTATTGCCTATATGAATCCATTGCTTCAGCTAAATCCACATCGACTCTGAGATATTGTATCTTTTAAGACAATTCCCTCCATGTGAGTATTAGGTCAATCTTATCCCTTAGTAGCATCTCAATCACCACAAAGCTGCACCTAAGACTGGTGCATTTTGAAGTTTAAGTAAGACATTGCCAAATCATCTCAAACAATTTTTCCAATTATGGAGAATCAAATGTTGACATTACTTAAGCATAGTTTTATACCGTGAATCATAACGTTGTATTAGTTATCCAGACATTAAATTAGTAACACAGAGTTGTATCGGCAGAAAGTTGTATTAGTTATGTGGAATGTCATGCAAAGATTATTTTTCTTATGCAGTCAATCAAATGATCCCTTTTTACAATAGGTTGCAAAGATTATTTTTCTTATGCAGTCAATCAAATGATCCCTTTTTACAATAGGTTGTTCACAGTTTCATCTTACGGTTGCTTAGTTCTAACATCTAATTGAAAAAAGGTTCTTTCACTTATTTTGCTAAAAAATGTTCTTTCACTTATTTTGCTGTACTTTTTCACAAAATTGAAACTTTCCGACCATCAAAACAGAAACAAAATTATTGCGGAAAAATAGACTTCAAATTCTCCCGCAAGTGTTGAAAGGAAAAGCATACAAAAGATTCTTTTTCTTTAACAAGGAGATGAGAAGAGAGAGAAAGGAAAAGAGTTGAACCATACCCACTTGAGGCTTCAGAGAGAATATAATCACATCACTGTCTTCAACCACCTGCTCTGACAAAAAACAGAAACATGTAAAATAAGAATCTTCAAGGAACCAATAAAAAGTTATAAGAGAGGTAAAGTGAGAAAACTAGATTCAGTAACTAGATCTCAGATTTTTCATTTTACCAAAAAGAATAAAGAAAATATACTTTAGAATGCAGGCTCCATTTATTAGTTTTTTAATGTAAGAAAGATTTCCAGAAAAAACAAACAAAAAATATTATGTATGAGACTAGAGAAAGAAGAGAGTATAATTTTTTGTTATTCCTATGATGATATGACCGTGAGGCGTGAGGTGCTGCTGAGATAGCAATTGCTAAGTATTTGTCAAGGCAGGTTTTTAATGGTGAGTCTCCTTGCTTGAACAAAAATTTTGAGGTCAATCTTAATCCAAGAACTTTGCTTTGTATTATAGTTACTATTTTATCTGAAAAAGTTTTCTCCTTTGACGTATTCAGGGTAACTTGTCTTGCATCACTCCAAGTAATAAGTCAGTTAGTCCCAGCAGCAAATGTTTCTTTTACCCATAATGTAACTTATCAAAAATTAAAAACTTTGGTTGTCCTATTAATAGCCTACAAGGAGAGCTTGAAAACATCAATAACTTGAAGCATTTATTAATTAGACTAATCTTGTAGTCTGAACATATGATCAAATCAATTTGGGAAGAAAAACACATATGATCAATTCAAGATTGTCCTGTTTCTTTAAGATCCTTTTTTATCAATTAAGAAATGAGGAATCGATATCCAAATAAAATGAGTTAAGGCCTACTATACGGTTTCTTTTTTCTTCTTATAACTTCAGTATACAAGCCGTATACCAAAAGGTAGAGAACCACCCAGCCAATAATATGGTTCTTTACAAATGTCACCCAATCTTCTGTCCAAAAGTTTTATGGGTACACTAAAAACTAGTTTTATGGGTACACTAAAAATTAAGTAAGAAGCTTTCATAAAGACGAGAACTATATATATATATATATATATATATATATATATATATATATATATATATATAGACACACACACACAACAACAACACACCCGGTGTAATCCCACAAGTGGGGTCTGGGGAGGGTAAGATGTACGCAGACCTTACCCCTACCTTGTGAGGTAGAGAGGCTGTTTCCAATAGACACTCGACTCAAAATAAAATAAGACAGCAAAATAGCAAGATACAAAACAAATGCAGCACCAGATAGTAATACACGAGTGTACATTAAAAGTGAAAATTATTATACTAAATAATAGCAGATAGGCATTCAAGATTGACAATGTATAAGGGTACCTGGTTATTATTCTCAAATACAGTAACCCCAATAGACTCAAAAGCAGTACGACGAGCCGATCCACTATGAGCTGTTCGAATACGATTAGCAGGCAATATCCCAGATTTAACAACACCTCTAGCTATGCTTTCAGCCATTTTTCCAGCTCCTATGAACCCCACCTTGTATGAATCGCTTGGAATCGGACAAACATTCGCCATTGCAAAAACTATGAAATAGTAAGATTTTACGTTTCTCCTGAAAACAACAACAAAGAGGAAAACAAGAGTCAGAAATTCACTGAAGCATTTCATCGAACATCTAGAATGCAAAATAGAATTCCCAAATAAACAGTAGCATAAGATGATCCAATTGAAACCCAGAATTAGAAACAAGAAATACAAAAGAAAACGATTAAGAAATCAGGAGGAAAAGCGAAGGTGACAAACCTAAAATCAGTGAAGAAGTCCAGGAAAACCTGATATTGTGGTTTAACGCATTACTCAACTTCCTATTTACTTTGCTAACTGACTGTTTAGTCCTTATATTCTGTACTTATTTGCAGTTTTATTGTTATTTTAAATCAAGTATACATGTTCATATCTCTTTTTCGATCCATGTCGTACTAGCTTAAAAAGATACTGTGAAATATAGAAAACACATACTTCTATCGTCCGTTCCATATTAACTGTCTTGTTTTACTTTCCGAGAGTTGATTGACTAATTTTTGTAAATTAAATTAAAAATTTAACATTAAAATTTAAATATTAAAAAATTAAACAAAAAATACTATTATAAATTGCAAATTTTTGCATATTAATATGATGAAAAAATATATATTAAAATATTAGTTAAAGTTCGTATAGTTTAACTCTCAAAAGTAAAACATGACAAGTATTTTTGGGATTAACTGAGCATATTTTTGATAGATTATTGTCTTAGGATAGCTTACATAGACCAAACATATATCAACCACGACTACAAGATTTAGAACTTCAAATATTTCTCTTAATCAAATTAACTATGGCTGATTCCAAATTAATTGAGGTCCACTATATGAGTATTTTTTATACACGTTTGGCTCTATACTAGCTATTTAAAACTAGAAATCCTATCCATCTCACACTTGTCTCTGTAGTGTTAGACAAAGACAAAATAAAACTTAGGACCACATGCTCTCAACTTCCATCCCAGCCACTAAAAAAAAAAGTCTCTTTTTTGATAATCAGATCAGTTTGCCTGTGATAGACTATAACATGATTTAGGTCGTCCCTAAAGGATAAAACCAAGAGGAATGATATCCATGCATGTATTCAACAAAAACAACATCATACTCAATAAGTGTACATGGAGAGTAGGATGTACATAAATCTTATCCCTTTATCGATAGAGAGATTGTTTTCGATAGACACTAAACTCAAAAGAAAAAAATTTGAATCGATGTTGCAAGAAAATATGATAACAAAATTGCAAGATATAAAGCAAATAGAACAACACGTAGTAATACACATTAAAAAAAAAATTTAAAAAAAAAAAACTACTGTGATTACCAAATAATACTGCACTACTCATAAGAAGAAGAGGAGAGGAGGCTGCCTCTGCCTTCCCATATAAAGTGTGGCAACACTCAACTACATACTAACATTCTATCACAATCCTCAACCTTTTCATATCTTAGGATCATATCCTCAGTAAGTTGACGTTGTGTCATATTCTGTTCTTCTTCGACCTATCTCTACCTCTCCTAACTTCGATTACAACCAACTCTCACGCCTACTTATTGGTGCATCTATGCACCCTCTTCATATGCCCGAACCATCTCATCCTTTATTTTCCCTCATCTTGTCCGCCATGAAAGCTACTCTCACCTTACCGCGTATAATTTCGTTCCGAATCATCTCTCTCTACATATATATTCCTTCATAGAAATTTGATAAAACTAGCATTTCATCAGTTAACTTGTTCTAACTAAGCCATGGGATGCCTTGTTTAAAAAAAAAAAAAAAAAATACTCCCACACACCGTTTTTACCCTTATTATTAATTATTGGGTTAGAAACTTTAAGGAATTGTTAGTGGCTACCCAAATTTTAAAATATATTTGATTTATTTCAATGAGATGAATTAGTAATAATTAGGGGTGATATAGTAAAATTGTCATTCTATTTATGATTCCTTAAAAATTGTGTTAAGTCAATACATGACAAGTTAAAATAGACGAGGGAAAGGTAATGGGATGCATTTTGCATTTCAATGTTGAAATTTCTTCTACTGTCCATTTCACATTCAAAGTTAATATTTCAGTTAAAGCGTTCCAAACTAATAACATGGAACTACTAAAAGATATGTGCAGCGAATGAGATTGTTTCTTCCTTAATTAGAAGTTTCGGGTTCGAGTTTTAGGTGTGAAAATTTCTTGATAGGAAGCGTTTTTCCCATAAATAAACTTTATCTTTGCGCGAATTCAAATTTAATCGTGCTTCAATTCGAATACCGAATACTTGAGGGGGAAAAAATAAACTAATAACATGGGCACCCGAGGGGACTAAGGTACTAGAGAGAAGAGGTGACGTGTCCGCAATCCAAAGGAAGCTGATTCTATTCAAAACCCTCCACTTTCCCTTTTCGTATCTCCCTATCCCTTCTCTCTCTCTCTCTCTTTGTATCTTTCCTTTCCTAATTGAGGGATTTGATCATCGCCATGGATGTTGAGTCACCCGAGTTCCAAGATTGGGAGTTGCTTCACTCCAACCCGACTTCCCACTCCGAACCCGTAATTCCATCCGGTTCAGCCACGAACGGTCTGGATGAAGTTGGATCAGAAACAGGCGGTATGATTCAACCCAATTACTTCTCTATAGACTCTCAGAACAGGTATATGACTAACTTCAGTGGAAGTGAAGAGAGCTCTGAAGAATCGGATAATCCTAGTTGGATTGATCCTGGTTCGGAAAACCAGTTTATCACGAAGAATTACGGTGAATTCTGGTCGGATTCCGGCAGTGATCGGTCCCAAACACGAAAAACCGGTGAACATGAAGGAATCGAAGAGACAAAAGTGAAAATGGAGAATTTGGGTCAGATAGTGTGAAATTTGGGGACTTTGATGAGGGACAAAATAGTCATTTACAAGATGGTTCAGAAAAGAAGGAAAATGGAAATGTTGAAGGTGAAAAGAAGAAAATGAGCATAGTGTGGTGGAAGGTGCCAATAGAACTTTTTAAGTATTGGGGTTTAAGAGTTGGTCCTGTGTGGACATTCTCTGTAGCTGCTGCTGTTGCTATGGGTTTTGTTATTTTGGGTAGTAGGTTGTTGTATAAGATGAAGAGAAAGACGAAGAAATTGGAGCTGAAAGTAAGTGTGAATGACAAGAAGAAGGTATCTCAGTTCATGAGTCGTTCTGCACGTCTTAACGAAGCATTCTCTATTGTGAAGCTGGTTCCTGTTATTCGACCACAGTTGCCAGCGCCTGGAATCACTTTGTGGCCTGCCATGAGTTTGACATAAGGGTAATATTTGTTATGTAAAAGGATACGTACACTTGCACTCTGTTTGAATGGTTGTTACATATTGTTTCATAATGTATTGTATTATACTGTATTGTATTGTACTGTATTATTTGGATGAATACAATGTTGGATAATTTTATAATGTACAATCCTGTTCATATATAATGGCATTCACATTAACTATATTTAATTTGAAGATAAACCTATAAGAAAAGCAGGGACAATATATCAACCTTGTATAAAAGTGTATATAAAAGGTATGGTGAGAGATAAAATCGGATTAATAGCAAAGACAAAATGAGTGAAAAAAATGAGGTAACACTTTTACACTGTTATACAAAATTATACAAAAAATTATTTTGATTACATAACGACTAATTTCCCTCCTCCACCACTGACCGATAACCAAAATGGAATAATCAAAATAAACACTGCATTTAAGCAAACAATACAATCCAATAGGTAACAACCATCCAAACAAGCTGTAACACGTGTCCTTGCTTCTGTACTCGTATTATTCTATTTTTTGATAGCAATAAACTCTGGATCAAGTTGCTGTTTGATCTCAAAGCTATGTATAAGCTCCGTTATAATTACGTATTATCTCTTGCGTTGCCAACATAGAATCTCATGTAGTAATTCCTTTTTTGTGATTGAATTAGTCATGATATAGTATATTTTTAATTGATGAAATTAAGAAACTTTAAATCTGTTAATTCCGATCTTCTTTTGAGTCTTCGAAAAACAGTCTGCAGACTTTGCTATGAAGAGCAAGAGCTTATTGTGAGTGTAGGAAGAACAGTTGATGTGCATTATGCCTTCACAACAAGGTTGTAGCTGAGTTTTGAATAAAACTAACAGAGCAAATCATGTTTCAGAGACATGAAATTGTCCTTTTCTCCCTCAGAACAGTCTGAATTCGTATGAATAAAAGGGTAAGTAGGACTGATTTTCGTCTCTCAGTTTTCCATATTGCTTTATCCGGAGTGCAGAACAATAAGAAACAAGTAACAAGTAACAAGGAACAATCAGTATGTAGAGAGAGCAATAGATTAAGAAACAAGTAACAAGGAACAACCAGTATGTAGAGAGAGCAACTGAAATCTATCTCCACCAGTATAATAAGCTAGGTACTCATCTGGTTTCTAGTAAGAGTTCCAATTCAGCTCTAGCTCACCACCTTCATACCCCCATTTGAACAGCATTCCAGAGCACCTTTCCTTTGTTGCAGCATTCCAGAGCACCTTCCCCAGCAATGCACCTTCCCCAGCAGTGCTAAGCATGCTACCGTATATGGATCCTACCCCTTCAGCTAAAAGTCATGTTCCACATGTTTTGCAGGATGCCTCAGCTAGCTGCATTCCCTACTGAATCAACTCAGACGTTGATTCAGAGATTCCAGGGCAAGTACACAAGCAACTCTGGTTAATGAAGGCACTCTGCTTGGCATCCTCAATTTATTTGACACATCCGCTGCTGCAATATTTTCATATGTACACTAAACACAAACCCATAGCATTGCTCTACACCACCTTTACCACTTAAATTGCTCTTTGCAAACTCAGAATCAAAATATCTCATGACAGCACTATTTGCAAACTCAGAATCAAAATATCTCCCGACAGCACCATAAATGGACCAGCGCTACAAAAGAGCACATCAAGATCATTTCAAAAGGAAATGGCCAAACTATTTGGGAAAAGATGGAAACAAAGAAACAAAGCTACTTGTGGTAATAAGCAAGAGGTCATTTTAATCAAACCACTTTTAGCTGTAAGGACATTGCTATCATGATTATCAATGATGATAATCATGATTATAGTATCAAAAAATTAGTCTCTACCCTTTTTCTCCAAAGGATACTCACACTTGAAGAAACTTTAATCGACGTCTTAAGCTTTGGCTACTCTAACATAGAAGCAATGTTCTGAAAAGAAAATTCTGTTTTTGAAGATATCAGGTCCAAAATATCATAAATATCTTCATTCTGTGGATGTTTTTTATCCCCAGCAACAAATGCAGAGACTTGATCCTTGACTTTAATCCAAGACCATCCAGGCTCCTTCATGACACCTTTCAATCTCATCAACTTCCTCAGTTCTGCTACTTCACCCCACTTCCCCTTTGATGCATAAATGTTTGACAGAGTAGTGTGAGTTACAGCACAATTTGGAGCAAGTTTAAGAATTTGCTCAGCCGCACGCCTTCCACATTCAGCGTCACCATGTAACCTGCAGCCTCTAAGCAAGGTTGACCAAACAACATCATCCTTTTCAAATGGCATACTCTTGATCATGTTCTCAGCGTCCGTTATTCGTCCAGCACGACAGAGTAGATCAATCATACAACCATAATGTTCCTTTGACAAACTAATTTTGTACTCCTCTTTCATCAATCTAAAATAGTGAAAACCTAGATCAACAAGTCCGGCATGACTACAAGCGCTTAGAACACCAATGAAGGTCACAGAATCTGGTCTTAGACCAGCATAAGGAATGTTTTCAAATAAACTTATAGCATCTTGGCTGTATCCATGTTCAGCATACCCATTAATCATGGCTGTCCATGATACAATGTCATTATTTCGTGCTGAATTAAATATCCTTGAGGCTTCTGGAATGCTTCCACATTTTGAATACATGTTGATCAAAGCACTCAGTACTAAAGGCGTATGATCTATTCCAATGATACGAACATGAGCATGAAGTTGCTTGCCCTGGTCAAGGATTGCCATACTACCGCATGCACTAAGTACACTAGCAAGAGCAAATTCCGTTGGCTTTGGTCCTTCCTTTCTCATCCATGATAACAGCTCGAAAGCTTCCTCACCACAACCACCCTGAGCATACCCAGCAATAATAGTACTCCAAGAAACAATGTCTCTTCTACTCATTTCATGAAATATAAGTGAGGCCGAATCCAACTGTCCACATTTGGAGTACATTGTGACAATTGAATTTGACACTGACAGAGAATCAAGAAAACCTACACGTAAAACATTTGCATGCAGTTGTGCACCCCAGTCTAGTCTTGAAAGATTTGCACAAGCAGCAACAACTGCTGCAAACGTATACTCATTAGGAGACACACTCGATTCTTTCATTCTCAAGAATGCTTGTATCGCATATCGGTCTTGACCACTTTGAACATATGTCGTGATTAACGTAGTCCACGAAACAACATCTGGCAACCTCATTCTTCCAAACAAGAACACACCATAATTTAGTTTCCCGCATTTATTGTACATTGTAGCAAGACTATTAGCCACATAAGAGCTCATATCCAACCCCTTCTTCACTATCCTAGTATGCATTTCCCTCCCGTAATTCAAACACCCAATATCAGCACACGCTTTTAACACAATAGCATAAGCATACGAATCACATTCTACGCCATCTCTCCACATTTCAGAAAAATAAACCAACCCTTCCTCATTATAACCAGCGAACAAGCCCCGTTATAACAGCAGTCCAAGAAACTACATTCCTAAGAGGCATTTCATCAAAAACTCTACAACCCTCCAACACATTACCAGCTTTCATGTACATATCAACAAGTGAACTGCCCACAAAAACAGAACCAACTAAATCAGATTTTATCGAATACCCGTGTAATAACTCACCACAATTCAAATTCATACTAATCCCACATGCCTTCACTGCAAGGCTAAGAGCAAAAGGGTCCATTTTAACAATAGGATCACGCCGCATTTCTAAGAATAAAGACAATGCTTGTGATGAACTAGAAGCATTAACATAACCGGAAATCATGTTGGTCCATGTTACCTCATCCCTTTGAGTCATTTTATCAAACATCTGGCGTGCATTTTCTAACTGACCTTTTTTCACTAACTCCTTTAATTGGGAGTTGATTTCAAGCATGTTTTGCAATGGAAAGTCATGGGGTTCTTGCATTAAATGATAGTTTCTTTTCTCCAAAGCCAAAAAGTCTCCCCATTTAGCATAGGTAAATTTTGAAGTTGAATATAATCTTCTGAGACAAAGCCTGATTGATATCATACCACTTCAGAACTAGCTATAATAACTCTACATACATTACCCACTGTTCACAGATCTTGCTATGGTTTAATGACAGCTTAGCGAAACTGTAAATAAAATATTAGTGACTGAATTGTGACGTAGTGCCACAACTTTCTTTACGTATATTTCGAACGTTCTCTCTAATAACTGTATTAATTAAGGACGCTTTTGGTCATGAGAATTACTATCTTCATCTCAATTTATGTAACACTTTTTGAATTTCAAAATTTCAAATAAGCTAACATAATTTTTTTCATATGTCTTTTAAATATTTTGAGTTATCAATTATTATGACTTATAATATTCCCTTTCGTTTCTAAATAAATGGTGTTATAGCTTTTTCATTCTTTTTCCAAATATGTGGTGCTGATTTTAAGAAAAAATTAATCTTATTCTTTCAAAATTATCCTTATTTACATAATAAAAAATTATTAAATACCTTTTCTTTTTCTATGCATTTAGACACAGTAAGGACAATAATTTATGTCAAAAGGAATAATACCCTGTTATTTACGCAATATTTTGTTCTAAAAGTTCATTTTTTGAGTTGTGGGTACTCCAAAAGACCATTGAAGTCTGATGCTCCGTCAAGTGTTTTAGTTGAAGTTTTAATGACACCCGCTCCATAAATGTTCGTCTGGCTAAAGTTTTAATCACCTACTCATAGAAAGTGATAAAATTTGATTAGAGATAAATTAGTAAAAACGCTTTTAATTTTTTAGGAGTGTGCATAAACTAAAAAAATCACTTATTATGAAACCGATGAAGTACTTTTTACGTGGTTTTCAAATATGTAACTTTTATAACAAAAAACTTAAAGATCTTTTGTCCAAATACACAGTCAAAATTAATAGGTTTAACTCTTGAAATTCGAACTGTGTATAAATTAGGACAGAGTGAGTATTCACTTTTCCTGGAAATTTTATTAACTTTATTTGAAAATCAGCATTTCATGAAAATTCTAAATACAACTTGAAATTGTATTTGAAATCCAAAAACACCTAAAACTCTGTTTTCACTTTTTTTTCACTTTCAGTACTTTCAAACAACCAAATATTCTTTATAAAAACTATAACAAAATATAATTTCATCTTCGGCCTGAGCTTCAAAAATTCCAAATAAAGTGAAAATTATTTGGGTTATACGGACAAATGCCTACTAAGTCAATTTTTGCTTAAAGACTAAACAAAGGACTTTTTCGTTTTATTTATTTTTAAAGATTCTTCTTTTCCTTTTCGCTTAATAAAAAATTAATTCAAATAGGAGTTATTCGAAAAGGCTACATTCGTTACTTTTATGGCCTAACTCAATATCAAAACTAACTATGTGTTTGATTGTTTTGATACGTTGACTGTTACTCTCTTCGTCCCAACTTATGTAACACTTTTTGGTTTTCAATAATCAATGTAACTAATTTTTAAAATTAAATTGGACAAGATTAAATTAATATTTTAAAATTAAAACAAAATTAAAAAACTACATAAAAAATACTATAAATTGCAATTTTTCTAATGTTAATACAATGAAAAAGCACATTTATAAATACTAGTCAAAGTTTACATAATTTGAATCTCGAAAGTTAAAAATGAGATAAGGGGAATAAAAGTATTGTGGGATTATATCTAGAGTTGTCGTTTTGTTTTGTTTTTTGTTTTTTGTTTTTTTTTTTTTTTTTTTTGTGTGTTTCCCACCTGGTGTCTGGTACTCGCATTGGAGTCCGACTATATTTGGATTCGCGCCGCGTAGGGCCCTGTTTGGTGGGAAGCGCTCCCTACCAAGAATTTTTTCATACCCAGGGTGTCAAGCCCCGAACCATGGCCTAGGCGTAACACGACACTCCATGCATTGGTGCATGTAACTAAGCGAACCACATGACTTTCTTGATAAATATGGGGCTTGGTGATGCGGAATACATGGAATCTCATGATGATGATGATGATGATGATGATCACAACAACAACAACAACAACAACAACAACAACAACAACAACAACAACAACAACAACAATAATAATAATAATAATAATAATAATAATAACAACAATAATAATAATAATAATAATGATAACAACAACAACAACAATAATAATAACAACAACAACAACAACAACAACAACAACAACAACAACAACAATAATAATAATAATAATAATAATAATAATACTTGTTTAAAAACATGATGTGGAAATAGTCTGAATAAAAATGATAATAATAAGCCAAAATGGCAATACAACTCTGCAGCATCTGACATAACATAACTGACTAGTCTAGTCTATGAAACCTCTGAACATGAATCTAAAGCGCTAAATCATTTACGGGACAAGGCCCCTACTTACTTAACAAAGAAACTAACATGAAATATAAATAATGTCTAGACCTCGAATGAGATGAGGCTCACCGAAAGCTGATGCGAGTGATGTCCTAAGGAGCAGATCCGTCGTCCTGTAAATCAACACCTGCATCGTGAAATGCAGGTGTCACGCCCCGAACCATGGCCTGGGCGTAACACGGCACTCGGGCCTTGCTTGCATGTGTCCGAGCGAACCTCATGGCTTGCTTGTCAACATGGGCATCAAAACAATATATCTATATGATGCTATTTAAATAAATCATGAAAATATAATTTGCGGAATAAAGTCTTGAAATTATCTCATAGCATGAAAATTCATGAAACATAATATTTTGTAAACATGAAAGCATAACCGACTTCGTGAACTAATATCGTCTATGAAACCTCTAAAACATGTCGACTACGACTACCGGGACATGGCCCCGGACTACCATAATCACATACTAAATATAGACTCCATGTTGAACCCCGAGAGAGGAGTGGGGCTCACCAATAAGCCGATAATCGAAGTGATCCTCTTTGCGTGTGTGTATGCTCACGAAAATCGGTATACGCAGTGAAGTGCGAGCCAAGAAAAAAGGGACGTTAGTACATGGTGAATAGTACTAGTATGTAAAACCTGGCCGAAATGAAGAACATGGCACAACATAGGTATAGAACATGAAGCGAAACCGAATGTAACTTGAACATGAGCATGAAACGTAACATGAGCATGAAACGTGAGTAAAGTTCGAAAACGTAATTCAATGAAAATACATGTATATAAAACTTCTTGTAACGTGGGGAATGCTATAGTGTAACCGACAACATGATCGGTACTTGCGCCCTACCAGGAGAACACTCACACCTTGCCAGGGGATATGAGATTTAGGTAATAATAGCATGTAAGGGTCCAACCGCATAATGAAGGTGTTGCTATTGCCGACAACCCTTATCCTACGGTGGCAACGTAGTTTCAAAGTATATCGAGCCTTCTCGGTTAACTAAGCAATCCCAAAACATGAACATGATATAGTTGGCTAAGAAGCCCATGATTTTCATGAAATAACTTGTAAATAACTTGTAATCATGATTTCACGAAATAACTTGTAACATGGTTTCATAAGATAACTTGTCGTAGTCTTGCAAACATGTTCTTGATTCATGAGTAATAACAATAGTTCATAATTATATAAGTAATTGTCTTGAAAACATGCATGTGACTTGCTACATAAAAATCATAAATTTTCATATGAACATAATGTGAATGCATGAGGAAGAATTCATGATTCATGGATTAAGCTAGGGTTCCTAATAACCATAATGGAAGATTAGGAATACAATGACGAATATAGATACCAAATTCATGTACATCAATACATAACTATGGGCTACCAATATGTTGGGTTTAATGCCCTAGGGTTTGTACTTCATGAATATCATGAAACGGAGCATGGGGAAGAACGTAGAGATTCCCACATGTGGATGGAAGTTCTACATACCTTAATCGCTCCAAAACTTGAATTAAAGACTTGAGCTTTGAAGAGGATTTCTAAAAATCTTGAATTCTTGAACCTTGAGATGGGTTTACTCAAGTTAGAAAGAGATTAGGGACTTGAATTCAACCTAAAATCATGATAAAACTTACCTTGTAGGATTCTTGAGGCTTGGGACTTGTTCTTCTTGACTTTAGGGTAATCTTTCGTGAATGGGGTGCTGGGGAAATAAACCCCAAACCTTAAATATAACTTAAAACGCGTAAACCCGACCTTTTGACCCGAAACTGACCTGTTTCGCGATGGTTCCGCGATGCGGGTGCATCGCGCAACATTCTGAAGCTAAAAACTCAGAGTTTCGCGATCTCTCCGCGAAGCGGGGCCATCGCGCGCTCTCACGCACCCTCACGCGCCCCGAGAAGCGACGGGTGTCGATTTTGTACAGTGTTCGGTAAAATGGGCATAACTTCTTGTAAGTAACTCTGTTTGGGCTGGGCGACCTACCGTTGGAAAGCTATTTCAAAGATCTACAATTTTCATTGAGGAAGGTTCCTCAAATTCCCAACGGATTTGCACGAAATTTGACTGGAAGTCAGACGTATCGAAAACTTAGCCGATTCTATAGGATTTCAAGTGCTTTACTATTAGCCATATTGAGATGATCATATCTCCTTGATCCGATCTCTCGATTGGCTTGGTCCTTATATCGTTAGAAAGGTATTTCTACATACGTAACTTTCATTAAGGGTACTTTCCCAAATTTCAAGCGATCAAGGAGTTATTCTTTGCCCGAAGTAGGCGTATCAACCATTTTCGCAAAACGTTCAAACCTTCAGTTTTTCCGCTAAAACTCTAATGCTATGAGTCTAAACTTAGTTCCAAGATGCAGAGTATTACAATATCTCCCCCTTGGGATCATTCGTCCTCGAATGATGGGTCATGGTTAAGAGTATGGCTGGACATGGCTTGACTATATGAACGTGAAGGAAACATGACATGAAACATGGAGACTGAACTAACATGACATGGTTACATGGAAATGTGACTACTGAGACATTAACATGGGCACTGGATAGCTGACATGAGCATGGAACATGAGACATAACATGGCATGGGCTATGGAAACTGACATGACATAGTTTCATGAAAACGTCAGTGCCGAAACATGAGACATGAATAGCGAATACATGAACTTGAACGTGAAACGTGAGGCATGAATACATAAGGGATATTATAACTCTTCTCCAAAATGTCATTAAGCCATTATTAATTCGATACTTGTAATTCTTTCCCGACACACAACATATACCTTGCTTTCCTTAACAACTTTCGTCTCCTACCTCAAATGTCTTTGAAATCTCGTTTAGAATCATTAAATATTACTTCTTACTCGTTAACATGTCGTATACGTCATACCCTTTGTGGGTCTATTCGCGGTACGCTAACGGGGAAATTTCCAAGGTGTAACATTCTCTCCCTTTTTTTGGGGCATTCGTCCTCGAATGTTAAACATTCGGGATTTTACAAAATTTCGCTAAAGTTTTCCCTGTAATATGGAACTACCAACCTGTCACAACTGCCCATAATATCATCGTCTCACAGGGCTACATCACAATAGCACTATAAATTGGCCACACACGGCCAAAAGCATGAAAAGAAAGCTTACATACCTCAAAATCTTGGTGTTTCATCATAAATCTCTTCTGCGGGCTGAAACAAGTGCGGGTACATGGATTTCATATCCTTCTCGGCTTCCCATGTAGATTCCTCAACTTTCGACTCCTCCGGGACTTTCAACGAGGCTACTTCCTTAGTTCTCAACTTGCGAACTTGACGGTCAAGAATGGCTACGGGGATCTCCTCATAGGTGAGGCCATCCTTAATTGTTATAGTATTAGCAGAACAACCAACGATGGGTCTCTACCCACTTCCTCATCATGGATAAATAAAACATTGGGTGTACGAGCAACCCAAATCTTGTGGCAACTCAAGTTCATAAGCTACTAGACCAACCTTTCGTAGAATTTCGTAAGGTCCAAGATATCTGGGACTTAGCTTCCCTTTCTTGCCAAATCTCATAACACCCTTCATGGGTGAGACTTTAAGGAACACCCAATCATCAACTGAAAATTTTAAGTCCCTTTGCCTCACATCCATGTAAGACTTCTGGCGACTCTAAGTTCAAGCGCTCTCGAATTAACTTGACCTACTCCATAGCCTGATAAACTAAATCTAGTCCTAACAATTCTACTTCACCAACTTCAAACTAACCAATCGGTGACCTGCACCTTTGCTCAAAAAGGGCTTTCAAATGGTGCCATACCAACACTAGCATGGAAATCTTTTTTTTTTTTTTGTAAGTAAACTCAATAAGAGGCAGGTGGTCATCCCAATTACCATTGAACTCACGGACACATGGTTACTGAACTGAATGAATACAAGATTACTAAACTGCGGAGCTACTAAACTGAATGTCTACTGAACTGACTGAGGACTGGGATGACTGAATACTGGGCTAACCGAATGTTTTGGATTAGCCGAATACCGAATCGGCATGAATACGTGAGTACTGAACTGATATCTGAGTATTGAACTAACATGAATATTATAACATGAGATCTGAATAACGTATCTGTCTGACCATTTGTCTGAGGATGAAAAGCTGTACTAAGGTTCACCTCTGTACCCAATCCTTTCTGAAAGGATTTTCAGAAGTTCGCTGTGAACTGAGCACCATAATCTGAAATAATAGACACTAGGGTCCCATATGGTATGGCAATTTCATTAACATATGACTTGGCATAATCTTCTGTTCAATTTGTGGTCCTAACTGGCAAGAAGTCGTAAGTTTGTCCACAATCACCCAAATTAAATCATGCCTCCTAGCTGAACGAGGTAGACCTAGAATGGTGAGCTTCTGACATAATTAGCTCTCTGAGCCATCTACATCTGGAACGCATAATCTGCCTCGGTATCTCAAGGTACCATTATCTCCCTCTTGTTCAAAAGCTAAGGCTTTCTGTTCGTGAATCCCCTCTTTCATTTGCAGCAAGTAGGAATCACCAAACTGCTTCTCTCTAACTTTGATGACTAAGGAGGAATAAGCCATGTTCTGGGCAACAACTCCACCCACTTCGGAGTCTGAAAATCGAATTCCTAGCTTGGATAAGCGGTGAACTTCTTTCTCCATAGTTCTCTTGTCTGCCTAAATCATGAGCTGTACTTCCTAAAATACTCATAGTCTTTGTTGTGTGCTAAGTCTATGACTAGCACCTTAAAGATTAGAGTCTTGTGCAATGGCACTACCCTTTTGACACATAACTGGGCATGATCTTATAGCTTTTCTGTGATCGCCTAATCGATAGTAGTTGAACTTTACACGATCCGTTCGACGATCATTCTACTGTTTGCTAGTTTTCTCCAAGATGAGGCATATTCCCTTATGGAGACTATCTCATTATGCCAACCTAACTGAACTGAGGTTCTTCATATCTCATACTAACCCTTCGGGTCTTCAATTATCTCAATTGGACTTACTGGCGATTTATGCATCTCCCCCTTAGACCAAGGCTAACATCTTATACTTACAAATTCTTCTCTTTTGATGGGATCCAGTTAACATTTCTTATCTTCTGTAATTCCTTTGTACTCTACAACATTGATGAATCTTTCGACTCCCATCTGAGCAATTTCTCATGGGGAAGAACTAAATTTACTTACATGAACGGGTTGCTACTGTATTCATAACTGGCATACTCCATCTTAAGGACTTTACTCTGCTCACATTGTAAATCTTAAGGCAACCCCCCCCCCCCCCTTTTTTTTTTTTTTTTTTTTTTTTTTGACAACTCTTAAAATTTCGTTCTTCCGTAGTTTGCTCTCTTTGCTTTTGCTGATTTCTTCTTCCACTAATCACTCTATACTGAACTTAACTTAAGCCCTTCGTTTCTAACACACATTTGAATGTATCCGAACTGTCACCCACTTAAGGTGTTCATCTGAATAGGAAATCAAATCATATTTCTCAAAGTCAGCCGTACTCGTAACTTAGTCAAATCTTATCATTATTGTTGACATGGCTTTTCCAGACATATTACGAACTTATATCTCATTCTCCTTCTATTTCTAGGAAAATTTTGCGAGTTTCTCTCGTATTTCTTACTATCCCAAACCCGCACGCAGAAATACCAACAATGCCTCACAAGGCCATATATATACATATATATATCATATCATATCATATCACACATGGCTCCCAATTTTAACAACAAGATAAAAAAATGATGAACTTACCTCATATGTCCAACTCAAACTGTACCTGTTACACTTTCCTGTTTATTTTCCCTTTCAATCTTTAACTGCAGATGGAGTGGGTCCTGATGACCTCCGGTAGAATACTGTCTGCCTCCACCTTCCTGAGATCCTCCATGATTTACCTTTTTCCTGTTGACTTAGCTCCTTTTCTAATTTCTCGGATATCCTCTCCCTGTTGTATTCTATTCTCCTTTCTCAAGAACATCATTATCATTCAACTTACCATTCATTCCACAACACCCCTTCTCGAGCAACTTACATTGTATTCCACTTTCAATAGCACTTGAAGTCTCATTCGTTACCAGTAAATATTGAACAATTGTACCCCCTATGGGTAAACATCCTTACTTAGACCTTGAATTACCATTCATCTCCGTGCATTCGAAACGTACGTAATTCGAGAGGAAGAGAAGTTACTTATTGCTCTAAGCTTCATGGCACGATCTAGAGTAGAAAGAAATGAGACAAATCCGAATGTCTTGGTGGTCAATCGTTTATATGTATGGGGCCCTCACACATATAAAAGTGACCCCACTGGACACGGTTTCATAGACTCCCTAAAGACTCTTGAACCTAGGCTTTGATACCAAGCTTTGTCACGCCCCGAACCATGGCCTGGGCGTAACACGGCACTCGGGCCTTGCTTGCATGTGTCCGAGCGAACCTCACGCTTGCTTGTCAACATGGGCATCAAAACAATATATCTATATGATGCTATTTAAATAAATCATGAAAATATAATTTGCGGAATAAAGTCTTGAAATTATCTCATAGCATGAAAATTCATGAAAACATAATAGTCGCAAACATGAAAGCATAACCGACTACGTGAACTAATATCTGTCTATGAAACCTCTAAAACATGTCGACTACCGACTACCGGGACATGGCCCCGGACTACCATAATCGCATACTAAATATAGACTCCATGTTGAACCCCGAGAGAAGTGGGGCTCACCAATAAGCTGATAACTAAGGTGATCCTACTGCACGGGTGTATGCTCCTGAAAATCGGTATCTGCACCATGAAGTGCAGGTCTCCGGGCAAAAGGAATGTTAGTACACGGTGAATAGTACTAGTATGTAAAACCTGTTGAAATGAAGAACATGGCACAACATAGGTATAGAACATGGTGAAACCGAATGTAACTTGAACATGAGCATGAAACGTAACATGAGCATGAAACGTGAGTAAAGCTCGAAAACAGTAATTCAATGAAAATACATGTATATAAAACTTCTTGTAACGTGGGAATGCTATAGTGTAACCGACAACATGATGCGGTACTTGCGCCTACCCGGGAGAACACTCGCACCTTTCCCGGGGGATATGAGATTTAAGTAATAATAGCATGTAAGGATCCAAACTGCATAATGAAGGTGTTGCCTACTTGCTGACAACCCTTATCCTACGGTGGCAACGTAGTTTCAGGCTATCTGAGCCTTCTCGGTTAACTAAGCAATCCCAAAACATGAACATGATATAGTTGGCTAAGAAGCCCATGATTTTCATGAAATAACTTGTAAATAACTTGTAATCATGATTTCACGAAATAACTTGTAACATGGTTTCATAAGATAACTTGTCGTAGTCTTGCAAACATGTTCTTGATTCATGAGTAATAACAATAGTTCATAATTATATAAGTAATTGTCTTGAAAACATGCATGTGACTTGCTACATAAAATCATAAATTTTCATATGAACATAATGTGAATGCATGAGGAAGAATTCATGATTCATGGATTAAGCTAGGGTTCCTAATAACCATAATGGAAGATTAGGAATACAATGACGAATATAGATACAAAATTCATGTACATCAATACATAACTATGGGCTACCAATATGTTGGGTTTAATGCCTAGGGTTTGTACTTCATGAATATCATGAAACGGAGCATGGGGAAGAACGTAGAGATTCCCACATGTGGATGGAAGTTCTACATACCTTAATCGCTCCAAAACTTGAATTAAAGACTTGAGCTTTGAAGAGGATTTCTAAAAATCTTGAATTCTTGAACCTTGAGATGGGTTTACTCAAGTTAGAAAGAGATTAGGGACTTGAATTCAACCTAAAATCATGATAAAACTTACCTTGTAGGGTTCTTGAGGCTTGGGACTTGTTCTTCTTGACTTTAGGGTAATCTTTCGTGAATGGGGTGCTGGGGAAATAAACCTCAAACCTTAAATATAACTTAAAACGCGTAAACCCGACCTTTTGACCGAAACTGACCTGTTTCGCGATGGTTCCGCGATGCGGGTGCATCGCGCAACATTCTGAAGCTAAAAACTCAGAGTTGCGCGATCTCTCCGTGAGCGGGGCCATCGCGCGCTCTCTCCACCCTCACGCGCCGAGAAGCGACGGGTGTCGATTTTGTACAGTGTTCGGTAAAATGGGCATAACTTCTTGTACGTAACTCTGTTTGGGCTGGGCGACCTACCGTTGGAAAGCTATTTCAAAGATATACAACTTTCATTGAGGAAGGTTCCTAAAATTCCCAACGGATTTGCACGAAATTTGACTGGAAGTCAGACGTATCGAAAACTTAGCCGATTCTATAGGATTTCAAGTGCTTTACTATTAGCCATATTGAGATGATCATATCTCCTTGATCCGATCTCTCATTGGCTTGGTCCTTATATCGTTAGAAAGGTATTTCTACATACTGTAACTTTCATTAAGGGTACTTTCCCAAATTTCAAACTGATCAAGGAGTTATTGCTGCCCGAAGTAGGCGTATCAACCATTTTCGCAAAACGTTCAAACCTTGCTTTTTCCGCTAAAACTCTAATGCTATGAGTCTAAACTTAGTTCAAGATACGGGGTGTAACCTTCGGGCAAATAAAAGGGACGTCGGTTTTTCCAAATTGTCTTGCCATGTGTTGGCCATTAAACAATTCATGACACATGAAATAATTGAACTGAAACTGAAACTATAAGTTGAACATGAACATGAGTATCTGACATGAGTATGCATATAACATGAGTAAATCATTTTAAGTGTGAGAGCCTTACCCCAACCGGAAATGCAACCACACGTTAGAACGTGGTGTCAGATCTCTGAAACACAATGCGAATGATCATGTGGCGCGTTGCTTGGGGTACAAGAACATGAACATGAACATGAATGGATTCAACAACCATTTTTGTAAATATGAAAGTATCGTCCTAACAGGGCGGAGCGATCCTTATCCTACGTTGGCATACATAGTTTCAGGCTATCTGAGCCTTCTCGGTAATCCGTGCAACTCTCAAATAACATGAACATAAAAATAGGTATAGTTGGCTTGGTAGCCCGTGAACTATATAAACATGATTGAAAACGTGATTCTTGCTTGTATTACAACATGAAGATAAATACATAATATAATTTATATGAAAACATGGAAACATGTAGAAGTTCATGAAAATAAACATAAAAGTTCATATCTTGCATTTAAGAGCACATGGAATGCAACGTATGGGTTTCCATAGACTACAGACAGATTCTCAATAACCAAAAATGAAATATCAAGAAAGCAATGATGAATAATAATACAAACATGGTATAACATGATACTTGTAACTTAGGGTTATCGTAAACATGTCTAGAACCCTAGTTTTTGGTAAATTTTTGTATAATCATGGAAGAACGTGGCATGGGGAAGAACAACGATGTCCTCATGCCTAGATAGAAACCCTACATACCTCCAAGACTTGCACTACAAAAAAAAATGCATAATTTGTGGAGGTTGAAAGTTGCAATTTGTTGAGGTTTTAAGCTCCGCTAGCATCTAATGGAGGCTAAAACCTCTGTGAAGTACAATTTTCAACCTCCACAAATTACCTTTTTTTTTTATTTTTTTTTATTTGTAGTGTTGTGATAAGAATCAAAACTTTGAAGAAAATCTCCAAAAATTGCACCTTGAACCTTGAATATATATATATATATATATATATATATATATATATATATAGTGATATATATATAGGAATCATGAGTACTACGTTAGAACTGCATGGAATCGTGTGGAAATGGTTTACCTTAACGTAGGATATGGTTTGGGGGAATGGCACGTCATTCTAGGGCTTGGAGAATGAGAGAAATTGATTTTTAGAAGCTAAGTGTTGTATTTATACGAGTCCTGGCGCGTCTGGATCCGTGCTTGGCAAGACCTGATGTTGAAGACGAAGCGCGGATGGTGCCTTATTGCCTTGGCTCGCTAGCATCCTCATGAGGCGAGGATAGTAGACGAGGCAAGAAAATCATCCTCGCCCTGTCCCTCACCTTTGGCCTCACTAAGTATGCACGCGGCGCTCCCATATATAGCACGTACGGTTTCTTGCGCGGATAAGGAGAGAGACAAGCCCGGGATGCTACCAACTGACTTGGCTCACCAAGGTTCTTGCTAGGCGAGGTCAAACAAGCTTACTCCATGTAATCATATGCATGCGTATCCTTAGTATGACCTCCATATCTGTCACGACCCAACTAGAGGGCCATGACGGGTATCCGGAGCTAGCCTACCGAGCACCACTCCTCCATTTGTGATCTCGCATATTCAATCTGAATAAATACAATTCTCAAAGCAAAATTTATTATGAAATGATCTCCAATTTCTCCTCAAAACAATATATATATATATATATATATATATATATATATATATATATATATACAAGTCCATGAGGCTACATAACGGTATACACAACATACACTAAAGAGACCATAAGACATATGTCTACGAGCCTCTAACTAGAGTACTGAAAATTATAAGGACGGGACAGGACCCCGCCATGACCCAAATATGTACCAATAAGCTGTAACTCCGGAGTAGTGGAGTGCTCTTGTATATCTACTAATAAAGCTCCTAGGTATTTGGACCGGCTCCTTATCTCTACTGCGAGCATGAACGCAGCGTTCACGAAAGAAAGGACATCAGTACGAACAATGTACTGAGTATGTAAGGCATGTATAATAATGTAATAAGGAAATAAAGAAAACATAAAGAGATAACCGGTAACTGATTGCCTCTTAAGGCGGAATCATACATGCTAACTTTTACCTTTTAATGCACATCATATACATACATAAATAAACCGCCTGAGTCATATATCATCATTAGCCCGCGTCGGGGTAATCATCTCACCCCTCCCACTAGTGGTGACTGCCCGGCCAACTAGATCCAATGTAATCATCATCATAAGCCGCCCACTACGCCTACCGTAGTGGTGTTTGCCCGGACAACTAGGCCTGGTGTAATCTTACATATACATAACATAAAGCATGAATGAGAGCCCAAGTAAAAGCCACAACTCTATCGAGTGACATAAGGTCGGTAACCTCCGATTAATGTTATGGACAAATCACCTTCGCTATATCTCACCTCGAAGGAACAAGTAACATAAGATGAGATCATCAATAAAGAATAAAATTAGTAAACATGTGACAAGCTCAATAATATCATGGAATCATTGAGAACTTTTAGCTTTAGCCTTTCTAGAATGAAAATCATCATCACTATCTTGCCTTGCTTTAAGGGAATAACCATATAAGATGAGACCAACTGTCATAAATACTGTTAAGAATTTCATGGTAGGCTCAGTTATATTATAAGAGTTTTGAGAGTTAAGGTTCTCTAGATCTTCTAGGAACAAGAATAATATGGATAGTATATATGTGACTATAACATAGGATTCATACCTTTGAAAGAAAAAAGGTAGCCTTACATACCTTGTCTCCTTAGTACACGGATCCCACGAGTCCTCGTACGCCTTACGAATTATTATCTACAGTAAACGAAGTATCCATATCAACAATGGGTTCATAACTTATAAGAGAGCTCATTTAGACATTTTGTCGAACGTTTTATGTGCATAAGATTCATGTAACTTGTTTTCCTCAATCTTATACATGTTTCGGTACCATCAATCCTTCACTAGTTCCCTTTTCATCTTCACAACTCACTTAACAATCCAACCACTTCATATTATAATTTTATTTTCACAAACCAACCCAACAACATCACAACCATACCAAGTCTAGAACAATTCATACTCAAGCATAGCTAAGAACAAGTTCTAGCACAACTTAAACCTTACTTTCACAATTTCTCCTTCCCATAAGTTATGTAAACGCCAAATAACACTATAAACATGAAGATGGAGCGATAATCTTACCTTCAATCACAAGGATCACTCTAAATTCGAAATTCCTTCACCTCCAAGAATTTTCCAAATTCAACACCACAAGAGGAAAAACAATCTAATGATGATCATGGAATTCTTCATCTTAAAATCACCTGGTTTGCCCTTGATTTTTGGACTTAGGTCATAAGAAGACTTGTTGAGAGAGTTTCTAGAGGTTTGTAGGTCCAAAAATGGTGAAATAATGATTTAGGGTCGAATTTGGTCTATTTATAGTGGTCCAAAAAATTCTGGACCGACACAACATGCTGCGAAGTTGCGAGGTCGCAAAGCGCGCTTTGCTAGCCGCATGTTGTGTCGCAGGCCTCGCAACATCACCAAAATTCACTATCACACTTTGCTGCGCAACTGCGTCTCTGCAAAGCGTGCTTTGCTGCTCGCATGTTGCGCCACATATTGCGCCATAATGTGACACTTTGTCAAACTTTCGCCGAAACTTAACTCTGATGATCCGACAAGTCTTAAATGTTCCCGAGGCTTACTAAACATAGTTTTACTCCCTTATATACCCAAGATGGACATATCTATCCTCATGATCTTGAAAAATTTTGTCCTACTTCCCAAGACTAGGACAACTAGCACTCGGCGAAACTCAACGTACAAAAATGCTAGGTGTTACAATATCAACCATAAAATCAATACACTCTCCATATATTGTCCCTCCATGAGCAGAATGAAATCTGTTTTTTTGACTTAAATTTCCCGTTTCGGTTTTCTACACCCTTGAGTCATAGGCATGGCTTAGTTTAAAGATACGCGGTGTTACACAGGGCTCTAACCTGAGACATGGGATTAAGAAAAAAACAGTCCGATCCGTTGCACCACATTCTTTGGTGGTCTGAGAGGTGTTATTCAACTAGTTGTGTTTTACTATTGGAAAAACACAATAAGTTGCCTTCTACACTTGTGCAAATAAGTCATTTACACGTCGTAATTGTATTTAATTATTTGCCTCTTAAAGTGTTTTTAGTTTTTTGAGACTCTTCTAACGATGTATCAAAATGGTTTAGTGTAAAATGAAAGTCTCCATCTTTCAATAGTATTGTTAAAGATAACTAAAACACTATAAGAGGGGGGCTATTAAATCCAAGTTAGCGTCAAGGTCAAATTTTTCTCACTTTCTAACGGTCTTCTCGAAAACCTGGTGTAGTAAAATTAATGTTCCAGCAACTAACAACTCGTATTTGCTTCTGCAGAAAAAAAAAAGTCTTAAGTGGATTAATTAGTATTATATCCTTAACCATCATCATTAACTGCAAATGCTAAAATAGATAAAAAGATGTTGCTGGCAAACAATCTTTTTAGTGTGAATAAATCTAAAACAATCTTATACTAGTTAACTTAGTCAACACTAATTCAAAACCAAGTAGAAAAAAAAGAAAATAAGATGAATAAGTGCCAAGTTCCAACATTGAAAATTAAATACTTGGGACTCAAACCCCTCTATATAAACAGCTTATCAGTGTAAGCAAATTTTCATAACTCTTCTCTATTAATATTTCTTTCTATTTTACATCAAAGAAAAGACATGAAAATGACTTCTCCATTTCCAGCCAAGTTGATTGTTAGCGTTGTCACTTTGCTTTGTTTAATTCACTTTTCTAGTGTTTGTGATGCTATGAGGATACTTAGGGAGGAAAATGATAATATTTTTAAGGAGGAAAAGGATACAACAACTCCAGGTTCACCAAACACTGGATCAGGATTTCCATTCAATTTTCCGCCTTTTAATATCCCCTTCAATATGCCAAATTTTACTATTCCTGGCATTCCTGGTTTTGGAATTCCTGCTACTGGTACTGGTGGATCGCCTGGTTCTGGAAGTCCTGGTACTGGTACTGGTGGATCGCCTGGTTTTGGAATTCCAGGTACTGGTGCTGGTGGAGCGCCTGGTTTTGGAATACCTGGTTTTGGAAGTCCTGGTGCTGGTGCTGGTGATAATAATCCATTTAATCTTCCAATTCCTGGAGTTCCTGATGTTGCTGTTCAGCCCCCAGCATCCACCCCATCAATTCCTATACAAGTTTAATTTCTCTCTGTTATTATCAGTTTAATTTATGTTATGAAGATTAGCTAGCTTTTGGGCTAGACATCATGTAACAAAAAGAACAAAATTAAAATAATGAAAAGGAAGAAGGAAATCAAGGAGTAAGTTTGTTTTAGAGCCATAGGCTCAAATTAATTATTTCTTGTCCTTATTTCTGATGTAATTAATGGGAAAGAATATGGGAATATATGTGAAGTAAAATAGATATCATACTCTGCTATTATTTCTTGTTCTTTTTCTTTTCCTCTTTCTGGCTTCCTTATGACATACTTAAATTATCTTCATTTATTATTTTGTTATTTTTTCCGAAATGCACTGGTCTGATCAACACAAATCCGCGTCGTGAGTTTTTTTTTTTTAATCGGATGTCCCCGAAGGAACCGTGTCGTGAGGGTCCAGTACAGAAAAAATTACTCCCGACCAGAAGTTTGTCCAAAAGAGGAACTAGAGTATTCAGTATTATAACCCATTTTTCGAAGTTTGGGTCAGAACTCGTTGGGTTAAAATTTAAAAATGGGGTAGATCAAAAATTGGGTCAGAATTAGTTGGGTTAAATGGGTCTTAGACTTAAATGGCGCCAACTAGGTATTTAAGTTCAATTCCGGTGAGGGGTGATGAATGGAATGAATCCCACATCAGATCAGGATAACAACATTGGACTCCTTATATGACTTGAGTAATTCTCCTCCCTAAGAGCTAGCTTTCCGGCTGTGAGTTAGACGCAATGTCCATTTTAATATAGTATCAGAGTTAGGCTCATCCGATGTGGCCTCGGACCATGTCGAGGGGTGATGAAATGCTCCACTCCATGAATGAGCACGCTCCAGACCGAACAGTAAAAGTCCGGATCTGGGCGTGAGGTGGGGTTGATGAATGGAACGAATATAGGAACCTGGGACTCCTTAAATGGTTTGGGCCATCAAGGTGAATGTAAGTTTCAGGCTGTAGTGACCTTCTAAGATATATGAGCAAAGCTTGAATGATTTTGTTGTCACAAAAAGTTCAAAAGTTACTTTATTCATTCTAATTTGGATGACCATTTAAGTAATTAACTCCATAATTGTACGTCCACTACAATAGCCATTGACATAATCTATATATAATTAGCATGTCATCTCAAAATCATCCCTCGTTATTTAGCTAATTGTCTGGTTGAAATTTGCACAGTATAAATCAGAATTTCACTAAGATGTTGAAAAGACTTGATGTCTGAGACTATGTTCAACCTTTAGTCTTCATTTCCAGTTACCTTGTTTGGATGCTCTATATTTTGAATTTATGATTGAAGTATTTGTGTATGAGACAACCTTTTAGGTGTGCGCGCTGAAAAAGAAACTAAATATAATGCATCTCATTATCATCAAATTTAACATTTCAGATCATATATAAATAATAGCAATGTGCTAATCTTATTACAATCCGAAAGGGCAAGCTTGGTAAGGATTTCTACAGTTTTCGTACTCAAGACATTGAAACTGATTTACAGAACCATTTAAAACAAGACATCACCTTTTAAAATGATCAAAAATGTCGCACGCTCCTCTGCTGTGACGGATCTGTTTTGTTATAGATCCTATGCTTTCCCGGTCTAAACAGAAATTTGGGCAAGCACGTTGATTTCGCCGTATCTAACCAAAGCCTAAACTGTAAAGATCGCAAATAAAGCTATAGGAACTCCAGGGAGAGCAGAAATGAGCTTCGGCTCACAAGCCCTATGATAATTGTAACCAAGAAGAAAGTTGCTGCATAAGCCAAGAGCATGCCAACTATGGCGACAAACAGTGTCGTGAGCCCAAACAATAACTTGGCAGACAATGACACAAGAAAGTCCTCTTCAGTGTAGCGAGATGTCAGAATGGACAAGAACATAATGATGCAAACAACGTGGATTAATTAGCATTATATCCTTAACCATCATCATTAAGTGCAGATGCTAAAATAAATCTAAAGCAATCTTATTCTAGTTCACTTAGTCAATACTAGTTCAAAACCAACTAGAAAAGAACAAAAAATAGATCAATAAGTGCCAAGTGCCAACAATGAAAATTAACTCTTGGGACTGAAACCCCTCTATATAAACAGTTTATCAGTGTAAGCAAATTCAGATAACTACTGTATTTCTTTTCTATTTTACATCAAAGAAAAGAAATGAAAATGACTTCTCCATTTTCAGCCAAGTTGATTGTCAATGTTATCACTTTGCTTGGTTTAATTTACTTTTCCAGTGTTTGTGATGCTATGAGGATGCTGAGGGAGGAAAATTACCAAGGGAAAGAAGAGGAAAATGATAATTTTTTAAAGGAGGAAAAGGATTCAATTCCAGCTTCACCAAACATTGGATCAGGATTTCCATTTACATTCAATTTTCCACCTTTTAATATGCCCTTCAATATCCCAAAATTTTCTATTCCTGGCTTTGGGGCAGGAGGATTGCCTGGTTTTGGAAGTCCTGCTACTGGTGCTGGTAGATTGCCAGGTTTTGGAATACCTAGTACTGGTCTTTGGTGGATTGCCTGGTTTTGGAATACCTGGTGTTGGTGGATTGCCAGGTTTTGGAATACCTGGTACTGGTGCTGGTGGATTGCCAGGTTTTGGAATACCTGGTGTTGGTGGATTGCCTGGTTTTGAAATACCTGGTACCGGTGGATTGCCTGGTTTTGGAAGTCCTAGTATTAATGATAATAACCCATTTACTCTTCCAATGCTTGGAGTTCCTGATGTTTCTGTTCAACCCCCAGCATCCATCCCATAAATTCCTATATAAGTTTTTTCTGTTATTATCAGTTTAATTTATGTTATGAAGATTAGCTAGTCTTTGGGCTAGACATCATGTAACAAAAAGAACAAAATAGAGATTATGAAAAAGGAAGAGGATATCAAGGAATAAGTTTATTTTAGAGCCATATGTGATGACCTTCCAAGTCATCTTGCCACATAAGCACATATTTTAGACATGTGGATGCTTACATGGCAAAGATGCTAGCATTTGTGGGAAGATTCTAGAGCCATGAAGAGTTTTCTTGGAGAGACTCTAGATTCTTATAAAATATTTAGGAAGACTTTCTTGAGAAGCCTTAGAATATTCTAGGCATGTAGAGAATTCTAGAGAGGGGACCTACTTGTAAATATAGAGGGACTTGTGTAACAATTATTATTTATCCATTAGCCCCTAGGTGAGTAGTATAAATAGAGGGGCATACATTTGTAAAAAACCATCAAGCAAAAATCCAATAAGTCTTCTATAATAAAAAGCTTCATTCTATTAAATTTCTCTTGTCTTTCTCAATTACTATTCCCTTAGCGATCTTGAGTGTAGTAATCTAGGCTGACTTGGCAAATCAAGATCGTGAGCAAGTTGTGCAAGAACATGAGCGAGTTGTCAAGTGCCGCACGTGCGCTTAGTTGAAGACTAAGGACGTGACAACGTGGTATCAGAGCGAAGGTTACGACTGAGGGAATGGCAAACGACGGAGAAATCAACGCTGCTAAAACCCAAGCCAACGTCATCCAGGATGCTGGCGGCAAGAAGGGCCATAACAGAAAAAGGAATGACGCCAACAAGAGCCAGGAGGTGCCGCCAGAGGTTGTTCCAAATGAAGGGCTTACATCCCAAGAACCATCTACCGCTGAGGCGAACGAGGATGACGTGGAGGTTCTGTCCGAGGATGTCTCGCTCAGGTAAAGAGTGGGTTATGAAGGTTAACGTGGGGATGGACGCCATCGACATATTTGGCCAACGTTTGGGCAAGGTGGAGGGCACTCTTAGTGTTCTTGAGGGGCATACTCTTGAAGAGATTGAAAGCATCCGAAATGACTTGGAAGGGCACATGCGGGGCCGAGATTGAGGTAAAGCAAACCATCACCGCCTTAGAGTGCGGACTCATGGAGGCGTTGAGTACTATCGATGCCATGAAGGCAAAGATAGTGGCACTCGAAGAGCAGGTCAATGTTGGCGTGACCGAGGCAACCAACAATGTTATTGTGACGAGTGAAGCTAAGATCGAGGCTCCCAAGCCACCAGTGTTTAAAGGGATTCGTGATGCACAAGAGGTGGAGAACTTTCTTTGGCACTTGGAGAATTATTTCGTGCATGGAAAAGTGAGGGACGATAAGGTCAAGATCGCTGTTTGCTATGTTGTACCTAACGAGACTCGCCATGTTATGGTGGAGAAGAAAGGTCGCCGATCGACAGAGGTCTATGCACAATCAACACGTGGGATCAGTTCAAGCATGAGTTCAAGCGACAGTTCTTCCCAAATAATGTCTTGTATGAGGCAAGGGCCAAACTTAGAGAGTTGAAGCAGACAGGGAGCATTCGCGACTATGTCAAGGAGTTCACCACCCTTATGCTTCAAATTCCCAACCTCACGAGTGATGACTTGTTATTTCACTTCATGGACGGGTTGCGGAAGCGGGCTAAGCAAGAGTTGCAACGCCGGCAAGTCAGGGACATAGACCAAGCCATAGTGGAGGCCGAGTCTTTAATGGATTTCAAGCATGACAAACACGACAAAGACAAAGGAAATGAGTCAAGGGGTGGCAATGCCAAAGGTGGGGGAGACCATGGTAAGAACAAGGACTCTCAACAACACTACTCCAGGACTCAAAATGCCAACAAGTTCGACGGTAAAAAGTCAAGTGGTCGTCAGGGCTATGCCGAGAAGAAGGCGCAGATCGAGAAGAAGGGATGCTACATATGTGGAGGACCACACGGCTTCAGAAATTGCCCCGACTTGAAGAGCCTCAATGCAATGGTCCGTGAACGAAAGGAGCAGACGCAAGGAGAGAGTTCAGGCACCGCACAGTTAGGTATGATAAGCATATGTGGCGCTGTCAAGAAGCAACCTATCCAACCCGACGAGAATAAAAATCAATACGTGGATCTCACCATAAACAACAAGCTCGCTCGTGCATTGGTGGACACTGGACGACTCACAATTTTGTGACCGAGGCTGCAGCGAAGAGACTAGAGTTGAAGCTTGCTCCAATTAATGCCCTCGTCAAGACTGTGAATGCTAAGCCAGAAAATGCTTGTGGTGTAGCTAATGGCGTTAGCGTCAAATTGGGCGATTGGAAAGGTACGATAAATTTTACCGCCACTACTATGGATATCTTTGACATTGTTCTGGGGCAAGAGTTCTTTAGGCATTGCCATGCGATGATCGACCCCTACCTCAAACGTCTCTTGGTCTTGGAGCGAGAAGGAGCTTGCATGGTGCCTACAGTGACCATGCCGCATACAAGGGGCCAAACACAACTTTCAGCTATGCAGCTAATCAAAGGTCTTAAGAAAGGAGAGCCGACATTCATGGCAACCATTGCAAGTTTGGAAGAATACAAGGGGCCCCAGGAGACATTGCCGCCTTGCATAGAGAAGTTGCTCGAGGAAAACAAGGATGTCATGCCCGATGAGCTACCTAAGTGCTTGCCTCCTAGACGTGAGGTGGATCATAAGATTGAGTTGGAGCCGGGGGCCAAGCCACCCGCATTCGCCCCTTATCGCATGGCACCGCCTGCGTTGGAGGAGCTTAGGAAATAACTAAAGGAGCTACTAAATGTCGGCCACATTCGCCCATCGAAGGCACCCTTTGGTGCACCGGTGTTGTTTCAAAAGAAGAAGGATGGATCATTGCGCCTGTGTATAGACTATCGGGCACTTAATAAGGTCACAGTAAAGAACAAGTACCCGATCCCGCTCATTGCCGACTTATTTGATAGACTTGGACAAGCCAAGTACGTTACCAAGGTGGATCTTCACAAGGGTTACTACCAGGTTCGGATTGCAGAAGGAGACGAACCAAAGACAGCCTGTGTGATAAGGTACGGAGCCTTCGAGTGGTTGGTGATGCCCCCGGCTTAACCAACGCACCCGCTACATTTTGCACTCTCATGAATGAGATCTTTCATCCCTACCTGGATCGATTCGTGGTAGTCTACTTGGATGATATAGTCATCTACATGACAACACCTGGGGGAGCACGTGGAACACTTACGAAAGGTTTTCCAAGTCTTGCGAGAGAACGAGCTATACATCAAGAGGGAAAAGTGCGAGTTTGCACAATCCAAGGTGCACTTCTTGGGCCATATCATTAGCAATGGTGAGCTACGCATGGATGAGGCTAAGGTACGGGCTATCCAAGAGTGGGAGGCACCTACAAAAGTAACCGAGTTGAGATCCTTCCTTGGCCTTGTTAACTACTATCGGTGGTTTATCAGTGGCTATTCGGGTAAGGCAAACACCCTTGACCGAGTTGCTAAAGAAGAACAAATCATGGGGATGGACGGGAACCGCCAAAGGCGTTTGAAGACCTTAAGGCAGCCGTGACAGAGGAGCCAGTTCTAGCGCTGCCCGACTTTAGCAAAATGTTCGAGGTGCACACAGATGCTTCGAAATTTGCCATTGGGGGTGTCCTGATGCAAGATAGGCATCCCATAGCGTTCGAGAGCCTTAAGTTGAACGATACGGAGCGGCGTTACACGGTGCAAGAGAAGGAGATGACTGCCATTGTGCATTGTCTTCGCACATGGAGACATTATCTTTGTCAGTCGAAGTTCGTGGTCAAGACTGACAATGTGGCCACTAGCTACTTTTGGACACAGAAGAAGCTCACACCAAAACAAGCTAGGTGGCAAGATTTCTTGGCTGAGTTCGACTATGTGTTAGAGTATAAGCCGGGCAAGGGTAACGTTGTAGCCGATGCCTTGAGTAGAAAGGCCGAGCTTGCTGCCATTACTTCAGCAAGTTGGGATATCTGAGAGGCTATAAAGGAAGGCATGCAACATGATCCCACAGCTAAGAAACTTATGGAGTTAGCCACCCAGGGGAAGACGAGGCGTTTTTGGGTGGAAGACGGTATATTGCTCACCACAAGTCGAAGAGTATACGTGCCGAAGTTTGGAGATGTTAGGCGACGTATTATGAAGGAGAGCCACGACACCTTATGGGCCGGTCACCCAGGTCAACGCCGCACTAGAGCCTTGGTTGAGTCGGTCTATTATTGGCCGCGCATGCGTGAGGACATAGAGTGTTATGTGCAGACTTGTCTTGTGTGCCAACAAGACAATGTTGAGCAAAGGCAGCCCGGAGGACTTTTGGAGCCACTACCAATAGCGGAGCGTCCATGGGAGAGCGTGACTATGGACTTTATCACCTATCTACCGAAGTCCGACGGTTATGGAACTATCATGGTGGTCGTGGATAGATTCTCGAAGTATGCCACTTTCATGCCCGCTTCACGGGATGTACAGCTAAGGAAGCCGCCAAACTATTCTTCAAGAACGTGGTGAAATATTGGGGCTTACCAAGGCATATCATCGGTGATCGAGACCCTCGCTTCCGGGAACTTTTGGAGGGAGTTGTTCGACATACTTGGCACGGAGGCACTTTTCCACTAGTTTCCACCCGCAAACGGATGGACAAACAGAACGGGTCAATGCCTTATTGGAGTGCTATTTGAGGCATTATGTGGGTGCACATCGAAGGATTGGGCAAGGCTCTTGGACCTAGCCCGGTTCTCTATAACCCGCAACGGAGTGAGTCCACGGAGTCGGACACCATTTGAGCTAGCCACAGGCCAACAACCACAAACTCCACATTCACTACCGGCGTTCGAGGGGAAGAGTTTGGGGGCTTACCATATGGCCAAGGGGTTCGAGGAACAGCTTGACACTGCTAAGTCCTACTTGGACAAGGCGACGAGGAAGATGAAGAAGTTTGCCGGCCGCAAGCGTCGTCCACGGCATTATAAGGTTGGGGACATGGTTTTGGTGAAGTTTAATCGAGGCAGTTTAAGACTACGGGACATGCACGGAACTTGGTGCGGTATGAGGGCCGTTTAGGATCGTTGCCAAGGTGGGTAAGATCTCATATAAGTTAGAGTTACCGCCTCATCTTAAGATTCATCCCGTCTTCCATGCTAGCGTGCTCAAGCCATACCATGAAGACAAGGATGATCCCAGCCGAGGTCAGTCGAGTCGGGCGCCAATTACTATTACCGTCTCTCATGATCGGGAGATTGAGGCTATCATTGATTACCAGGCCAGGCGAAGACAAGGGCAGAAAGCCACCGCCATGTTTTTGGTCCCATTGGAAGGGGCAATCACCGGAGGAGGCCACATGGGAGCGATACGAAGACTTGTGGCAATTTAAGGACAAGATTCGAGAGTTTATGTTAAAAGAATGCGCCGCGGTCGTCGCAACATCAGGTGGGGGAGAATGTGATGACCTTCCAAGTCATCTTGCCACATAAGCACATATTTTAGACATGTGGATGCTTACATGGCAAAGATGCTAGCATTTGTGGGAAGATTCTAGAGCCATGGAGAGTTTTCTTGGAGAGACTCTAGATTCTTATAAAATATTTAGGAAGACTTTCTTGAGAAGCCTTAGAATATTCTAGGAATGTAAAGAATTCTAGAGAGGGGACCTACTTGTAAATATAGAGGGACTTGTGTAACAATTATTATTTATCCATTAGCCCCTAGGTGAGTAGTATAAATAGAGGGGCATACATTTGTAAAAAATCGTCAAGCAAAAATTCAATAAGTCTTCTATAATAAAAAGCTTCATTCTATTAAATTTCTCTTGTCTTTCTCAATTACTATTCCCTTAGCGATCTTGAGTATGGTAATCTAGGCTAACTTGGCAAAGCAAGATCGTGAGCAAGTTGTGCAAGAACGTGAGCGAGTTGCCAAGTGCCGCACGTGCGCTTAGTTGAAGACTAAGGACGTGACACATAGGCTCAAATTAATTATTTCTTGTCCTTGTTTCTGCCGTAACTAATTAGATAGAAAATGGGAGTAACTGTCAAGTAAAAAAAGAAATCGTACACTGCTATTTTTTTTTTTTTTGTTCTTTTCCTCTTTTTGGGTTCCTTACTTAAATTATCTTCATTTACTATGTAGTTATCTTTTCTTAAATGCATTGGTCAGATTAATTTAGATGATATCGTGTAGGGCTTATTAAAGAGAAACTATTCCAAAAGAGGGACCAGATATTTTAACCTATTTTTGGAATCTTGGGTCAAAATTTGTTGAAAAATGGTTAGATGGGTCTTAGACTTATATGACATGCCAACAGGGATTTGAATTCAATTACGAGAGGAGAGTGTAAGTATCCGACTGCAGTGACCTTCTGAGATATATGACCAAACTTGGATGATTTAATTGTTATTAAAAAATTCAAAAGATTACTTTATTCGTACATGTCACACCCCAACCTTGGGGGTGTGGCCGGCACCCGCTTTTAGAAGGGCCGAGCGAACCAACTGTGATATCTAAACTCTGTAACGTGAATCATAGGCCGACGAGGCCGCTGAATAACAATAGTAAGAAGTATATCATAACAACCTGCAAGCAGAAAAGGCCCAACAACACATATATGCATAACTAAGGCCGACAAGGCCACAACCAAGAAAGACAACCAGTCAGAAGGCCGGCAAGGCCAAACACAATACCTGTACACTGACTGATAGTTTATAAGCCTCTAAGAGCACTAATATGCATCAGGCGGTCGGGACGTGCCCCAACGCGTAGCCATAATATATATATATATATATATATATATATATATATATATATATATTATATATATATATACATATACATATATATATATATATATATATATCCATATATTTGTATATATATGCAGACTACTCGACTAGCAACTCCGAGAGATGGAGTGCGAACATTCGCTCGAACTCGGTATCCCTGAGAAAGGTATACCAATCTGTCTACCTGTACCTGTGGGCATGATCACGGCGCACAAAACGCGCGTCCGAAATATGTACCGAGTATGTAAGGCAAGAAGTGTAAACATAACATAAGCATAAGAGATACGGATAATCATGGGAAAAGATCTAGAGACAACCTGAAACTCTGAACGAGGCCACTGAGGGCGACCACAACCATGACATAAATGTAAATGCATGCTCGTAAAATCATTCCTCACTGTGGAGGCATATATCATATCATATAACAATAATAAATCTCTCTGTGGGGTGAGCTCATCATCATAACATCATCTCTGGCGATCGACGTGATATGCAGCTACGTGCCTACCCGGCCGCCTACAACACCGGCTCGGGAGCAAAGAAAGAAACATGTCTAGGTGCACATATAAGTGCCTACCCGGCCGACTATAGTACGGCTCGGTAATGAAAATAAATACACATATATATACAAGTGCAATGAAAGACTGACCTCAGAAGAAATATCATGGAAAGAGTCCGAGTGACCTATCGTCATTATCCTTCGACTATCATTATTGTTGCTACGTTTATCATTATCTGATCATTAGGCCAAAGAAGTAAAAGTACAAGGAAATATCTTGTTATGAATTATTCAGGAAGCCAAAGTTAGCCAAACTCTTATGAAATACGATCGACACAACTTTTATCGGAAAGAGTGTGCCAACGAGAGGTTCGTCACCTTGGAGCAATAGACCAGAAGATAAGGATTAACTCAATTAAAGGAAGTACAATCAACTCAACTTTGATGTCAAGAGTACCATAACTAATATCATTCTTCATTCGATAAACAAGAGGGATACGAAATGTGAAAGGTACTTCAATACAAGCTATTCATGAGAAAAGGGTAAGCTTAATCATTGTGGGACATAATCGACACAAGTTGAACGGAAAGTCTTTTAATCGATAGCCAAAAGGAGATGTGGACCATAATTTGGTACAAGTCATGGATGAGTATGTGTCAGCTCAATTATCATGGAACGCGATCGATCAAGTTAGCGGAACAACTTTTCAACGAAAGGTCATTTGAAATCTAGTCACGCCACAAAGAGAATAAAGCCCTACATACCTCGTCGATGGAGTTGTATACATTTCCCCGAGTCTCGAACGTCTTACGAATGATTTCCTACATAATACGGACTATTCAAGATCAAAACCAAGGTCATAACTTATAAATCTTCATGTAGACATTTAATCGAGCAACTCGTAAGGGCGTCAATTTATAGGACTTTTTGTAGCATAATTTCCTCGTAAAACGCTACCAAATTCTACTTTTCTACTCCTCCTCGTCAATACGATCCAATCCATATCAACACAGCTCCAAACAACTCGTTAAAACTACATAAAACAGCCCAACTATCAAGCCAAGTCCATAAGAGTTCACAAGAATTGTCAAAGCTTATTCTATGGGGTTTTCACCAAATTTCTAGGTTTAATTACTTGTAGAAGTTCAAAGAGATCAAAAGGAAGTTAAAATATACCTTAGATGATCAAAATCACTCCAAACTCCAAGTTACTTCAAGGTGAAGTCCTTATCCAAGAAGCAAATTAGCAAAAAAATCACAATTCCGTAGTTGCCATGTTGTTCTTCATGTTAAAGTTGATAGATTTGCTCTTGGTTTGGATTGAGATTGATGGAGGATTAATTGGAGAGGGTTTGAGAGAGTTTTACAGGTCACGTATGGTGAGGAAATAGAGAAAAAATCGTGAAGAGGGTTCTTTTATATAGCTTAAAGTGAGCAGTCACCGACCTTGGTCACTGTTCCCGCGGCAGTTTGCATCCTTGGACGAAAATGCGAATATCTCTCTACTCCGATGTTGTATCGACGAACGAAAAAAATTCTCTGGAACTCGTAGACCTTCGATTTGGTAGGTGGATCACCCCGTAACTCCAAGTAGATTGAGAGAAAAGCTCCGAGACATCTGACCCAAATTTCAGTGAAATTTACAAACTTAACTTGCGACGCCCTCTGTCGACTTTCGTATTACAACTCGTTTGACTTCCAAACTTAACAAGAGACCATTATACAATTCAAATACTTCATATCATTACTTGCTTAGCATGTGGAGCACTCCTAATCTCACCCAAAAGTACAAGTTATCGTATTCCCAACTTGCCGACTTTTGACGAAACTATGCTTCTTTGATTCATTCACCCCTCCAAATCTTCCGCCACTTACTAATATTATTTATAGACTCTTGTAACCATTTTTATTGATAAACTCAATCCCTTTTATCCTCAACATAATTTCTTTTTGAACTTACGTCGACTAACTCATAATGCGACTTTAACGTGCGAAAATCCGAGGTGTAACAGTACAAATTTCTATAGCTTGGATGACCATTTAAGTATTTAACTCATAATTATGCATCGACTACAATTACGGTTGATATTATGAATATATTGTTAGCATGTCATGATCATCTCCATAATAATCCCTCGTTGTTTAGCTAATTTTTTGGTTGAAAGCTGTACAGTATCTTAATATTATCATGTTTTATTAATTGACGTTGAAAAGACTTGGTGTTTGAAGCTATATATGTTCAACCATTCCTTTTCATTTATCTTGTTTAGATGTTCTAACTTCGCTTTGAAACTCAACAATTTTAATAAAAATGAGAGAGTTTGATTTTTAAAATAAAGTTAAAGGGTGTAAATGATTTTCACCCCCAATTGTGTATAATTTTTTTTTTTTGGGTGTGTGTGCGCAACTGAAAAATGTAACAAAATAAAGCATTTCATAATCATCAAATTTAACATTTCAGAACATAATAGCAGTGTGCTAATCTTATTACAGTCCGAAATGCCAAGCTTGGAAATTTTTTCCACATTAAATTTTTTCCACATTACTCTTACTCAAGACATTGCAACTAATTTGCGAAACCACTTAAACAAAAGGCATCACCTATTAAAACGACCGAAAATGAAGCCCGCCCCTCTGTTGTGACGGATCTGTTCTTTATAAATCCTATGCTTTCCCGGTCTAAATAGAAATTTGGACGAGCATGTTGATCTCGCCGTATCCAACCATAGCCTAAAATGTAAAATCGCGAACAAAGCTACAGGAAGTCCAGCAAAAGCAGCAATGACCTTCGGCTCGTAAGCCCTATGATAATTATAGACCAAGAAGAAAGTTGCTGCAAAAGCCACAAGCATGCTAACTATTGAGATGAAGAGTGCCATGAGTCCACACAATAACTCGCCAGGTAATGACACAAGAAAATCATCTTCAGTGTACCGAGACGTGAGAATGGTTAACATAATGATGGAAACAATTGAAGTGAAGAGTGCCACTGCATCCGATGTGACAAAAACCGCAAAGGCATTCAATTTTATCATTATTGGAGTGCCTTCATCGCTGTTATTACCGCCTGGAACAGTGAAGGCAGCAGCAAACATGACTGTGGCAATCAAAGCTGCAACCATCATACAATAATTTGTAGTGTCTTTCATCCACGCTTCAACTTCTTTGAGTAATTGGTTGTGCTACTCCAAGAATAATTGCCCCGGCGTTTTCCCATATTTGTTTTTATTCTTGAGGAGTAAAGATGGCATAATTTTCTCCACCTCCTGCCCACATAGTTATTTCGATGAGATTACTACTTACTAGCTATCAAACTTTAGATGTCATGACTCATGAACTCCTCTCTAATTAGAAATTAGAAATTACTATTTCCGCTGGCACTCCATATGACCATATTATCTGTCTTTTTTGACTGAAAGTAGAAGGAAAAAGGGAAACGATCCCTTAGGTCATATATCTCACCTTAAACCACATTATCTCTCTTTGCATTCGAAGAGCAGCACCAAATAGTTTCAGAAGTGAAGGCGGCATAATCTTATTGGGCTCCTGTACAAATCAGTCATAAATCAGTTGATGACAGTCAAAAAATTATGAAAAGTTGGAAGTACAAATATTAAGAATACAACATGTATTGTTTAAACATGATAAAGGGAAAAGAAAGAGGAAAAGAAAATTAAAAGAAAATTGCAAAGAGCTTCAGATAAAGAAGTAGAACAGTTTGTTCACCTAAAAGCACACTCTCTCTTTTATCTGTTTTATCTCTCTAATCAATTCTTGTTCAAACTGTTTTGGAAGCTCTGTCACACTTGTCTCTTCTATGTCGCTAGTCGACCCATCTGTTTACTCCTCTTCAAGCTGTTGGTCAAGTTCCTGATTAAGATCACTTGGCTGCCCCAACATGCCGGCCAAATGTAGAATGTTATTGCCATCTTCGTCTGTTATGAAAGTAATTAAGTGCTTGATCATCCCTCCAATTTGGTATATAAGACCGAAGACTTTTTCCTCTCTATGTAAAACAGCAACATGAAAAATGGTCAGTGCTTTTTCGTTGAGAGTCCAAATGAGATCAGGATGATTGCGAATAGCTAAAAACTCTACATTTCCCGCTTTTGCAGCAGAATGGAGTATTTTTGTCTTCCTAACTAGCTCCGAAAGACCATCCTCTGCGAATTGTAGTTCACGTTCTGCCTACAGCTCCTTAAGTAGCAGACCGGCTTGCTTCCTCTGTAAAAACTTCTCTAGAGGCACTCCAACACTTTTGGACCCTAAAATTCGAAGCAATATGAGAAGTACAAAAAAAAAAAATGCAGAGGACATGCTGTCAGTATATATAAGTTAAATTGTATTGCAAAATGAGAACTATATATGAGACAATTAATTCAAGAATTCTGTTAGGTCCAGAGAATTGTACATGGGATGAATGGTATCATAAACATTCCCCATAGTAGCAACCAAGCTCGTTGAAATCCAGAATTTAACAGATGAATGAACTTCTCCCAGTTTCCCTCTGTATTTTCGCTACTGATTGTTAAAGGCTTTTTAGATAACGCATTTAAGATATCTGCTGCATAAAGTGTGGCAACCAATGTTCTGTCCCTTTTGAATAGTTCTAATGCCACATCTGCAAGTAAAACCAAAATCAACCCAACAATAAACACACATACACACATCTCAACATTAATCGAATTATAAATTCTAAGAGTTTAGTGTACCATAGATTTCACTCTGAATAATGACTTCAAGAAGCTCAAATAGTTCTTTGTCTTGCATCATTTTTTGGGTCTGTCACCTTGTAGAGATACGATACCATATCTTTGTTTCTGAGAGAAGCTGCAAAAGTGATTGGTGTGTTTCCATCATCATTGGGGATGTTAGGCAGTATCTTATTCTTTTCCCTCATTGCTTCAGCAATTTCAACAACCCCTGACACTGCTGCAAAACAAAATGCAGTATTTCCGTCGTTACTTTTCAATTCCAAATCAGCTTTTGTCATCAGCTTCACTAGCTCCCCTACAAAATGAGTGCTCCTTGCTGAAGCTGCAATATGTAGAACTCGTTCACCCCGTTCCGTTATTTCTTCGTGAGCAAAACTTATATCCTCTTCCAAAATAGGCTTAGCAAGTCCCCAGTTATTTTCCAAAGCAGCTAGATAAAGAATCTGATGCGGTGTAAGCTTGGCCTGCCTGCCTCCTGAAAATTAAAGCAGGTTATAATGGCCACTTGTATACAAAAATCACTGAGTACAAGCTGGCCTGCTGGACAAAAAAGTTGTAGTAGTATAAACACACCGTTAAGGGCCAAAATTACCCCTGAACTTTAAAAAATAGTTTATTCATACCCTTCGTTATCTTTAGGGCCAATTATACCCTTCTTGTTATATCTTATGGGGTCAATTATACCTTGTATGCAATAGGTAGCGTAAATTGGCATCATCCCTTCAAAATTATTGTACCCTCAAATAATTTTTTACCCACTAAAAATAACCCAACGACTTGAATTTTTTTTTTCAGCCAAACTAATGCGGAAATTTTTATTTTTTTTGCTAGAAAAATTATCCGTATTAGTTTTGTTGAAAAAAAAATTCGGTGGGAAGGTTATTTTAGTGGGTAAAAAATTATTTGAGGGTAAAATAATTTTGAGAGGGCCGAGATGATGCCACGTGCTGTACTCGTTAGACATAAGGGTATATTGACCCCATAAGATAACTTGGCATAATTAGCGCAAGTATAGCGATGTATTTGAATGAACTATTTTAAGTTGATGTAATTTTGGCCCTTTTCCGATTTTAATTTTACTAAGCTCTTCATCTTAGGAATTTCATAGCTTTTGCAATGTTCATTGTAAACAAATCTTTGAAGCTGCGAAAATGATGTAAATGTTTTTTTTCTCCCCCCATAAAAGCTTCTTCCTTTGCTTTGTTGATGACTTGAACCTGCAGCAACATCAGCGTTGTAGGTGGAGGTCACAACACGAAAAGTAACCTCTCTTGTTGAGAGATAATATCGGATAATTGTTCAACTGGGGTAGTTATTTCGCTAAAATGCACTCAACTTTATTTTCCAACCCAAAGAAAAGCTATTAAAAAGGTAGTTCGTAAAATCACTCAACTTTGTTTTCCAGCCCAAAAGTCACTCAACTAACAGTAGTTCACTCAACTTTGTTTTCTAACCCAAAAGTCACTCAACTATTGTATTTCACTTAGAAAGTCACCCAATCTATTTCAGTGATTTTTCAATTAAATTTTGCCGACATGAAATTTTTATTTAAAGCCAATTTTTTAAGAAATAAGAAGATATGCATTTTAATCATTTTATTGACCCGCCCCACTTGACCCAACCCGTTAAAATAATATTGACCAAGAGCCAACGGATACAACTTAAATAAATTGACAAAAAATATATTGGAAAATCGTTATCTTAATTCACAAACTTTCTTGCAACACTGATTTGTCAATTTATGTAAGCTGGATCCGTTTGTTATAAATAGAACTGTCACCAATAAGCTAAAATAAACAGTTTGTTATAAATCTTTGTAAATGTGCATGTGTAAGAGTAAGAGTTGACTTCAAAGCTAAAAAGATATATATAAGGAGCCGGGAACTCACAACTAAGACAATGCTGCAGTTTGGGATTAGAAAGTTGACTTTCAATATCACTTGCATTATCTCCAGGAGTTGTAGGCATTCCATCATCTTGTTCTTGAATATCTTCATCTTGCTCATGTTCTTCTTGCTTAGATGACAAAAGTCCGGTGTTTTGAGATGTTCTCAGTGATTGAGTCATACCAGGATTGTTATGATCTTCTGCAATAAAGAATAAAAGTTATAACGAATTGCTTAAATTATGGTATCGCTTCGGTGTTCACTTACAACTCAAATATAGGGTGAACATTAGAAAAATCAAATTTAAATCAAATAAAGAAAGAAGAAACAATATGAGAGGGAGAAGGAAGCGAAGAAAGACATACAGGGAGAGAGACGAGAGATTGTGCACTATTTTTGCTCTCTTCACTGTATAATTCACCTATATATATATATATATATATATATATATATATATATATATATATATATATATATATATATATATATATATAATTGCTTATAAAGCAAGATGGTTTAATAGCAGTAGGTCAGAGTTTTGCCAGTATTAGTAATGCATAGATTAGTTATTGATGAAATTTATGTATTAGTATGCATGGATTAGTTGTTGATGGAACTTATGTATTAGTCAATGCAAGGATTAGTTATTCCATCTTATATCCTGCATAAAATAATTATTCGATTCCCTCGTAACTTATACATGTATTAGTTATGCGAGTTTCTAAATTGCAAATCAAAGACCATATTAGGTATGTTGAATTTTATATATAGCAAAAAAATGCTACTAACATGATACTGTATTACTTAGAGGATTTAATACCTGCATAACTTAGCTCCTAACCAGCTACCAAACGACCCCTATATAGGCATTAAACTATTAAAGGAATATATATTCACCACTTTTTATCTTCTTTTGTTTTTACTCCCTCTGTCCCAATTTATGTAGCACTCTTCGTTTTTCAAGAGTCAATTTGAGCAAACTTTGAAGCTAAATTGGATTAGATTAACTCAATATTTTAAGATTAAAATTTATATATTTGAAAATTATATGAAAAGTACTATTAGTTGCAACTTTTCCCATATCAATTTGGTGAAAAAATACATTTTAAGATTCTGGTCAAAATTCGTGCAGTTTGAATCTCGGGTAGCAAAAAGTGCCACATAAATTGGGGCAAAGGGAGTACTTTTTTTTCCGCAGAGAATGTCAGTTTATCACTTTCTTGATAATCTTAAGAAGTTTGGTAAAGAAACAAATTAAATTTAAAAAAGGGGAAATTTGCGTTTTTAGCCTCTTAAATATTGATATATTATGATTTTATTTCCTGTAATACCCTACTAAATATATTTAACCTTCTAATATTTTCACTTCTGATCTTTTTATGAATTTTCACAAATTTAACGAATTGTTGACTATCACGTCATTTAATTACCCATAATTTAAGTTAAGCGTAAAATGTTACTTTACGTTTAAGGGTAATACAGTTTTACAAATTAACAATATAGTGATTAAATGTTTTTATATAAAGGAACAAAAAACACACATTTTAATTAAGTAAATATTAAATGTATTTTGTTCATATGTTTGTCAATAAGAATATATCAATAACTTAGGGACGAGAAGTGCCCCAAAAAAAAGTTTGTACGTATATTTTTCCTTTGTTATACCTGCACAAGAAGGATTATATTTAAGTGTAAGGTCATCATGTGTGGATTACGTTGAGTTGGAAACTCTCGATAAAAGCATGTGAATTCCCGATCGAACGTTGCCCTTACCTAGTGCGAATAATTAACAATTAACGATAGTATTTTCTTATTATTTATTTCTTTATTCAAGTCTTTGTTTATTGATGTCTTTATTCAAGTCTTCCTTAATTCATTTAAATTGGGAAATAAATAAATAAGTACTCATGAATTCCGGAAATCTTAATAGATCATATTCACTCTCCACCAACAGTATTACTAGCATCATTATGTTTTTCTTAAATTGGACTTGCACTTAATTCTTGAGCCAGTGTAACTTTGAAAGGTAGATTCGATAGTGATAATAAAGTTGTTTTTCACTTTATGTTTTTATCCCAATATTCACAAACAGATGATGTGATTAAATGTTACGGTTTATGATTTTCCTGTGAGATTATATGGGAACAGATACAGGAGACTACAATTACGTTCTCTCATTACTTTAATGTTAGTTTGGTTAGTAATTCATTCTGTGTAATGTGGTGCTACTTTTTCTTTGTCCTTTTCTTTTTCTCTTATCCAATCTTGAAGGAGAGTTTGACTTTGAAGTTCAACCACGTGATGACGATTTTAACAGTGGAGAGTAAGCCTGGCAACCGGTCCGGTTTTACCGGTTCAAACCGATAACCGGACCGGTAAAACCGGAACCGGAACCGGTGGAACCGGTTTACCGTGTTGACACCCAATTTTGTCCCGCCTTTCCTAAATATTTATAGTAATTTTGGCAATTTGAGAAATGATTATTTATACTTTATTATAATTATTGATTTTACTAATACCGGCATTTTTATTATCTGTTGTAGTCGGTATTGCTATTATCTGCTTTATTTTTATTACCGTTACCACTATTATCACTATCATTGTTATTATTATTATTATTATTATTATTATTATTATTATTATTATTATTATTATTATTATTATTATTTTGTTATTATTATTTACTACCAGTATTATTATTATTCGCATTTTTTATCATTCAGCACTTTTGCCATCTTATGCACACGCATCGCAATTATCTTTGCATAATTAAATAATAGCGTTTATTTACTATTGATTTTCAATATATTATCGCACGGCTATTGCGACGCCACTTTATTTTTAGCTGAGTACTAACAAATACATACTTTCATATAAGATAATATTTTAGCACATGCTAGCATATAATGGGTCTCTTATTTAAAAGCCAAGCAAATTTCTTCCATCCAGGCCAATATTTTAAAATAGCAAATCAGTTAACCCATTATTTTCATCACTAAAACCCACATTTTCAACCAATTAAATTTATTATCTTATTCGGCCCTACCCGGTCCACTAAACTGACCCGCCCCGGCCCATTTCTTATTCTAAAGGAAACGTTAGGTTCCTTTCCATTTCCTCGTCCGCCTCCGCTTTCTCTCTGTCTCTCCCTCGTCTCCCCTCGCACCCGCCATCTCCCCCCCCTCTTCCCCCCCTCCGCCCCTCCACCCCTTTTTTTTTTTTCCCCCCCCCCCGTCCCCTTTCCCCCCACCTTCTCCCCCCCCCCCGCTCCCC